>NC_086173.1:161906392-162209423 GCF_023053635.1 Elgaria multicarinata webbii
GGGATAAAGATTAAAAAAGAATCATATAAATTGAGAGTGTTCGCAGATGATCTGGTACTTACTAGGCATGTGCTCTGCTCTGATTAGAACCGGAGAATCAGAAGCGAATTGGTCTGCTCCGCCTTGTCCAGAGGCGGAGTAGAAGCGGACCGCGGACCCCTAGAAACAAGGTGAAGAGAAGCGCCCATTTTCGGAGCGATCCTCTTTCCGCGGACCGAACCGATCGCCATTTTGAAACATTTCGCCCATAGGATTGCATTGCGGAAAAGAAAAGGGGATAACTGTTTTGTTTTTGAAGCTATCTTTCTGAAAATTCTTGTGCTTAGAGAGTCATGGCTGGGGGACATTTTGAACCTACTCTCAGCTCTCTGTGTGGTGTGGTTCGTGTGCTAGAATGTTTTAAAAAGTAGGGTAAAAGCGGAGGAAAAGATTACGTTTTTTCGATTGCTGAGGGGCAGAGTCAACTCCCGGTCATGATCACATGATCCCAAAGTTGGAGGAGGCGATAGGCAAAATGGGTAACTTAGGATTATGGGAAACTTCTCTTTCTACTCTGAACTGAGTTTTCCCAGTGTTTTTTTAAAAAAGTAGCTCCACCAAATGCACAAACACAACCTGAAATCATACTAACAGATAGGAAAACACACAGCAGTGCTACCCACCCTAACTTTGGGGAACAACTGAATACATGTGGTGCAAGGGGATGAGCTCCCCTAGGGCATGTGGACGTGCCCTCACTCTCCTGGACTTGGAGGGCCATCAGAGCCCTCCAAAGAGTGGAGCAATGCCTATCATGAGTTGAAGTGAGTGTTTGCTTCTTAAAAGACTGGTACCTACACAAGACCAGTCAAATGGCTGATGCTTCCCGGTTTGGGCACATCCACCACCACCCCATTACTGGTAAAAGACAGATATAGCCTTTTAAAAAAGTTCTTCTTGTTGTTTATTCAGCAACACTGCTGCTTTTAATTCCACCCCTCCTTTGTTTATTTATTTATTCCATTTTATATGCATTACTGGCTTATCCTTGGCTCACTTCCTTATGCCCCCAGAAATGTCTGCTGCCTGCCTGCCTTCCCTCCTTCCTCCCCTGCCCGCCTCGCAGGGATGTTGTGTGTGTCTGGCTTTGACTCAGGGGAGAAGTCCTTCCTGCGCTCAATTAGACTTTTGGAAGTTCCAAATCAATTTTTCAAGTGTGGAAGACGATTCATATTTAGGTTGATCTCTCTACTCCCCAATTCATGGCATGTTGGGATTTCCTTTGAAATGGCCCCATTGAGCTGTCTGCAGGTTTAAGCTCTGCCAAAAATCAGGGGATGATGGGATTGCCTTGTACCTTGGCATGATTGTGGGTCTAGATGGCATCTGTGAGTGTGCCCACTTCCCTTTTTTTATCTGTCCAAATGTCAGAGAACAGTCCATGTCTGCAAATGGGGTGCCCGATTTTCATAAATTCCCCCAAAATCAGGGGATGATGGGACTGCCTTGAGTCTTGGCATGCGTGTGTATCCCTGGATAAGCTATCATGGTGCTGAGTTTGAGGTTTTTAACATGCAAATTGACGGAGCTATTGAAAGGGGTGTGAATGGGGTGCCCGATTTTCATAAATTCCCCCAAAATCAGGGAATGATGGGACTGCCTTGAGCCTTGGTATGCCTTTGTATCCCTGGATAAGCTATCATGGTGGTGAATTAGAGGTTTTTAACATGCAAATTGATGGAGCTATCAAAAGGGGTGTGAATGGGGTGCCCGATTTTCATAAATTCCCCCAAAATCAGGGGATGATGGGACTCTCTTGAGTCTTGGCATGCTTGTGTATCCCTGGATAAGCTATCATGGTGGTGAGTTTGAGGTTTTTAACATGCAAATTGACGGAGCTATTGAAAGGGGTGTGAATGGGGTGCCCGATTTTCATAAATTCCCCCAAAATCAGGGAATGATGGGACTGCCTTGAGCCTTGGCATGCCTTTGTATCCCTGGATAAGCTATCATGGTGGCGAATTAGAGGTTTTTAACATGCAAATTGATGGAGCTATCAAAAGGGGTGTGAATGGGGTGCCCGATTTTCATAAATTCCCCCAAAATCAGGGGATGATGGGACAGTCTTGAGTCTTGGCATGCTTGTGTATCCCTGGATAAGCTATCATGGTGGTGAGTTTGAGGTTTTTAACGTGCAAATTGACGGAGCTATCGAAAGGGGTGTGAATGGGGTGCCCGATTTTCATAAGTTCCCAAAAAATCAGGGGATGATGGGATTGCCTTGAGTCTTGGCATGCGTGTGTATACATCCATGAGGTGTCATGGTGCCAAACTTGAGGTTTCTAACTTTAACAGAAAAAAAGTTGTATACTTTTTTAGCTTAATGCAAGCCTATGGGGGGGAAGCAGAGCTCCGATCCGGATCCGGAGCTCCGCAGCGGAGCGGAGCGGACATAGGCGGAGTGGGGGCGGGGCGGAATGGCCCGATCTGCAAATCGTGGATATGGAAGAGAAGCGGAGCGGGGGTCTGTGCACACCCCTAGTACTTACCCTAGAAGACCCATTAAAGGGAATAGAAGTTCTGATGCATAAACTAAAAGAATTTGGTGTAGTAGCAGGCTTTAAGGTTAACAAACAGAAGACAAAGATCTTAACAAAAAATTTGAACTCCCAAGACCAATAAAAACTAATATAAAAAACAGGGTTTAAGATTGAAAAGAAGGTAAAGTACTTAAGAATAACGTTAACAAATAAAAATTGTATGTTGCTCTATAATAATTATTTTAAAGTGTGGAATGAAATCAATAAAGATTTAATTAAATGGGATAAAATACAACTATCAATGCTGGGAAGAATTGCCACTATCAAGATGAATGTGTTACCAAGAATGTTGTTCTTGTTTCAGACAATACCTGTAGTGAATTCGGAGTTACCATTTAAACAATGGGAGAAGGACATATCCCATTTTATATGGAAAGCAAAAAAAACCAACCCCAGAATTAAATATAAAGTATTACAGGATGCAAAAGAAAGGGGGGGTCTAGGTTTACCAAATCTAAAATTATACTTTGCTGCATGTGGCTTGGTATGGATGAAAGACTGGATACTGTTGAAAAACAAAAGGCTATTGGATTCAGAGGGACATGACTTGAGATTTGGGTGGCATGGTTATATATGGTATGAGAAAGTTAAAGTTAATGTAGAGTTCAACAACCATTATATACGGCGTGCTATCCTGAAAATATGGAATAAATATAAGCCCAGATTATGTTAAAAAACACCATTATGGATATCAGTGCAGGAAGCATACCAAAGAAGGGAGAGGACAGGCAGTTACAATTGGTGGACATACCGTGATATTTTAGAACAATGGCAAGGGGATTATCAATTGAAGTCAAGAGGACAAAAGAAGGGTACCCCTGTCAATGGTTTGAATATATGCAAATGTCAGAAAGGTTTAAAATTGATTAAAAAAAAGTCTGTGGTTTTGAAACAACAAAGTCAGAATTTGAAAGGGCATTATGTACGAACGACGAACATGTTATTGCTAAAATTTATAAACTCTTATTGAGGTTTGAGATGGAGGAAGAACAAGTGAAAGAATGTTTGATAAAATGGGGCCAAAATATGGGACATAGGGAAAATATGTGGATAAGAGGGCTAAAATTTACTTTAAGTACCAATCTTAAAGAATTTTTTTACAAAATGATGTATAGGTGGCATATGCCACCAGCAAAATTGGCCAAAATGTATAAAGGGGAATCAGGATTGTGCTGGAAATCCGAAGAGCAGGAAGGGACATTCTACCATGCATGGTGGACCTGCAAAATAGCAAAGTCTTTCTGGATACAAATTCATTCTGTAATCCAAAAAATCCTAAAAATCAATATCCAATTGAAACCAGAATACTTTCTTTTGGGATTTATGGATGAGCAGATGAAGAAGAATCATGGGACTATATTCTTATGTATGATGACAGCTGCAAGACTGATATATGCACAAAGATGGAAGGGCAAAATAGTGCCCACAACAGAGGAATGGCCAATGAAGATGTTTGAGCTAGCAGAGATGGTGAAACTCACGGCAACAATGAGAGAAAAATCGACTGTAAGATTTATAACTGAATGGGAACCTTTTGTAAACTTTATGAAGGGACGAGAAAAAAATGACTTGTGTATCTGTGGATTCAACCAATAGTGTAGAAAATGTGGAGAGAGAAATTAGAGATTTGGATTTGACAGTGATAAAGAAAAACAATAATAATGACAACATTATTATATATTTTTGCTGAGGAGACTATTGGAAGAACATTTTATTTGGTGTTTTGTTTGTTTGTTTGATTTTGTTTTGTCTTATTTTTGTGGATGTATTTGTTTTGTTAGTGTTTTTTATTTACAGATGTTTGGAAATAATAAAAAAAGATTAAACCAGAAGTGCCCTGCTGGATCAGACCGAGGGTCCATCTAGTCCAGCACAGTGTTTACACAGTGGCCAACCAGCCATTGGCCAGGGACCAACAAGGCAGGACATGGTACAACAGCACCCTCCCACCCATGTTCCCCAGCAACTGGTTGGGGACATAGTATATTTTCCTCTCCACTCTAGTGGAGGCCACCACCACAACACTACAGCCAGTGTGGTGTAGTGGCTAAAGTGTTGGACTGGGAGTCCGGAGATCCTACTGGGTGACTTTGCGCAAGTCACAGACACTCAGCCCAACCTACCTCACAGGGTCGTGGTTGTGAGGATAAAATGGAGGAGGAGGATTAAGTATGCCACCTTGGGTTCTTTGGAGGGAAAAACGCACAATATAAATGCAAAAATAATATGAGATGTCCCCACTCTTGGGGAAATTGCATTTCTCCGCCCCCCCCTCCACCAATGGGGAGCTTAAAGGACCATTTAATAAAGCCTTTAAGGGCTCCATTGATGCAGGGGGTGGGAAAGAAAAAGGCCATTTCACCAAAGGCTGCATTAATTGCATGTTTTCTCCCTCCACTCTGGACCAGACAGCTTGGACTATGGTGCAGTACATAAATGTAATAAATAATAAAAATAGCATATTTCCCACCACTGTGTGAATGGTGGCTGAAATTAATGCAGCTGGGAGGGGGGAAGGGGAAAGGCCAAGGTCAGTGCAGACTGGCGCCCGACTGCTCTCAGAAGGCTCCAGAGCACTCAGGCAGGGGTCAGTCCAAGCATCTGCCTGGGCCCATGAAGGCCCATGGTTTGTAGCCCTGTCCAAGGGTTGTCTGGTAGACAACTGAACAAACCCTGGTTTGTGCTCTCATTCCTGGCTTGGTTGTTTCCCTCTTCATTTGCCCACTTTGTCCCTGTGTACCAAATCCTCCTGCAAGACTGTTGTATTGGCATGTAGAGTGGCTGGGGATTTTGTTTGTTTTTATGACTCTTGCCCACCACTTTGTAGCCTAGCAAAATAGTCCATGAAGAACCCCCCAATGTTGTGTGTTCTCATCACTAATTCTTTAATCTAAACCAGTGGTCCTGAACTGTTCCAGCTCCAATACGCACCTTGGACTCCCAACATGGAACCCACTTTCACAATTTCCTCCATGCCCAACATGGCGGCAACAGCTTTGCTATAACCCATCTGGACTGATCTCATAAACCACTTTTGGGTCATGACCCACCAGTTGAAGACCACTCATCTAAACTACTTTTCTCCTCACATGGAGTTCCTGGCCACTGCTCGTTCCTGGAAACCTACTCCAGGAACAAGCAGCTCTTCTTGATCCTCTCAGAATGCAGGACACGGAATAACAGGCTCAAGTTACAGGAAGCCAGATTCCAGCTTGACATCAGGAAAAACATCCTGACTGTTAGAGTAGTACGACAATGGAATCAGTTACATAGGGAGGTTGTGGGCTCTCCCACACTAGAGGCCGTCAAGAGGCAGCTGGACAACCATCTGTCAGGGATGCTTTAGGGTGGATTCGTGCATTGAGCAGGGGGTTGGACTAGATGGCCTTGTAGCTTCCAACTCTGCTATTCTATAATTCTATGATCCTAGGGATTGAGCAGCATACTCTGACTCCCTGTGATGGTTCATCAGGAATGGCTGAAGGATGACCTACTCTAGGAGACCTCATTGCAGCTATTTCACACCACCACTCACACTCAACTGAGGCAGTTGTGCTTCCAATAGAATTCTAGATGTGCTACCCTATATTTCTCCCCATCTTCTCTTATCATCAACTATTTACTGGAGAAGTAAGAGAACCCCAGCAGCAGAGATAAAGTTGGTAGTATTATATTATTATATTACATTATAGTATATTATAGTTGGAGGCAATTTTCGGTGCTGTACTATGTATTTGAAAAAGTTAGTAGAAGTCAAATTAGGCAACTTTACCTAACTGCTCTTGGGGATTAATCCTCTGAGAATGATGTTGCAGCTCCACACGGGATAACATCTTCTTCCTCCTGCAAATAGCTTTGACTCTGGGTTGACTGTGGCCTTCCGCTTCCTCCGTTGGGTGGATTTCCTGCTGACTTTCTGCTCTTTCCAAACTTGCTGAGGCAGCTTCCAGTCCCCCACATGGGGAAAGGTTCTCTCGTACTCCCGACACCGATGACTCTCGTGGCCCCTCCTGTCCTTGTTCTTCTGCCTTCTTTTCCTCCCCATCGTCTCTGTTCATCGACTCTTCGTCAGCTGGAGAAAAAAGAGAATCCCAAGGAACTGATACCCCGGACTAGAGAAATCTGGGGGATGAAAAACAGGGGAGGGAGTCAATAAAGTAGGGTGGTCTTATGGGAAAGAGGACAGCGCTCCTTTTAAAAAAATCTTTTTTTTCCCCAAACACTAGTAAATGAAAGCCACTACAGAGCGAAATATAATACATATAGGTAGACTCATACTCACACACACACAGGCAGAAAACAAACAAAGCAAAGCAACAACAACAACAAAAAAAACAGAAAAAAACAGAAAAATAAAATGTTTTCTAATACTCTCCCCAACAAAGGTATGTGACAATATTGGTGTTTTTTCTTACTCTATCACTATCAAATCCAAATCATTAATTACTCTTTTAACATTTTCTACAATACTGGTTGAACCCATTTAGATTTCATTTCCATTTGTAGGGTGACCCTATGGAAAGGAGGACAAGGCTCCTGTATCTTTAACAGTTGTACAGAAAAGGGAATTACAGCAGGTGTCATTTGTATATATGAAGAACCTGCTGAAATTCCCTCTTCACCACAACTGTTAAAGCTGCAGGAGCCCTGCCTAGTATGACCGGATAAAGCTCCACTTTAGGGCCAAGCCAGATGTTCCCTAAGGTGACTATCTGACCTCCCTGTAAGCACTGCCAGCCCCAATTCAATTAGAGATGTGTTCCTTATTTTTATAATAACCATCACCCCAATGTGGGGGGAATAAATTTTGGTAAAATAATAAGTGAAGGGAAAGCTTAAATCCCACCCCCTCCTGAACGTCCATGTTTCTAACCCAACTTAGGGCTGTGTGGGCTTACACAAGGGTAAGTAAAATACTTAGGAGATAGTTTCAGTTTGTTTTTAAAGAACCTGGAGAAAGGAACACCCCTAACACACCTGCAAACGTGGGCCAGACCTATACCAAGCAGGACACAACACTTTGAAAACAGTTTGAAAACTGTATATGGAGTGTTTCCTGGCCCCAACAGTTGCCACTACTATTTTAAAGCAGTACTGTAGATCTTGCCATGGAAAAAAATAAGTTCCTGTCACCTCTCATGCTGCCATGGGAGTGGTGACTCCTCCTGTAGTTCCTTGCCTTGCTGGTCATCTTCCTCCCTTCTAACCAGGGAGTTCCCTAATTCTGCTTTGTTTTACTTAAGAGAGGCACAATCTTCCTTGAACTCACCAATATCTCCCCAAAAGCCAAGGAAGGTCTACAGCCAAGGACGGAGCCACAACCAGGAACAAACCAGCAAACACCCCAGGTGAGGAAGAACATCTGCAACAGAGCAGCCAGTGAGTTAAATTCCAAATAAACAAACCTGGGTGGAAAGGCCCAACCCTGAAGTTCTCTTCTGGATATTCAGACTGGGTTGTTGGCTGAGTTCTTGCTGGATACAAAGAGGGATTTATAGTTTTCCTCCTTCCTTCCAATCCTCACTTCTCACTTCAATGTCTTTGCTGATTTAAATGGGACCAGGTGTTGGTCATTTCTACAGTGAAATGGAAAGGTCTACTGTACCTGGGACTAACTTTGGCTGCTATCCATAAGAAGTGCCCTCCTGCACCAGACCAAGGGTCCATCTAGTCCAGCACTCTGTTCACAACGTGGGCAGCCAGCCATCGGCCAGGGATGAACAAGCAGGACATGGTGCAACAGCACCCTCCCACCCATGTTCCCCAGCAACTGGTGCACACAGGCTTATTGCCTTGAATACTGGAGATAGCACACAACCATCAGGGCTAGTAGCCATGGATAGCCTTTGCCTCCTGGAATTTATCCAGCCCCCTTTTGAAGCCATCCAGATTGGTGGCTATCATTACATCTTGTGGCAGTGAGTTCCATAATTTAACAATGTGCTGCCACCATCTTTGCGAGCAACAAGAAGCCTGGGGGAGTGAACTAGAAAGGAAGTCTCCGGGTGGGTCCGTGAAAGCTCCTGGCAACAGCAGAGAAGCGACAGAGGGGGAGAACTGGTGGAGGAGCAGTAGAGGAGGAGGACACAGAAGCAGCTGCAGAGGCAGTGAAGCAGCAGTGGAGAAGGAGGCGGAGACAAGCACCACAGCCCATGGGTGAAGGAGTTTGTGAGGAGGAGGAGGAGGAGGAGGAGGCTGAGCCAGTCAGTGTGCCCCCCCTTTTTTAGAGCTGTGGCACACACATGGGGATTTGACTGCCCAGTCCATCTTTTTGCTTAGATCCAGCACGTGGCAGATGCCACTTGCCTGAGCTTGCTCCTACCCAGGCCTTCAGCCAGCGCAGCCCACACTACCCTCCTTTTCCAGCCGGCAGCCGCACCGCGCACGCGGCTTGATTGATTCAGCTGCCCTGGCAGCTCCCATCTGGGCCAACAGTCAGTGCAGCCATAGTTTTGAGTGCCGCACATGCGTGGCTGTATCTGCCCTCTCTTTTTCAAGTGGCTGCACTCCACCCATGCTCCCAGGTGGTCTCCCCTTTTTTCATCCAATGTGGGTGTGGCCTTAGTTGGCTGCTGAGTCTTGCACCCATGCAGCACTCCTACCCAGAACAAGAGGCCCCGTTGGTGGAGGTAAAAGAAGGGTTTTGTTTGAGTTAAATTCCAAAAAACATTTCCCCAGAACAGACACCAAAGTGTTCCATAAGGTTTTCTGTACAAATGAATATATGTTTTACATGTTTATATGGAGACTTCCCCGTGTGCATTCTCTAAACTGCAGTAAGTTCCGGATTCTAAACGCATCTCTACATATTCTTAAGGCATATCCTTCCATAAAATTTTCTTAAGACAATGGAAGTACAATTAAGCTATTAAAAGCTTGTTCTCACTAAAACGTACTATTAATTTAGCCAATGAGATGGTTGGATGATCCATGTATCACATCCACTCAAAAGACCCTGTTTCATGGAATTCCTTCCGAGATGCAAAAGACCATCATAAACATGGTCCTAACTGATAACGAACTAATATTGTGAAGATCAGATGAGAAAGCATTTGGATTCTATCATGTAAAATGTGTGGAAGTTCTGAACATTCTACCACGTTCCAAGTAGATAGTGTGTGTGCATTCTCATGTGCATGAATGTTGGACTCAAAATCAAAATTAGAAGTACAGTGGCTGCATTTTATGGCCTTCTGTTTATGAACATCTTTTTATGTATAGTAAGGTTTGCTATGCAAGTCAACCTTTTCTCACACCCTGAGCAATTCTAGAGAGTCTCCTGTTTATGAATGCTTTGATGTTTAATAAGTTTGGACTTGTAACGGAATGTTTTTGTGTACCAAGAGCATTGAAAAGGTTTCTCTCCAGTACTGATTCTTTTATGTGCATTAAGGTTCTTGCTTTGACTGAAGCCCTTCCCACATTCTTCACATGTATGGGATGTCTCCCCTGTGTGAATTCTTTCATGTCTTCTAAGGTTTGCATTATGACTGAAGCTGTCCCCACATTCCTTACACATATAGGGTTTCCCTCCTGTGTGAATTTGTTGATGTATGGTAAGCTGGACTCTCTGACTGAAGCTTTTCCCACATTCTTTGCATTTAAAGGGTTTCTCCATTCTATAGTACATTTTATGTACGATAAGGTTTAATTTTTGAATGAACCTCTTTCCACATTCTGTACAGTTATGCAGTTTCTCCCCTGAGTGAATTCCCTGATATATTTTAAGGACTGAATCACATCTGAAACTCTTTCCACACTCCAAACATTTATGTGTTTTTCCCCTGGCATTGAACCATGGATGTTTCATCGTTTTTTTCCTCAGAGGGTCGCTTTTCACAGACGCTGAGCTTTGGCTGGGTTTCTCCCCTGTGGGGATTCTCAAGTGAGCATCAAGGCACTTTCTGGATCTCTTTGTTTTCTGTTTTCCTGGTTCAAGGGAGACCCCACTCACAGAGGGAACGGATTTATCCTTCCTTCCCTGCATACTGTTTCCTGCCTGCTTCCTTTTTTGAGGCTGTTTGCAGACCTCCTCACTTCTAGTTCTTCTTGGTGGTGGTCCTCTATGTTGTCTTCCAACATTCTCACTCTCCTGTACATCCTCTGATGGAATCAATAGAAGAAAACAGAATTGAGAAGCTTGGGGATAAATTATAGGAAAAATGCATCTCAATTTTTAAGTTATCTTTCCTTCCTTCCTCCCTGATCCATTTAGGGATGTCAGAGGAATCCATCCAGGGGATCCGGCCTGCCCTTGGGCAGATCCTCCTCCACCCTTTGCACTCTGCCTTGCTTGTTTGTCCATGATCTGGCTTAACTTGACCAGAGTGAGTTGGGACAGCTCTCAGACCTCCACTTCCTCATGCTCGTCTTGCCAGTGCTACGGACACCAGTGAGGAGACCATGAGGGTTAGCGTTTGGTGGGCCACAGGGTTGGAGCTGAGAGGGAAGCACCTTGGTTCTCCCCCCTGACCTCACCTTGTCACAGCTACTGCCAAGCAAATGCGCCTCCCTCTGACAGTGCCCATTAGAGGGGAGGGACAGTTGCTTGGTGTTGTCAGGAATGAGGTTTTTGTTTGTGTAGGTAAATTTACCCAAGCAAACAAATAAACAAAAACCTGACCAATTTCCTGGATTTCTGGGGAAAGCCCCCAACTCAGATCGCAAATGCAAGAGAACCCCAGCAGAAGAGAAAGAGGTGCAGCTAGTAGTATTATATTATATTATATTATATTATATTGAGATTTAGAGATAATTTTAGGTGCTGTATTGTGTATTTTAAACATCAGTAGAAGTCGAATCAGGTAGCCTTATCTAATACCTCTTGGGGATTAATCCTGTGAGAATAATGTTGCAGCTCCATATGGGTTAAAACCTTCCTTCTCCTGCGAATAGGTCTGACTGTGGGTTGTCTGGGGCCCATGCCTACATCCCCAGAAGGACCGGGGTCTTCTGCTTCCTCTGTTGGGATGGTCTCCTGCTGACCTTCTGCTCTTTCCAAACCTGCTGAGGTTCTCCTGTCCCTCCCATTCTTGGTCTCCCGCCTTACTTTCCTCCCCATCATCTCTGTTCATCCATTCTTGCTCTGCTAGAGAAAAGAGAATCCCAAGGAACTTATTCCTTGGGCTAGAAATACAGTTTCCCTGTTCATAATGGAGAAAAAACAGCAGCTAGTCCAACATTTCGCTTCTTCCTCTCTCCTCTGGGTGAGTTTAAAATCCCCAAACGTTACCATTTAAACCTCTGTAACTTGGCCCAGTTCTCAGAATTCTCACCACCATCTCAGCATTCCTTGGTGTGGCTGCTGCCACAAGAACTCTGCCATGTCAAAACAAGATGGCTGGCATTTCTCCAACTGGGTGGCAAAGTTCTGATTCTAGAGTGCCTCCCAAAGAAAAAGTTCATAAAATGGTACCATACGATTAATATCCTAAAAACATTCAGATAAAACATGCAATTAATACCATCAATGCAGACACTGAAACGTACCACATTCCACATGTGGGATGTCTCTCCTGTGCACTTTCTCAAGTTCAGGGAGCTTGATTCTTCAACCAAACAACCCCTATAGTGTGAGCATTTATGTGACATTTATGTGACATTCCCCTGAACAGACACCAAGATGTACCGTAAGGATTTCTGTGAAGTGAATATATATTTTTACGTGTTTATATGGAGACTTCCCAGTGTGCATTCTCTGAACTGCAGTAAGTTCCGAACTCTGAATGCATCTCTACACATACATGAGCTATATCCTACTATTTAATTTTCTTAAAACAATAAAAGTACAATTAAGGTATTAAAAACTTAATTTCACTAAAACATACTATTAATATAGCCAATAAAATGGAAGTTGGGTGACCTGTACATCATATCCACTCAAAAGACCCTGTTTCATGGAATTCCTTCCAAGATGCAAAAGGCCACCATAAACAGGGTTCTAACTGATAATGAACTAATCTTGTGATGATCAGATGAGAAAGCATTTGGATTCTTTCCTGTAAAGTGTGTGGAAGATATGAACATTCAACCACGTTCCAAAGAGATAGTGTGTGTGTGCATTCTCATGTGGATGGATTCAACATGAAAATTAGAAGTACAGTGGGGGCATTTTCATGTCCCCCTGTTCCTGAACATCTTTGTTATGTACGGTAAGGTTTGCTATGCAAGTCAGCACTGGCAGTGGAACGCGGAAGAGAAGCGATGGCAAAGGAGAAGCAGCAGCAAAGGAGGAGACCCAAGGAGAACGGGTGGCAGCAGCAGAGAAGCGACAGAGGAGGAGAAGTGGTGGAGGAGCAGTAGAGAAGAAGGAGGAGGAGGAGGTGGAGGAGGACACAAACACCACAGTCCATGGGCGAAGGAGAGGGGGAGGGGGAGGAGGAAGAAGCCGGAGGCAGTGCACAAAGGTTGCCTTGCCCCTGGCCGGGCGCCCTCCTTTTTTCTGAGTTGTGGCACGCAGCCCAGTCCATCGCTTTGTTTAGATGCAGCACGTGGCACAGGCCGCTTGCCTGGGCTTGCTCCCTGCTCAGGCCTGCAGCACCCGCTCTTCCAACCGTGGTGCATGCCACACACGGCTTGCCTCAGCTTGCTCCTACCAAGGTCTTCAGCTAGCGCAGCCCACACTACCCTCCTTGTCCAGCCGGCAGCCGCACTGCACACACGGCTTGATTTATTCAGCTGCCCTGACAGCTCCCGTCTGGGCCAACAGTGAGTGCAGCCCTAGTTTCGAGTGCCGCACGTGTGTGGCTCTATCTGCCCAATCGTTATCAAGTGGCTGCACTCCACCCATGTCCCTGGTGGTCTCCCCTTGTTTTCATCCAACGTGGGTGTGGCGTTAGTCGGATGCTCAGTCTTGCGCCCACGCAGCACAAGAGGCCCTGGTGGAGGGGAGAAGAGACGGATTTTATTTGGGGGTTTTGTCTCACAATGTGTGACGTGGCCAACTCACACTGCGGGAAACGGTAGTCTAAATTTTCAACCTGTGACCATTTTTGTTTAAAAGTAGCAACAAAGACTATAACAAATAAAATACAAACACAGATTTATTACTAATCAAACAAATTAAAAATTACATAGCCTGTCTAAAAAACAGCAACAGGTACTCTACCAGGTTTCCAGTTCAATTCCATAATGGAGAAAAAACAGAAGCTGCTGCAACATTTCGCTTCTTCCTCTCTCCTCTGGGTGACTTCAAAATCCCGAACGTTTCCATTTAAACCTGTATAGCTTGGCCCAATTCTCAGAATTCTCACCACCATCTCAGCATTCCTTGGTGTGGCTGCTGCCATGGGAATGCCGCTATGTCAAAACAAGATGGCTGGCATTTCTTCAGCTGGGGGGGGGGGGGGAGTTATTTCCTCAGGTTTCTCCCAAAGCCAAATTTCATAAAATGATACAATACTATTAATATACTAAAAACATTCAGATAAAACATGCAATTAATACCATCAATGAACCACATACATAGAATATTAAGCTGTAAAAATCATCCCCCAAAAAATGTCTAATACAGCCAATGAGTCATTCACCATGAGAGAGGGAATCCTACATGCTGCCACCACTAAAAAGGCCCTGCTTCATGCAGATACCTTCCAAAATTTAAAGCAACAACACACAAATCAAAATACCAGCTGATCAACACTTTATATTTGGAGATTCTAACAGGAATGTGTCCTCTTTGATGAGAAAGAATGTGTTTGCAGAGACTGAAACTTACCACATTCCACATAAGGGATGTCTCTCCTGTGCACAATCTCAAGTTCACAGGGGCTTGATTCATCATCCAAACAACCCCTACACTGTGATCATTTATGTGACTTTTCCTCTGTATGGATACCAAGATGTTCCTTAAACTTTTCTGTACAAGTGAATATATATTTTTACATGTTTATATGGAGACTTCCCTGTGTGCATTCTCTAAACTGCAGTAAGTTCCGAACTCTGAACGCATCTCTACACATTCACAAGGCATATCCTCCCATGAAATTTTCTTAAGAATATGGAAGTACAATTAAGGTATTAAAAGCTTAATCTAACTAAAATGTACATTTAATAAAGCACATGAAACGGAGGTTGGGTGATCCATGTATCACAACCACTCAAAAGACCCTGTTACATGGAATTCCTTCTGAGATGCAAAAGACCACTTGTTTATAAAAACCTTTGTTATGTACGGTAAGGTTTACGATACAAGTCAACCTTTTCTCACACCCTGAGCAATTCTAGAGAGTCTCCTGTTTATGAACTCTCTGATGGTTAATAACTTGGGACTTGGGATGGAATGCTTTTGTGCACGAAGAGCATTGAAAACATTTCTCTCCAGTATGGATTTTTTTGTGCACATTAAGGTTGTTGCTTTGACTGATGTCCTTTCCACAGTCTTTGCATTGAAAGGGTTTCTCACCTGTGTGAATTCCTCAATGTCTCTTAAGGGATAAGATCAGACTGTAGGTTTTTCCACATTCTTTACACTAAAAATCTTTCTTCCCAGAGTGATTTTGTTGATGTCTCTTAAGGTTTGATTTACGGTTGAAGCTTTTTTCGCATTGTTCACATTTATAGGGTTTCTCCCCTGTATGGCACCTGTGATGTTTTTTAAGGTCTGATTTATGATTGAAGCTTTTTTCGCATTGTTCACATTTATAGGGTTTCTCCCCTGTATGGCACATGCGATGTTGCTTCAGGGTTGATCTATGACTGAAACACTTTTCACATTGTTCACATTTATAGGGTTTCTCCCCTGTATGGCACCTCTGATGTTGTTTAAGGTGTGATTTACGGTTGAAGCTTTTTTCGCATTGTTCACATTTATAGGGTTTCTCCCCTGTATGGCACCTGCGATGTTGCTTAAGGGCTGATCTTTGACGGAAACACTTTCCACATTGTTCACATTTATACGGTTTCTCCCCTGTGTGAATTCGTTTATGTCTTTTAAGGTTTGCATTTTGACTGAAGTTTTTCCCACATTCCTTACACGTGTAGGGTTTCTCTCCTGTGTGAATTCGTTGATGTATGGTAAGGTATACTTTCTGCCTGAAGCTTTTCCCACATTCTTTGCATTTAAAGCGTTTCTCGATTCTATGGTACACTTTATGTACAATAAGGTCTAATCTTCGAGTGAAGCTCTTTCCACATTCTGTACAATTATGCAGTTTCCCCCCGAAGTGAATTCGCTGATGTATTTTAAGGACTGAATCCGATCTGAAACTCTTTCCACACACCAAACATTTATGCGTCTTTCCCCTGGCATCACGCCTTGGATGTTTCATCGATTTTTTGCTTAGAGGGTCACTTTTCACAGGCTCTGAGCTTTGGCTGGGTTCCTTCACCGTGCGGATTCTCAAAGCAGCATCAAGGCACTTTTTGGGTCTCTTTGTTTTCTGTTTTCCTTGTTCAAGGGAGACCCCACTCACAGAGGGAACGGATTTATCCTTCCTTCCCTGCGTACTGTTTCCTGACTGCTTCCTTTTTTGAGGCTGATTGCAGACCTCCTCACTTCTAGTTCTTCTTGGTGGAGGTTCTCTATGTTGTTTTCCCTCATCCTCACTCACCTGTACTTCCTCTGATGGAATCAATAAGAGAAAACAGAGTTGAGAAGCTGGGGGATCAATTATAGGGTAAATGCACCTCATTTTTTAAGTTATCTGTTGGCAGAAATGAGGTTTTTGCTTGTTTAGGTAAATTTACCCAAGCAAACACGAACAAAAAAACCTGAACGATTTCCTGGGTTTCTGGGGAAAGCCCCCAACGCAGATTGCAAATGAAAGCCCAGCGGATGTGCAAAGGCCAGATTTCTCTTATTATCAACTATTTACTGGAGAAGTAAGAGAACCACAGCAGCAGAGATAAAGCTGGTAGAATTATATTATATTTTATTATATTATATTATATATCTGGAGACAATTTTGGGTGCTGTACTATGTATTTGAAAAAGTCAGTAGAAGTCAAATTAGGTAACTTTACCTAACAGCTCTTGGGGATTAATCCTCTGAGAATAACACTGCAGCTCCTCACGGGATAACATCTTCTTCCTCCTGCGAATAGCTTTGACTCCGGGTTGACTGTGGCCTTCCGCTTCCTCCGTTGGGTGGGTTTCCTGCCGACGTTCTGCTCTTTCCAAGGTTGCTGAGGCAGCTTCCGGTCCCCCACTTGGGGAAAGGTTCTCTCGTACTCCCGACACCGATGACTCTCGTGGCCCCTCCTGTCCTTGTTCTTCTGCCTTATTTTCCTCCCCATCATCTCTGTTCATCTACTCTTCGTCAGCTGGAGAAACAAGAGAATCCCAAGGAACTGATACCCTGGACTAGAGAAACGTGGGAAACGAAAAACAGGGGAGGGAGTCAATAAAGTAGGATGATCCTATGGAAAAGAGGACAGGGCTCCTTTTTAAAAAATCCTTTTTTATTTTTCCAAACACCAATAAATGAAAGACATTACAGAGCAAAATATAATACATATAGGTAGACAGACAGACAGACAGACAGACAGACAGACAGACAGACAGACACACACACACACACACACACACACACACATGCATTAACCAAACAAAGCAAATCAAACAACAACAACAGAAAACACACACAAAAATAAAATATTTTCCATTATTCTCCCCAGCAAAGGTATGTGACAATACTGGGTTTTTTCTTACTCTATCACTATCAAATCCAAATCGCTAATTACTCTTTTAACGTTTTCTACATTACTGGTTGAACCTATATATGGATTTCATTTCCATTCGTAGGGTGATCAAATGAAAAGGGGGACGGGGCTCCTGTATCTTTAACAGTTGTACAGAAAAGGGAATTTCAGCAGGTGTCATTTGTATATATGCAAAGCCAGGTGAAATTCCCTCTTCACCACAACTGTTCAAGCTGCAGGAGCCCTGCCTAGTATGACCAGATCCTTTCTCTTCTCAGGAGACAGGAGAAAACTCCACTTTAGGGCCAAGCCAGATGTTCCTAAAGGTGACTACCTGACCCCCTGTAAGCACTCCTAGCTGCAATTCAGAGATGTGTTCTTTATTTTTATAATAACCATCATCCCAATGCGGGGGGAATAAATTTTGGTTAAATAATAAGTGAAGGGAAAGCTTAAATCCCACCCCTTCCTAAACAGCCATGTTTCTAACCCAACTTAGGGCTGCGTGGGTTTACAGAGGGGTAGGTAAAATACTTAGGAGATTGTTTCAGTTTGTTTTTAAAGAACCTGGTGAAGGGAACACCCCTAACACATCTGCAAATGTGGACCAGACCTGTACCAAGCAGGACACGACACTTTGAAAATGGTTTGAAAACTGTATATGGAGCGTTTCCTGGGCCCCAACAGTTGCCACTACTCTTTTAAAGCAGTAGTGTAGATCCTGCCATGGAAAAAAATAAGCTCCTTTCACCTCTTGTGCTGCCATGGGAGTGGTGACTCCTCCTGCCTAGTATGACCAGATACAAAAGAGGGAAGGGCTACTGCAGCTTTAACAGTTGTGATGATGAGGGAATTTCACCTGGCTTTGCATATATACAAATGACACCGGCTGAAATTCCCTCTTCACCACAACTGTTAAAGCTGCAGGAGCCCTGCCTAGTATGACCAGATCCTTTGTCTTCTCAGGAGACAGGAGAAAGCTCCACTTTAGGGCCAAGCCAGATGTTCCCTAAGGTGACTACCTGACCTCCCTGTAAGCACTCCTAGCTGCAATTCAATTAGAGATGTGTTCTTTATTTTTATAATAACCATCATCCCAATGGGGGGGAATAAATTTTGGTTAAACAATAAGTGAAGGGAAAGCTTAAATCCCACCCCTTCCTAACCAGCCATGTTTCTAACCCAACTTATGGCTGCGTTGGCTTACACAGGGGTAGGTAAAATACTTAGGAGATTGTTTCAGTTTGTTTTTAAAGAACCTGGAGAAAGGAACAGCCCTAACACATCTGCAAATGTGGACCAGACCTATACCAAAGACAACATGACACTTTGAAAATGGTTTGGAGGGCGGAGCTTGGCAGCCATGGCGGTGGCAGGTTTCTTCTGAGGCTCTGAGCGGCGTTGCCGGAAAAAGCAATTATCTATTTTCTAATGGGCATAAATCTTTGAGCAAACGACAGGAAATGATTATAAAAGCTATCGGAGCTGGAAAGTGTTGAGAAGAGCCGATGGGATGAGGTGAGCTTGACGGAATGTCTTTATAAACTGCAGAGGCGAAACCGAAAGTAACATGATTGATGTCGCAGTTTGAAAAGAAAGAACTTATGCTTGTTAGACGTTGATCTGATTTACAGCGATCCTCACTTCTCATCCTTTATCTTAAGTTGGAAAGATTGAAATACTGGCTTTGAAGTTGTTTGCTGTAATCTTTGTAAAGTGGAAAGTGGAAGCTGTTTGCGGTGTGCCGAGAAGGGGGGGGTGAAGGGGAAGAAACAGCATTCTGTGAGGGAGATGTGGGATTTTGAGAAACTGTGAATGATTGGATCTGATCCCCTCTAGTGAATGCTGTTGTGAACTGAATATATTTCCTCCCCCTCGGGAAGAAGGTGGTGTGTTTGGCACATAGAAGAGAAGCCAGTAAAAGTTGCTAAGGAAGTGGGGGCTCTAGGATTTATGCCCTACTCAGAAGGGTCCTATGTCCAACATTAAAAAAAAGATTAAGAAGTGGGAAAAGTTGAATATACAAAAAAAGAAACCTTCAAATCATAATTTAACCCACCTCTCCCACCTGGAAGATACAGCCCCTGGAACAGACCAGGAAGACGAAGTTATAGACCCAGTTTCTTTGGATACAGTACCAAATAAAGAAAAGAATATGGCTGAAGGGGGAAAAGCAATGGACAGCAACTTTCCCTCCCTAGCAGAAATTAAGGCAGTTATTGTAGAGAATATCATCATTTTTAAAAAAATGGATCTGCAAATGAATGAATTTAGACAACAAATGCGTGTTCTTTCGGATAAGACCGCAGAAAACTCGGATAAGATCAAAGAGATAGAGGCAAAAGCGGAATTGGACCAGAAGAAGCAAGAGGCCTTTGAAAAATCAACAAATATTCAATTTAAGGAATGGGAATTACGTCTGATCGCCTTGGAAGACCAGTCTCATAGATCTTCGATTCGAATAAAGCAGCTGAAGCAGATACAAGGAGAAGATCTTAGAGAAATCATTCTGAACTGGTTCAAAGAGCTGATGCCTGACATCCCAATAGATGGATCGGATCTGGACCGAGTCCACCGCGTGGGGGGGCAAAACTACAAAGGGACTAGAGATATTTTGGTGAAATTTGGTAACTATTATAAAAAAGAGCAAATCATGAAAGAATTGAGATCTTTGACCCAGTTACAATATAAAGGCAAAGCAGTGCAAATTTATAATGATCTTTCTCAACATACATTAAATTGGAGACGGAGTATTAAACCAATAACTGGAATGTTAATGCAGAACAAAATTCCATACGCATGGGGTTACCCGGTTTTCTTAAGATTTACATATGGGAGGAGGGAACACAGAGTAACCTCATTGGATCAAGGTAAAGAATTGCTGAAGAGGCTGGGTCTGGATGGGGAAGCAAATGGGGCTGGAGTGGGTGGAGGAGGGAATGAGGCTAGGACATCTGGAGAGTAAGAGAATTGTTAATTATGTTTGGAGATAATTGCAAATAGAAATGCTAATATAGAAACCTGCCGGCCAGGCGCAGCACTGCCTCCCCCCCCCTTTAAAGTAGATGGCTGGAGTACTAGACTCACGGGGATATGGGGGGGGATTAGAGTGGGGGGGTGGGGAGGGGGGGAAGGTAGGAGAGGAGGGATTGGGGTAGGAGGGTGGGGGTTTTATGTATGGAGTTTGTTTTTTTATGTAAGCAAGTTTGAACTGCTGAGCACAAGGGATCGGAAGAGATTTCAAAAGGGTGATTATGGATAAAAAGATAAAGGTATCAACACTCAATGTTAAAGGTTTGGGGGCAGTCGTGAAAAGGAAGAGAATAGAACAAATGCTTAATAAAGAGGGATCAGATATTATAATGGTCCAAGAGACACACCAAGGCTCCGAGAATTCGAATATGATAAAATTAAAGTGGTTAGCCTATTATGAAAAGTCATTAGGGACATCGAAAAAAAATGGAGTGGCCACTTTGATTTCAAAAAAAAGTGGGTTTATATTAGAAGAAGTAAAAAAGGATGATAAGGGCAGATATCTTATGTTAAAAGGTAAAATTGAGGGAAAGGTCTATACTTTGATTAATGTTTATGCCCCAAATGAGAGGCATAGAGAGTTTTTTATAAAGTTGTTTAAAGAAATAGAAGAATTTAAGGAGGGGTATGTTATATTAGCTGGGGATTTTAATATGGTTATGGATAATAAACGGGACAGGTCAAATCCCACTAATGCTGAAAAGAGGAACAATATGACTATATTGAATAAATTAGTAAAAGAAAATGATTATTTAGATTCGTGGCGTTTACTTAACGGGAATAGGCCTGGATTTTCATACTTTTCCCCAGTTCATCATACATACTCCAGGATAGATTATATATTTGTTTCAAAAGATTTTGCAACGAGGATTTGTAAAATGGAAATGGGGGTAATAAAAGTAACTGATCATGCCTTGTTAAGTCTAGAATTTACAGTTAAGAAAGATTATAAAGAGGCATATAGATGGAAGCTGAATACAAAGATATTGAAATATAATAAAATAGTAGATAAAATTCGGAAGGAACTGTCGGAGTCATGGGAAATTAATGAAAAAGGAGGAACAGCTGGGTCAGTCATTTGGGACACCATGAAGGCTGTAGCAAGAGGAATCTGTATTAGAGAAACATGTAGTTTAAAAAGACAACAACGTGCAGAACAGGAAAAGTTAGAGATAGAAATTAAAAACTTGGAGGAAAGATATTGGCGAGTTAAAGATAAATATAAATTAGTGGAAATACAAGCTAAGAAGAAACAATTAGAAAATTTAAATATAGAAGAGATTCAAAAGAATTTAATGTATATGAAAAGGGAATATTTTGAAAACAGTGATAAGAACTCGAGGTTGCTTGCCAAGCTCACACAAAAAGAAAAAGGGAGGAATGGGATAGAAACGTTGAAAGATAGCCGAGGGAATTATTGTCATGCAATGAAAGCTAAAATAAAAATTTTTCAGGAATTCTATCAGGAATTGTATAAGGGTAAAGAAATTCAACAAGAAAAGGTGGAGGAGTATATTGGAAGGTTTATAAAGAAGGGAATAAAATTAGAATATAAGGAGTTAATGGAGTCAGTAATAACTCAAAGAGAAGTTGAAGAGGTTATTGATAAGTTAAAAGTTGGTAAATCACCGGGAGCAGATGGTTTGGGTCCAGAATATTATAAGGTCTTCAAAGACTGTTTAGTTCCAAAATTAATGGAACTTTATAATAGGATATTATCAGGAGAGAAGATACCTGAATCATGGGAACATTCAGTGATAATTCTGATCCCAAAACCAGATAAAGATTTGACTAATCCTGATTCTTATAGACCTATTTCTTTAATAAATCAGGATGCTAAAATTTTTACATCTATTATGGCCAAACGGCTAAATAAATTTTTGGCAGAATATATAGGAGCAGATCAATGTGGGTTTGTGGTAGGAAGGCATATGCATAATTTAGTGGGTAGAGTTTTAAATGTAATAAATGTAATAAAAAAAGCAAATATTAAGGCAGGTATTATGGCATTAGATATTTTTAAAGCTTTTGATTGTGTGAGCTGGCAGGCACTAAAGAGTATTATAGATAAATTGGGATTTGGAAATAAATTTAAAAATGTAATAGAACAGCTATATTCCCAAAATACGGCGGTAGTGGTGGTAAATGACGGACTTACTGAAAAGATACGACTAGCCAGAGGAACAAGACAAGGATGTCCGCTCTCGCCGGTCCTGTTTGTAATGGTTATGGAAGTTTTGGCGAAGGCACTAAGGGAGGATGAAGAGTTAGAAGGAATTGGAGAGGTAAGGGAAATAAAGTTAAACATGTTTGCGGATGACACTTTATTGACCATTAAGAATCCATTAAGAAAATTAGAAAGAATTAAATATCAGTTGAGGGAATTTGAGGAAATTACAGGGTTAAAAATAAATTGGTCTAAATCAGAGATGATGTTGTTTAACTATACCAAGAAGGAAGAAAAGGATTGGGAATTTAAGGGAATGGAATTGAAAGTTAAGAATGAGATTAAATATTTGGGAATTAAAATTACAAAAAATTTAGAGAATCTTGAAAAGGAAAATTTAACGAGGTTAAAGAAAGAGGTATTAGAGAAACTGGAGAAATATAAAAGATTAAATTTATCTTGGTTCGGAAGAATAGCCTTAATAAAAATGAAGATATTAGCTAAAATTAATTTTGTATTTAGAATGTTACCTATAAAAATATCAGAAACCGAGATAAAAAGTTGGCAAAATATTATTAATAAATATTGTAATGGAGAAAAGAGAGCAAGAGTGAATAAAAATAATTGGTACCTAAGCCAAAAAAAGGGGGGAATGGGTCTCCCAAACATAAAATTATACTACGTAGCAAATAGATTAAGATATGTTGTAGAAGCAATTAAGGGAGTAGGAGATTTATATTGGATGGAAGAAAAAACCATAAATAAGGTAGAGATGAATTTGGAGAATGTTTTTTTTAAAGACGGAGGAAGAAAGTGGGTTGGAAGTATAGATAATCCACTCCTGAGGACTCAATGGGAAATTTGGAGTAAATTTAAAGGGAAGCTGCTTCCGAGCAACTCTCCCTTAGCACCGATAATAATGTTAAAGAATTTCCCAGAGGATCTAAAGGGTAGATTATGTAAAATATTAAAAGAGAAAAATAAAATAAGATTAAAGGATTGGGTAAGAGATATTAAAACAAGAGAGGATATGGAAAATTTGTTAAAGGAGAAGAAGCTATCTTGGCTAGAATATGGTCAATTAGAGCAATGGAATAAAAAGTGGATTAAAGATAATAGAATGTGCAGAAAGATGACGAGGTTTGAAGAATTAGTAGTAAGTAAGGAGGAAGGGAAAGGAGGGAGTATAGTTTCAAAAGGATTAATGAGTGAAATATATAAAATATTGTTAGAGAAGGAGTTTAGAGAGAATACAGAGAAAATGGTTTGGGAATCAGATTTGAAGATACAAATAGGGCGACAGAGCTGGGAGGGACTATGGAAACAAAGAGTGTTGAGAAGTTTATCAGTAAGAATAAAGGAGAATTATTTTAAAATCCTATGGAGGTGGTACCTAACCCCGGTTAGATTGAATAAGATAAGTGATCAACATTCAGCAAATTGTTGGAGAGGTTGTGGGGAAAAAGGAACGTATTTACATATGTGGTGGCAATGCAAATATGTACAAAGATTATGGAAGATGGTGTTCTCAGAAATTGAAGAAATAGTGGGAATGAAAATAGAACAAACACCAAAAATAGCATTGCTGTCACTATTTGAAGATATAAAGTGTGGAAAAGGAACTATAGAGCTGATATCGAATTTGTTGGTTGCAGCACGACTGATGGTAGCTAGGAACTGGAAGGTCCAAGGGGAATATTCTATTGAGGAATGGTACAAAGAAGTATGGGACATAGCCATTAATGATAAACTGACATGTAATATTAAGTGGAGAAAAGGCGTAACTAAAATAAATGAGTTCGAAGGAATTTGGAAACAGTTCCTAGTGTTTGTGTTTACTAAGGGAAGTGGGAAACCACCAGCAGAAGAAACGATTAGATTTTGGACTCAAGAATGATCCCGAGGTGGGGGGTGCACTTTTATGTTAAGAACGAAGATGTTGTAGTATGATAAGGTATATGTAATAGTTTTTGATATTTGTACTCAACAATCATTCAATATGTATGCAGCAGATATTTGATTTTTTTTTCTTATTGTGTTTTGTTTCAGTTATATTTTGGTAATGTTTATCTATGTTTATATAGTGTTGAAAATGAATAAAAATTTAATAAAAAAAGAAAAAAAAAAGAAAAAAAAGAAAATGGTTTGGAAACTGTATATGGAGCGTTTCCTGGGCCCCAACTCTTGCCACTACTGTTATAAACAGTTTTAAAGCAGTAGTGTAGATCCTGCCATGGAAAAAAATAAGCTCCTTTCACCTCTCATGCTGCCATGGGAGTGGTGACTCCTCCTGTAGTTCCTTGCCTTGCTGGTCATCTTCCTCCCTTCTAACCAGGGAGTTCCCTAACTCTGCTTTGTTTTACTTCAGAGAGGCACAATCTTCCTTGAACTCACCAATATCTCCCCAAAAGCCAAGGAAGGTCTACAGCCAAGGACGGAGCCACAACCAGGAACAAAGCAGCAACCACCCCAGGTGAGGAAGAACATCTGCAACAGAGCAGCCAGTGAGTGAAAATTTCAAATAAACAAATCTGGGTGGAGAGGCCCAACCCTGAAGTTCTCTTCTGGATATTCAGACTGGGTTGTTGGCTGAGTTCTTGTTGGATACAAGGAGGGATTTATAGTTTTCCTCCTTCCTTCCAATCCTCACTTCTCAAGTCAATGTCTTTGCTCATTTAAATGGGTCCAGGTGTTGGTCATTTCTACAGTGAAATGGAAGGGTCTACTCTACCTGAGACTAACTTTGGCTGCTATCCATAAGAAGAGCCCTGCTGGATCAGACCAAGGGTCCATCTAGTCCAGCACTCCGTTCACACAGTAGCCAACCAGCCATTGGCCAGGTACCAACAAGACAGGACATGGTACAACAGCACCCTCCCACCCATGTTCCCCAGCAACTGGTGCACACAGCCTTATTGCCTCCAATGCTGGAGATAGCACACAACCATCAGGGCTAGTAGCCATGGATAGCCTTTGCCTGCAGGAATTTATCCAACTCCCTTTTGAAGCCATCCAGATTGGTCGCTATCATTACATCTTGTGGCAGTGAGTTCCATAATTTAACAATGCGCTGCCACCATTTTTGCGAGCAACTGTAAGCCTGGGGAAGTGATCTAGAAAGGAAGCCTGCAGGTGGGTCCATGAAAGCTCCTGGCAGCAGCAGAGAAGCGACAGAGGAGGAGAACTGGTGGAGGAGCAGCAGAGGAGGAGGACACAGAAGCAGCTGCAGAGGCAGTGAAGCAGCAGTGGAGAAGGAGGAGGAGACAAGCACCACAGTCCATGGGCAAAGGAGGTTGTGAGGAGGAGGAGGAGGAGGAGGAGGCTGGGCCAGTCAGTGTGGCACGCACATGGATTTGACTACCCAGTCCATCTCTTTGCTTAGATGCAGCACGTGGCACATGCCGCTTCCTGGGTTTGCTCCCTGCTCAGGCCTTCAGCCAGCGCAGCCCACACTACCCTCCTGGTCCAGCCAGCAGCCACACCACGCATGTGGCTTGATTGATTCGTCTGCCCTAGCTGCTCCCATCTTGGCCAGCAGTGAGTGCAGGCCTCGTTTCCAGTGCCGCACGTGCATGGCTGTATCTGCCCCCCCCTTTTTGCAAGTGTCTGCACTCCACCCATGCTCCCAGGTGGTCTCCCCTTGTTTTCATCCAATGTGGGTGTGGCCTTAGTCGGATGCTGAGTCTTTCACCCATGCAGCACTCCTACCCAGAACAAGAGGCCCCGGTGGAGGAGGGAAGAGAAGGGTTTTGTTTGAGTTAAATTCCCCAAAAAAACATTTCCCCTGAACAGATCTGAACATTCTACCACATTCCAAGGAGATAGAGTGTGTGCGTACTCATGTGCATGAAGGCTGGATTCAACATCAAAATTAGAAGTACAGTGGGTGAATTTTATGGCCTCCTGTTTATGAACATCTTTTTATGTACGGTAACGTTTGCTATTCAAGTCAACCTTTTCTCACACCCTGAGCAATTCTAGAGAGTCTCCTGTTTATGAATGCTTTGATGTTTAATAAGTTTGGACTTGTAACGGAATGTTTTTGTGCACGAAGAGCATTGAAAAGGTTTCTCTCCATTATTGATTCTTTTATGTGCATTAAGGTTGTTGCTTTGACTGAAGCCCTTTCCACATTCTTCACATGTATGGGATGTCTCCCCTGTGTGAATTCTTTCCTGTCTTCTAAGGTTTGCATTTTGACTGAAGCTGTCCCCACATTCCTTACACATATAGGGTTTCCCTCCTGTGTGAATTTGTTGATGTATGGTAAGATGGACTCTCTGACTGAAGCTTTTCCCACATTCTTTGCAATTAAAGTGTTTCTCCATTCTATAGTACGTTTTATGTACGATAAGGATTAATTTTTGAATGAACCTCTTTCCACATTCTGTACAGTTATGCAGTTTCTCCCCTGAGTGAATTCCCTGATATATTTTAAGGACTGAATCACACTCTTTCCACGCTCCAAACATTTATGTGTTTTTCCCCTGGCATTGAACCTTGGATGTTTCATCGTTTTTTTCCTCAGAGGGTCGCTTTTCACAGACGCTGAGCTTTGGCTGGGTTTCTCCCCTGTGGGGATTCTCAAGTGAGCATCAAGGCACTTTCTGGATCTCTTTGTTTTCTGTTTTCCTGGTTCAAGGGAGACCCCACTCACAGAGGGAACGGATTTATCCTTCCTTCCCTGCATACTGTTTCCTGCCTGCTTCCTTTTTTGAGGCTGTTTGCAGACCTCCTCACTTCTAGTTCTTCTTGGTGGTGGTCCTCTCTGTTGTCTTCCAACATCCTCACTCTCCTGTACATCCTCTGATGGAATCAATAGAAGAAAACAGAATTGAGAAGCTTGGGGATAAATTATAGGAAAAATGCATCTCAATTTTTAAGTTATCTTTCCTTCCTTCCTCCCTGATCCATTTAGGGATGTCAGAGGAATCCATCCAGGGGATCCGGCCTGCCCTTGGGCAGATCCTCCTCCACCCTTTGCACTCTGCCTTGCTTGTTTGTCCATGATCTGGCTTAACTTGACCAGAGTGAGTTGGGACAGCTCTCAGACCTCCACTTCCTCATGCTCGTCTTGCCAGTGCTACGGACACCAGTGAGGAGACCATGAGGGTTAGCGTTTGGTGGGCCACAGGGTTGGAGCTGAGAGGGAAGCACCTTGGCCCTTCCCACCCCGCCCTCACCTTGTCACAGCTACTGCCAAGCAAATGCGCCTCCCTCTGACAGTGCCCATTAGAGGGGAGGGACAGTTGCTTGGTGTTGTCAGGAATGAGGTTTTTGTTTGTGTAGGAAAATTTACCCAGGCAAACAAACAAACAAAAACCTGACCAATTTCCTGGATTTCTGGGGAAAGCCCCCAACTCAGATCGCAAATGCAAGAGAATCCCAGCAGAAGAGAAAGAGGTGCAGCTGGTAGTATTATATTATATTATATTATATTATATTGAGATTTAGAGATAATTTTAGGTGCTGTATTGTGTATTTTAAACATCAGTAGAAGTCGAATCAGGTAGCCTTATCTAATACCTCTTGGGGATTAATCCTGTGAGAATAATGTTGCAGCTCCATATGGGATAAAACCTTCCTTCTCCTGCGAATAGGTCTGACTGTGGGTTGTCTGGGGCCCATGCCTACATCCCCAGAAGGACCGGGGTCTTCTGCTTCCTCTGTTGGGATGGTCTCCTGCTGACCTTCTGTTCTTTCCAAACCTACTGAGGTTCTCCTGTCCCTCCCATTCTTGGTCTCCCGCCTTACTTTCCTCCCCATCATCTCTGTTCATCCATTCTTGCTCTGCTAGAGAAAAGAGAATCCCAAGGAACTTATTCCTTGGGCTAGAAATACAGAAGATGAAAAACAGGGAATGGAGGCAAATAATTCAAGAAAGATATTTCCTCCTCGGAGACTGAGAATGGAGTTCTGTGGGGGAGGGGAACTGCTCCTGCCAATCATCTGGGGGCACCGAGACAGAGCCCAATAGTGACGTGGGGTTCCTGACAATCTTATCTTTGATCAATGGGGAACAGGAAAATATCATTTCATGGGAACAACCTTTAAAAAAACAAAAATTCCAAGATGAAATTAATTCCAGGTTTCGTTTGTGGCTTCTCCAAACATTCTTATTCATGCTTTTGCCATGAAGTGCTTATATCTGGAAGTTTCCCATAACTTCCTGCAGGGAGAGAAAGAGTCCAAAACTATTTCTAAAAACAGGACAGATGGGTGCTGCAGTGCCCAATGTCTGCCTCAGTAGTCCCCAGCTTGCCCATGCCGGCCTAGATGCTGGGGCCTCTCTTATTTACTCCTGTCCTGACCACCTACTTCTCCCTGGGTGATTCAGGGAAGCCCTGGAGTGAAGAGCCCTGGATTTCAGCCCTCATTGAACCGCAGTTCCAAAGGTTTTAAAACAGTCTTGGAGGAGATCTACACCAAGAGGATATAACCCTTTGAAAACATTTCGAAAACTGTATGTGGGGTTTGTCCTGTGCCCCAACAGTTGTCACTGCTGTTATAAACCATTATAAAGCAGTGGTGTAGACCTTGCCTTAGACAGCAATTCTATGCGTGCTTAGACAGAATAATATCCTCCAACTCCCAGCATGCCCTAACCAGCCATGCACAGTATTATGCCCTTAGTGATTAATCAATTAAAAGTTGCATTCCCAAGTACAAAACCCACCAAGTCTTATTTTTCCTTTCTCTTTTCAGGATACAGGATAAAATTTTGCTTTAGGGCCAAATCCAATGTTTTTTAAGAGGAGTCGCTAACCTTTGTGTGAGCACTCACAGCCTCAATTCAAAGAGAGAAGTATTCTTTATTTTTATAACAACCACCCCCTGACTTACAGCCATTTTACTTATGCGATGTAGGGTTGTGTGTGCTTACCCAGGGGTAAGGAAAAAATTGAGGAGATTGTTTCATTTTGACCTTAGGAGCGTCTGCTGCAAGAAACACCCCTATGCCCTCAGACCCAGAAAGAAATGAGCTCCTTCTACCATGGGAGTGGTGACTCCTCCTGTACTTCCTTGGGTTTCTGATCTTCTTCCTCCCTTCGAACAAGGGAGTTCCCTAACTCTGCTTCATTTTAATTAGGAGAGGCACAATCTTGAACTCATCAAGTCCTCCCCCAAAGCCAAGGAAGATCCACCATCCACACCCAAAGGTTTGAGCAACAACTGAGAACAAAGCAGCAACCACACCAGGTGAGGAAGAACACCTGGGCCAGATCTACACGTCGTTGCGAAGGCGCCTTTTTTAAAGATGTACCTAAAAGAAGCACCTCTTTCTTTACTGTGTATACTGTGAGCTAGGCAGCGCCGCCTGAGGAAGAATCTCTACCCCATTCAAAGACGCTGCTCCAGCCGCTTCCCCCTCACGTGTTCTTCCATTCGAATAATTCCCCCTCCCACTCGGCGGCTCTTCTGACGCGCCCCGGCGGCGTTAGTCCTTCATAACCAGACCCATGGGAATCATGACTTACTTGAGTCCCATTCATTTCAATGGGTCTATTCAACAGAGGGCCTCCTGCTGCTGCCATCTTCTTGTCCCCTGAGCAATGGGGAGTTAGACAGGGCATGTGTGGGGAGCTACAAAGGGCAGCAGTAACCCTTCCGGTGGGTCCAGGTGGAGAAGGCTATCTATGGCTAATAGTCCTGATGGCGATATGCTACCTCTAGGATCAGAGGCAGTAAGCCTATGTGTATTAGTTGTTGGGGAACATGGGTGAGAAGGTATTGATGCACCATGTCCTGCTTTGTGGGTCCATGGTCAACAGCTGGTTGGCCACTGTGGGAACCGAGTGCTGGACTAGAGGACCCTCTGTCTGATTCAGCATGACAGTTCTCATGATGTTATGTCTTACTTACCCCCATGTAAACCCTTATGTGGCTGCACTTCAATTGTTAAAAGAAATAGCAGCACTCTTAAAATAAAAAGCTCTCTTGCATTCTTTTTAACACAATGCATTATTTTGTTGCCTAAAAATGCCTAACCGCTGTGGCTTAATGTGTCATCTGAACAGAGCCAAAGTCTCGTTAGGTTAGCAAGATGCTTTTATCCCTGGTTGTTCCAGTAGCCCGTGGCTCATCAAGGATGTTTGTGGAAAGAGCCAAAAAGTGAGCGGGGACATTCTTTTGCCCGTTTCTCCTTCCATGCAGTGACCAAGGGGTTGCAAGCCCATAACATCACTCGTTCCAAGTTGGGAAGCCGTTTCTAATCGAAGCTTAGTTTTAACGCACAGACAATCCTGTCCAAGTGTCTCACAATGTGTGACGTGGCCAACTCACTAAGCGGGAAATGGTAGTCTAAATTTCCAACCTGTGACCATTTTTGTTTAAGAGGAGCAAATAGAATAAAGGCAGTAACAGATAAAATACACACACAGTTTTATTATTAATGAAACATATTAAAAGTTACAAAGGCTGTCTATAAAACAGCCGCAGGTACTCTACCAGTTTCCCCGTTCATAATGGAGAAAAAACAGCAGCTATTCCAACATTTCGCTTCTTCCTCTCTCCTCTGGGTGAGTTTAAAATCCCCAAACGTTACCATTTAAACCTCTGTAACTTGGCCCAGTTCTCAGAATTCTCACCACCAACCCAGCATTCCTTGGTGTGGCTGCTGCCACAAGAACTCTGCCATGTCAAAACAAGATGGCTGGCATTTCTCCAACTGGGTGGCAAAGTTCTGATTCTAGAGTGTCTCCCAAAGAAAAAGTTCATAAAATGGTACCATATGACTAATATCCTAAAAACATTCAGATAAAACATGCAATTAATACCATCAATGCAGACACTGAAACTTACCACATTCCACATGTGGGATGTCTCTCCTGTGCACTTTCTCAAGTTCAGGGAGCTTGATTCTTCAACCAAACAACCCCTATAGTGTGAGCATTTATGTGACATTTATGTGACATTCCCCTGAACAGACACCAAGATGTACCGTAAGGATTTCTGTGCAAGTGAATATATATTTTTACGTGTTTATATGGAGACTTCCCAGTGTGCATTCTCTGAACTGCAGTAAGTTCCGAACACTGAATGCATCTCTACACATACATGAGCTATATCCTACTATTTAATTTTCTTAAAACAATAAAAGTACAATTAAGGTATTAAAAACTTAATTTCACTAAAACATACTATTAATATAGCCAATAAAATGGAAGTTGGGTGACCTGTACATCATATCCACTCAAAAGACCCTGTTTCATGGAATTCCTTCCAAGATGCAAAAGACCACCATAAACAGGGTTCTAACTGATAATGAACTAATCTTGTGATGATCAGATGAGAAAGCATTTGGATTCTTTCCTGTAAAGTGTGTGGAAGATATGAACATTCAACCACGTTCCAAAGAGATAGTGTGTGTGTGCATTCTCATGTGGATGGATTCAACATGAAAATTAGAAGTACAGTGGGGGCATTTTCATGTCCCCCTGTTCCTGAACATCTTTGTTATGTACGGTAAGGTTTGCTATGCAAGTCAGCACTGGCAGTGGAACGCGGAAGAGAAGCGGTGGCAAAGGAGAAGCAGCAGCAAAGGAGGAGACCCAAGGAGAACGGGTGGCAGCAGCAGAGAAGCGACAGAGGAGGAGAAGTGGTGGAGGAGCAGTAGAGAAGAAGGAGGAGGAGGAGGTGGAGGAGGACACAAGCACCACAGTCCATGGGCGAAGGAGAGGGGGAGGGGGAGGAGGAAGAAGCCGGAGGCAGTGCACAAAGGTTGCTTTGTCCCTGGCCGGGTGCCCTCCTTTTTTCTGAGTTGTGGCACGCAGCCCAGTCCATCGCTTTGTTTAGATGCAGCACGTGGCACAGGCCGCTTGCCTGGGCTTGCTCCCTGCTCAGGCCTGCAGCACCCACTCTTCCAACTGTGGTGCATGCCACACATGGCTTGCCTCAGCTTGCTCCTACCAAGGCCTTCAGCTAGCGTAGCCCACACTACCCTCCTTGTCCAGCCGGCAGCCGCACTGCACACACGGCTTGATTTATTCAGCTGCCCTGACAGCTCCCGTCTGGGCCAACAGTGAGTGCAGCCCTAGTTTCGAGTGCCGCACGTGTGTGGCTCTATCTGCCCAATCGTTATCAAGTGGCTGCACTCCACCCATGTCCCTGGTGGTCTCCCCTTGTTTTCATCCAACGTGGGTGTGGCGTTAGTCGGATGCTCAGTCTTGCGCCCACGCAGCACAAGAGGCCCTGGTGGAGGGGAGAAGAGACGGATTTTATTTGGGGGTTTTGCCTTCTCCTTCTTCTAATCTCCTTTTATCCTTTACACTTTGTCAGCTGTGATTAGGAAAGGCTAAAAGAACCCCTACGTATATTTTCATAATCTGAACTGAAAGACAACTCTAAAGGGTACAATTTGTGCTGATGATGATGATGATGTGTATATAAAATATAGATATATCAGTTTGAAGGGATTGCCATCTCTTTGCAACTATTCTGGCTGTGCCCATTCATCCTTTGCTCACCGTTCTGTTAACTACTTCTCGCCTCCATCTTGCACAGCCTTTGGACATGGGGGGATAAATACTAAAAAACAAACCAAAAAAAGGCCCTTTCTTCTGAGACTTTTGGGACAATGCAAAGTGCAGCTGTGGTTGAGCTAACTGCGGCTGCCAAGAATTCAGGTTCATGGCAAATATTCCTCTTTTGCTTTCAATAAAGCCTGGTTTGGTTCATCGTACTGAGAGGGTTTTGTGAACCGCCCAGAGAGCTTCGGCTATTGGGCGGTATAAAAATGTAATAAATAAATAAATAAATAAATAAATAAATAAATAAATAAAACAATAAGATCCACTGAAAAATATTCCTGGGCACATTGGGAGGAAGAGTCTTAAAACTTGTACAACAACTAAAATAAATGTGAATTCTTGATACATCGAATGTCTCACTTGTTTTCATTTCAGTTATTTTATCATTAACATATTATGTTCAGTACGTTTGTCTTATTTATTTATTTATTTATTTATTTATTTATTTACTAAAAAAAAAATCCGCCCAATAGCCAAAGCTCTCTGAGTGGTTGACAAAAATTAAAACCATAATAAATCACTGGTTGGTGAAGTGTAGAATTAGACATGTGACTCAGGCCACACACCCTTGGGGGCCGGTCATCTCACAATGGTTCCAGCTTGGGGGCTTGGCACGTCTCCTTAAGGGTGGCCATAATGTCCTCCTTTTTGGTTTTGAAAATATGGTCAGCCTAGCCATCACCTCATCTTGATAGTGAATTCCATTGTTTAACTCTGCGCTGTGTAAAGAAGTCGCTCCTTTTATCTGTGCTGAATCTCCCATGAATCAGCTTCATCAGATGATCCCTTTGGGTTCTGGGATTATGAGAGGGGGAGAAAAATGTCTCCCTATCTGCATTCTCCACTCCTTTGTTGTATAAACCACCACCTGACCATGGATACTCTTTTCCCCTCTCACAGCTAATAAGCCCTGATAGATCTCCTCCATTAATTTGTCTCATTCTCCATTGTAACTGAGCACATCCTGCACTTGTACACAGCCCACGTCCCCCTTTCATGAGGCTGCAACTCAATTGCTTAAAAGAAATAGCAGCGCTATTAAAATAATAAGCTCTTGTGTACTTTTTAATAGAATACATTATATTTTTGTTGGCTCAAAACGCTTAACCACCGTGGCTTAACGTGTCATCTGAACAGAGTCAAAGTCTAGTTAGGTTAGCAAGATGCTTTTATCTCTGGTTGTTCCATTAGCCCATTGCTCGTTAAAGGTGTGTGTGGAAAGAGTCAATAGGTGAGCGGGGACAGTGACAAGGGTGTTGCCAGCCCATGACATCACTCGTTCCAGGTAGGGAAGTTGCTTCTTGTAGAGGTTTAGCTTTAACACATGGACAATCCAGTCCAAGTGTCTCACAATGTTTGATGTGGCCAACTCACTCAGAGAAATACGGTAATCTAAATTTTCAACCGGTGACCATTTTTGTTTAAAGGGAGCAACAAAGACTATAACAGATAAAATACAAACACAGATTTATTACTAATCAAACAAATTAAAAGTTACATAGCCTGTCTAAAAAACAGCAACAGGTACTCTACCAGGTTTCCAGTTCAACTCCATAATGGAGAAAAAACAGAAGCCGCTGCAACATTTCGCTTCTTCCTCTCTCCTCTGGGTGACTTCAAAATCCCCAAACGTTACCATTTAAACCTCTATAGCTTGGCCCAATTCTCAGAATTCTCACCACCATCTCAGCATTCCTTGGTGTGGCTGCTGCCACGGGAACGCTGCCATGTCAAAACAAGATGGCTGGCATTTCTTCAGCTGGGGGGGGGAGTTATTTTCTCAGGTTTCTCCCAAAGCCAAATTTCATAAAATGATACAATACTATTAATATACTAAAAACATTCAGATAAAACATGCAATTAATACCATCAATGAACCACATACATAGAATATTAAGCTGTAAAAATCATCCCCCAAAAAATGTCTAATACAGCCAATGAGTCATTCACCATGAGAGAGGGAATCCTACATGCTGCCACCACTAAAAAGGCCCTGCTTCATGCAGATACCTTCCAAAATTTAAAGCAACAACACACAAATCAAAATACCAGCTGATCAACACTTTATATTTGGAGATTCTAACAGGAATGTGTCCTCTTTGATGAGAAAGAATGTGTTTGCAGAGACTGAAACTTACCACATTCCACATATGGGATGTCTCTCCTGTGCACAATCTCAAGTTCACAGGGGCTTGATTCATCATCCAAACAACCCCTATGATCATTTATGTGACTTTTCCTCTGTATGGATACCAAGATGTTCCTTAAACTTTTCTGTACAAGTGAATATATATTTTTACATGTTTATATGGAGGCTTCCCTGTGTGCATTCTCTAAACTGCAGTAAGTTCCGAACTCTGAACGCATCTCTACACATTCACAAGGCATATCCTTCCATGAAATTTTCTTAAGAATATGGAAGTACAATTAAGGTATTAAAAGCTTAATCTAACTAAAATGTACATTTAATAAAGCACATGAAACGGAGGTTGGGTGATCCATGTATCACATCCACTCAAAAGACCCTGTTACATGGAATTCCTTCCGAGATGCAAAAGACCACCTGGTTATGAAAACCTTTGTTATGTACGGTAAGGTTTGCTATACAAGTCAACCTTTTCTCACACCCTGAGCAATTCTAGAGAGTCTCCTGTTTATGAACTCTCTGATGGTTAATAACTTGGGATGGAATGCTTTTGTGCACAAAGAGCATTGAAAACATTTCTCTCCAGTATGGATTTTTTTTGTGCACATTAAGGTTGTTGCTTTGACTGATGTCCTTTCCACAGTCTTTGCATTGAAAGGGTTTCTCACCTGTGTGAATTCGTCAATGTCTCTTAAGGGATAAGATCAGACTGTAGGTTTTTCCACATTCTTTACACTAAAAATCTTTGTGGGACGGACGCAAGAAATGAGAGACGACACAAGTGCTGGAATTAAACTGGGCCACTTTTATTCAAGATCTGCAAAGGGGGTTCTCCTAAGGCATCCAGCCAGGCCTGCTTGCAGGCCTTCCTAAGTGAAAGGGCGAGCTTTCCTGGTACAGCCGGTGGCACTCAGTTTCGCCACCCTGCTGTCCATCCCCAACCAGGGGTAGGGAGACCTTCCCTTGTCACCCCCAACCCCTGCCCCCCCAGGCTCAAGGGAGGGAGGGAGGGAGGGAGCCGTGGAGCACGAGGGCAAGAGGGCTTGGAGGGGTCGGGCATCTCTTGATAAAGGGCCCCAACCCCTCCCAGTCCCCAGTGGCCCTGCCAATGCAGGGTGGCCACGTCTCTGGCTTGCCCCGCCCACAAAACCCTCCCCATGCCCAGGCTTTGCTGGGCATGGCAGAATGTGCCTTCTTCCCAGAGTGATTTTGTTGATGTCTCTTAAGGTTTGATTTACGGTTGAAGCTTTTTTCGCATTGTTCACATTTATAGGGTTTCTCCTCTGTGTGAATTCATTTATGTCTTTTAAGGTTTGCATTTTGACTGAAGTTTTTCCCACATTCCTTACACATGTAGGGTTTCTCTCCTGTGTGAATTCGTTGATGTCTGGTAAGGTATGCTTTCTGACTGAAGCTTTTCCCACATTCTTTGCATTTAAAGCATTTCTCGATTCTATGGTACACTTTATGTACAATAAGGTCTAATCTTCGAGTGAACCTCTTTCCACATTCTGTACAATTATGAAGGTTCCCCCCTAAGTGAATTCGCTGATGTATTTTAAGGACTGAATCCCGTCTGAAACTCTTTCCACACACCAAACATTTATGCGTCTTTCCCCTGGCATTAAGCCTTGGATGTTTCATCGATTTTTTGCTTAGAGGGTCACTTTTCACAGGCTCTGAGCTTTGGCTGGGTTCCTTCCCTGTGTGGATTCTCAAATGAGCATCAAGGCACTTTCTGGGTCTCTTTGTTTTCTGTTTTCCTGGTTCCAGGGAGACCCCACTCACAGAGGGAACGGATTTATCCTTCCTTCCCTGCATACTGTTTCTTGACTGCTTCCTTTTTTGAGGCTGATTGCAGACCTCCTCACTTCTAGTTCTTCTTGGTGGTGCTCCTCTATGTTGTTTTCCCTCATCCTCACTCTCCTGTACATCCTCTGATGGAATCAATAAGAGAAAACAGAGTTGAGAAGGTGGGGGATAAATTATAGGGTAAATACACCTCATTTTTTAAGTTATCTGTTGGCAAGAATGAGGTTTTTGCTTGTTTAGGTATTTTTACAAAAGCAAACCCAAACAAAAAAATCTGATCAATATCTTGAATTTCTGGGGAAAGCCCCCAACTCAGATTGCAAATGGAAGCCCAGCGGATGTGCGAAGGCCAGATTTCCCCACAACGGCCCACCCCATTCACCGTTAGCTTTTCTTTCAATGCTGCCTCCCAATCCGTTTCCATTTGAAGCTGGCCAAACAGGGTCTCTGGAGCCGGTGTCTGCTCATCTGCCAGATGGGTAAAGCAACATCTTGGTTTCCTGATTCAATCAATGTTTTACAGCACAGAATCAGAATCCACACATTAAAGTAAATTCCGAAGCCTTCGGGTTTAGATACAACATTGTTCTGGGGCCATTAGTGCGGATGGGGAATTGCGCAAATTCTGGAGGTCCCAGAAAGTACGCTTTGCCTCCTCCCCACACTTTGCTGATCAGGGCCTTAAAAGTCCTCCTCATCGTGCATGAAGATGGCCTTTGAGGCAGCAAAACGTGATTTCCGGGTGTGCCAGGAGAATTCCGCACTTTCTGGAGGCCCCAGAAAGCAGGCATTGCCTTTCCCTGATACATTAACTGGGTCTTTGAGGCCCTGATTGGGGCATATGAGCATAAATATATTTATTTATTTATTTATTACATTTATATACCACCCCACAGCCAAAGCTCTCTGGGTGATTTCCCCAAGTTTAAGAACATAAGAAGAGCCATGCTGGATCAGACCGAGGGTTGATCTAGTCAAGCACTCTGTTTACACAGTGGCCAACCAGCCATTGGCCAGTTACCAACAAGACAGGACATGGTACAACAGCACCCTCCCACCAATGTTCCCCTGCAACTGGTTGGAGACATAGCAGATTTTTCCCTACATTCTAGTGGTGACCACCACCACTGCACTACAGCCAGTGTGGTGTAGTGGCTAAAATATTGGACTGGGAGTCCAGAGATCCTACTGGGTGATTTTGAGCCAGTGGCAGACGCTCAGCCCAACCCACCTTGCAGGGTTATTGTTGTGAGGATAAAATGGAGGAGGATTATGTATGCTGCTTTGGGTTCCTTGGAGGGAAAAAGGTGCAATATAAATGCAAAAATAATATGAGATTTCCCCAGTCTTGGGGAAATTGCATTTCTCCCCCTCCCCCACCAATGGGGAGTTTCAAGGACCGTTTAATAAAGCCTTTAAGGGCTCAATTGGTGAAAGGGGTGGGAAAGAAAAAGGTGATTTCCCCAGGGCTGGAAGAATTGCGTATTTACTCCCTCCACTCTGGACCAGAGAGCTTTAGCAATGGGGCAGTATAAAAATGTAAATAATAATAATAATAATAATAATAATAATAATAATAATAATAATAATAATAACAATAATAGCATATTTCCCCCCACTGTGTGTATTGTGGCTGCCATTAAGGCAGCTGGGGTGCAGAGGAGAAAGGTCAAGGTCAGGGCAGACCGGCGCCCAACTGCTCTCGGAAAACTCCAGAGCACTCAGGCAGGGGTCAGTCCCAGCACCGGATGCATCTGCCTGGGACCATGAAGGCCCATGGTTTGTAGCCCTATCCATGGGTTGTCGTGTAGACAACTGAACAAACCCTGGTTTGTGCTCTCAATCCTGGCTTGTTTGTTTCCCTCTTCATTTGCCCACTTCGTCCCTTTGTCCCAAATGCAAGACTGTAGTCCTGGCATGTACAGTGGCTGGGGATTTTGTTCGTTTTTATGACTCTTGCCCACCACTTTGTAGCCTGGCAAAATAGTCCATGAAGAACACTTCAACGTTGTGTGTTCTCATCACTAATTCTTTCACCTAAATCAGTGGTCCTGAACTGGTCCAGCTCCAAGACCCACCTTGGACTCCCAACATGCAACATGGAACCCACTTTCACAATTTCCTCCATGCCCAACATGGCGGCAACAGCTTTGCTATGACCCATCTGGTTCATCATAACCCACTTTTGGGTCACAACCAACCAGTTGAGGACCACTTATCTAAACTCCTTTTCTCCTCACATGGAGTTCCTGGCCACTGCTCGTTCCTGAAAACCAATTCCAGGAAGAAGAACCTCTTCTCGATCCTCTCAAAGTGCAGGACACGGAATAACAGGCTCAACTTACAGGAAGCAAGATTCCAGCTGGACATCTGGAAAAACTTCCTGACTGTTAGAGCAGTACAACAATGGAATAAGTTGCCTAAGGAGGTTGTGGGCTCTCCCACATTAGAGGCCTTCAACAGGCAGCTGGACAACCATCTGTCAGGGATGCTTTAGGGTGGATTCGTGCATTGTGCAGGGGGTTGGACTAGATGGCCTTGTAGCTTCCAACTCTGCTATTCTATAATTCTATGATCCTAGGGAATGAGCAGCATACTCTGACTCCCTGTGATGGTTCATCCGGGAACGCTGAAAGATGACCTGCTCTAGGAGACCTCATCATAGTTATTTCACACTGCCGTTCACACTCAACTGAGGCAGTTGTGCTTCCAACAGAATTCCAGATGTGCTACCCTATATTTCTCCCCATTGTCTCTTATCATAGACAATTTACTGGAGAATAAGAGAACCCCAGCAGCAGAGATAAAGCTGGTAGTATTATTATATTATATTATATTATATTATATTATATTATATTATATTATATTATATTATATTATAATATTATAGTTGTAGACAATTTGGGGTGCTGTACTATGTATTTGAAAAAGTCAGTAGAAGTCAAATTAGGCAACTTTACCTAACCGCTCTTGGGGATTAATCCTCTGAGAATGATGTTGCATCTCCACACGGGATAACTTCTTCTTCCTCCTGCAAATAGCTTTGACTCTCGGTTGACTGTGGCCTTCCGCTTCCTCCATTGGGTGGATTTCCTGCCGACCTTCTGCTCTTTCCAAACTTGCTGAGACAGCTTCTAGTCCCCCACATGGAGAAAGGTTCTCTCGTACTCCCGACACTGCTGACTCTCGTGGCCCCTCCTGTCCTTGTTCTTCTGCCTTATTTTCCTCCCCATCGTCTCTGTTCATCTACTCTTCGTCAGCTGGAGAAACAAGAGAATCCCAAGGAACTAATACCCTGGACTAGAAAAATGTGGGAGTTGAAAAACAGGGAAGGGAGTCAAATAACTAGGGTGACCATATGGAAAAGAGGACAGGGCTCCTTTTTTAAAAAAATCTTTTTTATTGTTTCCAAGCACCAATAAATGAAAGACACTGCAGAGCAAAATATAATACATACAGGCAGGCAGACAGAAACCAATCAAAGCAAACAAAAAAAAGAAAAAAAAGAAAAGAAAACCAGGAAAAAACACAAAACCAAAATGTTCTTCCAGTATTCTTTCCAGCAAAAGTATGTGCTTTTTCTTACTCTATCACTATCAAATCCAAATCTCTAATTTCTCTCTTAATATTTTCTACATTATTGGTTGAATCCATGTGGATTTCATGCCCAATTGTAGGGTGATTACATGAAAAGGAGGACAGGGCTCCTGTATCTTTAACAGATGTATATAAAAGGGAATTTCAGCAGGTGTCATTTGAATGCATGCAACTCCTGGTGAAATTCCCTCTTCCTCACAACTGTTAAAGCTGCAGGAGCCCTGCCTAGTATGACCAGATCCTTTCTCTTCACAGGAGACAGGAGAAAGCTCCACTTTAGGGCCAAGCCAGATGTTCCCTAAGGTGACACCCTGACCTCCCTGTAAGCACTGCTAGCTGCAATTCAATTAGAGATGTGTTCTTTATTTTTATCATAACCATGATCCCAATGTGGGGGGAATAAATTTTGGTAAAATAATAAGTGAAGGGAAAGCTTAAATCCCACCCTCTCCTAAACTGCCATGTTCCCTGTCCAGATAGGGGCGTAGCTGGGCCACCAACCCAAGTTTGTAAAAGTCACTCCATGCCACTGAGGTCACCTGAGCCTCAAGTGACAATGATGGATCTAAAAGATGATGGAACCTGCTCCTTCAGAGTGAGTGCAGTCCCATCCAGAACCGGTAGAACACACGTACACATACATACACACACACACACACACACACACATCTTTTTAGTAGAATACATCATGTTTTTGTTAGCTCAAAACACTTAACCACTGATGCTTAGGGTGACTATATTTTGGAAACCAAAAAGGAGGACATCATGGTCGGGCCCCAAGGGAGCGTGTGCAGTACCAAGGGGGCGTGCCCACCCGAATATAGCCTTGGTCACATGTCTGATTTTACAGCACACATTTAAGACAAATCTGATCTACATAACATCTTAATGTTAAAATCACTGAAATAAAGAACAAGTGAGAGATTCAATGTATCTGAAATTAACTTCACTCACTCCTACTTTTGTAGGTTTTGCTGTACTTTGAAGCTTTTGCTATCTTTTGTGTGTTACATTCTCCCCTTCCCTAAAATATCTTTTCTGACTGTATCTTCACTCATTGCATGCTGCTGTTGTTGCTAACAGGGTTTGCTACTGGCCAGCCGGATGGCTAGCTTTTTTTAATTTCAATTTTTTGAAAAAGGCTTGTGTATAATTGTCACAAGTTTCTCTACTCTAACATTAGGGTGGGTGTTGTAGCAGTTTACCTAAAGACTGGAGATCCACTTAATGTCAAGGGCTGAAACTGCTCAATATGCAAAACCCCAAAGAGGAGGTTTGACAACCTGAGTTTGAAGGATATGGCTCTAGCAGTTTTAAAACACAATAATTTTAAAACTTTGAACTTTTAAAAAAATCCTAAAAAAAACAATGGATGAACAGATCTGATTCAAACCAGGCATAGCTAAATCTCTCCTTAAGAGCTATCATGGTGCCAACTTTCAGCCTTTTATCTTTTAAAAATGTCATTTTTAAAAAAATAATTTTAAAACCTCAAACTTTTTAAAAAAAATCCTAAAACTCAAGGGATGGACAGATCTGTTTCAAACGTGGCATAGCTAAAGTCCTTGTTAAGAGCAATTATGGTGCCAAGTTTCATCTCTTTATCTATATATATATATATATATATATATATATAAAATCCTTGAATTTTAAAAAAAAAATCCTAAAAAATCAATGGATGAACAGATCTGTTTCAAATTTGGTGTGGCTAAAGCTCTACCTAAATCATATTATGGTGCAAAGTTTCATCTCTTTATCTTTAAAAATGACGATTTTAAAAATAATAATTTTAAAACCTCAATTTTAAAAAAATCCTAAAAAATCAATGGATGAACGAATCTGTTTCAAATTTGGTATGACTAAAGCCCGTTTGAAGAGATACCATTGTGCCAAGTTTCATGTCTTTATCTTAAAAAATGACAGTATTATAAGCATTTAAGTTAATTCCCTTTAGAGCTGCTCTTTGGAAAAATCCAGATTTCCACTCCCCCTCCAGGATTTGACATCAAAAACCTTGACAAATCCAGGCAAATCCGGTCATATGGTCACCCTACTGTTGCTTAATGTGTCATCTGAACAGAGTCAAGGTCTCGTTAGGTTAGCAAGATGCTTTTACCCCTGGTTGTTCCATTAGCCCCATTGCTCATTCAGGGTGTGTGTGGAAAGAGCCAAAAGGTGAGCGGGGAGTTTATTTTGCTTGTTTCCCCATTCCATGCAGTGACCAGGGTGTTGCCAGCCCATGGCATCACTCGTTCCAGGTTGGGAAGGCGTTTCTTATAGAGGCTTAGCTTTAACACACGGACTATCCAGGCCAAGTGTCTCACAATGTTTGATGTGGCCAACTCACTCAGAGGAAAACAGTAGTCTAAATTTTAAACCTGTGACCATTTTTCTTTAAAAGGGGCAATAAAGACTATAACAGATAAAATTCAAACACACTTTTATTACTAATCAAACAAATTAAAAGTTACATAAGCTGTCTAAAAAACAGCAACAGGTACTCTACCAGGTTTCCAGTTCAACTCCATAATGGAGAAAAAACAGAAGCCGTTCCAACGTTTCGCTTCTTCCTCTCTCCTCTGGGTGAGTTCAAAATCCCCCAACGTTTCCATTTAAACCATTATAGCTTGGCCCAATTCTAAGAATTCTCACCACCATCTCAGCATTCCTTGGTGTGGCTGCTGCCACGGGAACGCTACCATGTTGAAACAAGATGGCTGGCATTTCTCCAGCTTAGGGGGGGGGTATTTTCTCAAATTTCTCCCAAAGCCAAATTTCATAAAATGATACAGTACTATTAATATACTAAAAACATTCAGATAAAACATGCAATTAATACCATCAATGAACCACATACATAGAACATTAAGCTGTAAAAATCATCCCCCATAAAATGCCTAAAACAGCTGATGAGCCATTTAGCCTGTGGGAGGGAATCCTACATGCCACCACCACTAAAAAGGCTCTACTTCATGCAGATACCTTCCAAGGGTTAAAGCAACAACACCCAAATCAAAATCCCAGCTGATCAACTCTTTATATTTGAACGTTCTAACAGGGATGTGTCCTATTTGATGAGAAAGAATGAGTTTGCAGAGACTGAAATATGGGATGTCTCTCCTATGCACAATCTCAAGTTAACAGGGGCTAGATTCATCATCAAACAACCCCTACAGTGTGATAATTGATGTGACAATTATAATTTAGCTTAATCTAACTAAAATGTACATTAAATAAAGCACATGAAACGGAGGTTGGGTGATCCATGTATCACATCCACTCAAAAGACCCTGTTACATGGAATTCCTTCTGAGATGCAAAAGACCACTTGTTTATAAAAACCTTTGTTATGTACGGTAAGGTTTACGATACAAGTCAACCTTTTCTCACACCCTGAGCAATTCTAGAGAGTCTCCTGTTTATGAACTCTCTGATGGTTAATAACTTGGGACTTGGGACAGAATGCTTTTGTGCACGAAGAGCATTGAAAACATTTCTCTCCAGTATGGATTTTTTAGTGCACATTAAGGTTGTTGCTGTGACTGATGCCCTTTCCACAGTCTTTGCATTGAAAGGGTTTCTCGCTTATTTGAATTCGTCAATATCTCTTAAGGGATGAGATCAGGCTGAAAGTCTTTCCACATTCTTTACACTAAAAATGTTTCTTCCCTGAGTGAGTTTTTTGATGTCTCTTAAGGGATGAGCTCCAATTGAAGTCTTTTCCACACTCTTCACATTTATAGGGTTTCTCCCCTGTATGGCACCTGTGATGATTTTTAAGGTCTGATCTTTGACTGAAACACTTTCCACATTCTTCACATTTATAGGGTTTCTCCCCTGTATGGCACATGCGATGTTGCTTAAGGGTTGATGTTTGACTGAAACTCTTTCCACATTCTTCACATTTATAGGGTTTCTCCCCTGTATGGCACATGCGATGTTGTTTAAGGTGTGATTTATAGTTGAAGCTTTTTTCGCATTGTTCACATTTATAGGGTTTCTCCCCTGTATGGCACATGCAATGACGATTAAGGGCTGATCTTTGATTGAAACACTTTCCACATTGTTCACATTTATAGGGTTTCTCCCCTGTATGGCACATGCAATGTCGATTAAAGTTTGATTTGTCATTGAAACTTTTTCCACACTCTTCACATTTATAGGGTTTCTCCCCTGTATGGCACATCCGATGTTGCTTAAGGTGTGATTTTTCGTTGAAGCCTTTTCCACACGATTCACATTTATAGGGTTTCTCTCCTGTGTGAATTCGTTGATGTTTGGTAAGGTGTACTTTCCGACAGAAGCTTTTCCCACATTCTTTGCATTTAAAGCGTTTCTCAATTCTATGGTTCACTTTATGTACGATAAGGTCTAATCTTCGAGTGAAGCTCTTTCCACATTCTGTACAATTATGCAGTTTTCCCCCGAAGTGAATTCGCTGATGTATTTTTAGGACTGAATCCCATCTGAAACTCTTTCCACACACCAAACATTTATGTGTCATTCCCCTGGCATCAAGCCTGGGATGTTTCATCGTTTTTTTGCTCAGAGGGTCACTTTTCACAGGCTCTGAGGTTTGGCTGGGTTCCTCCCCCGTGTGGATTCTCAAATGAGCATCAAGGCACTTTCTGGGTCTCTTTGTTTTCTGCTTTCCTGGTTCAAGGGAGACCCCACTCACTGAGGGAACGGATTTATCCTTCCTTCCCTGCGTACTGTTTCCTGACTGCTTCCTTTTTCGAGGCTGATTGCAGACCTCCTCACTTCTAGTTCTTCTTCGTGGTCGTCCTCTATGTTGTTTTCCCTCATTTTCACTCACCTGTACATCCTCTGATGGAATCAATCAGAGAAAACAGAGTTGAGAAGATGGGGATAAGTTATAGGGTAAGTGCACCTCATTTTTTAAGTTATCTGTTGGCAGAAATGAGGTTTTTGCTTGTTTAGGTAAATTTACCCAAGCAAACACGAACAAAAAAACCTGAACAATTTCCTGGGTTTCTGGGGAAAGCCCCCAACTCAGATTGCAAATGAAAGCCCAGTGGATGTGCGAAGGCCAGATTTCCCCACAACGGCCCACCCCATTCACCGTTAGCTTTTCTTTCAACGCTGCCTCCCAATCTGTTTGCATTTGAAGCTGGCCAAACAGGGTCTCTGGAGCCGGTGTCTGCTCATCTGCCAGATGGGTAAAGCAACATCTTGGTTTCCTGATTCAATCGATCTTTTACAGCACAGAATCAGAATCCACACAGTAAAGTAAATTCCGAAGCCTCAGGGTTTAGATACAACATTGTTCTGGGGCCATTAGAGTGGATGGGGAATTGCACACTTTCTGGAGGCCCTGGAAAGCAGGCATTGCCTTTCCCTGACACATTAACCAGGTCTTTGAGGCCCCGATTGGAGCATGGGAGCATAAATGCAATTTCCCCAAGGTTAAGAACATAAGAAGAGCCATGCTGGATCAGACCGAGGGTCCATCTAGTCCAGCACTATGTTTACACAGTGGCCAACCAGCCATTGGCCAGGGACCAACAAGACAGGACATGGTACAACCCCACCCTTCCACCCATGTTCCCCAGCAACTGGTTGGGGACATAGCGGATGTTTCCCTCCAACCAAGTGGTGGACATCATCACTACAATACAGCCAGTGTGGTGTAGTGGCTAAAGTGTTGGACTGGGAGTCCGGAGATCCTACTGGGTTATTTTGGGCCAGTGACAGACGCTCAGCCTAACCCACCTCGCAGGGTTGTTGTTGTGAGGATAAAATGGAGGAGGATTAAGTATGCCGCCTTGGGTTCCTTGTAGTGAAAAAGGTGCAATATAAATGCAAAAATAATATCAGATTTCCCCAGTCTTGGGGAAATTGCATTTCTCCCCCCTCCCCCACCAATGGAGAGCTTAAAGGACCATTTAATAAAGCCTTTAAGGGCTCCATTGGTGCAGGGGGTGGGAAAGAAAAAGGCCATTTCACCAAGGCTGGATTAATTGCATATTTTCTCCCTCCACTCTGGACCAGAGAGCTTGGACTATGGGGCAGTATATAAATGTAAATAATAATATTTCCACTCCAATCTGTGAATGGTGGCTGCCATTAGTGCAGCTGGGAAGGGGGAAGGGGAAAGATCAAGGCAGACTGGCGCCCAACTGCTCTCGGAAGGCTCCAGAGCACTCAGGCAGGGGTCAGTCCCAGCACCGGATGCATCTGCCTGGGACCATGAAAGCCCATGGTTTGTAGCCCTATCCAAGGGTTGTCTGGTAGACAACTGAACAAACCCTGGTTTGTGCTCTCAATCCTGGCTTGTTTGTTTCCCTCTTCATTTGCCCACTTCGTCCCTGTGTCCCAAATGCTCCTGCAAGACTGTAGTCCTGGCATGTAGAGTGGCTGGGGATTTTGTTTGTTTTTATGACGAACTCTTCAACATTGTGTGTTTTCATCACTAATTCTTTCATCTAAACCAGTGGTCCATAACTGGTCCAGCTCCGAGACCCAACTTGGACTCCCAACCTGCAACATGGAACCCACTTTCACAATTTCCTCTGTGCCCAACATGGTGGCAATGCCTTTGCTATCACCCATCTTGACGGACTTCATAACACACTTTTGGGTCACAACCCACCAGTTGAAGACCACTCATCTTAACTACTTTTCTCCTTACATGGAGTCCCTGGCCACTACTCGTTCCTGGAAACCAACTCCTAGGGAATGAGCAGCATACTCTGACTCCCCATGATGGTTCAACCGGGATCGCTTAGGGATGGCCTACTCTAGGAGACATCATTGAAGCTATTTCACACTGCCGTTCACACTCAACTGATGCAGTTGTGCTTCCAACAGAATTCTAGATGTGCTACCCTATATTTCTCTCCATCTTCTCTTATTATCAACTATTTACTGGAGAAGTAAGAGAACCACAGCAGCAGAGATAAAGCTGGTAGAATTATATTATATTATATTATATTATATTATATTATATTATATTATATATCTGGAGACAATTTTGGGTGCTGTACTATGTATTTGAAAAAGTCAGTAGAAATCAAATTAGGTAACTTTACCTAACAGCTCTTGGGGATTAATCCTCTGAGAATGATGCTGCAGCTCCACACGGGATAACATCTTCTTCCTCTTGCGAATAGCTTTGACTCCGGGTTGACTGTGGCCTTCCGCTTCCTCCGTTGGGTGGGTTTCCTGCCGACCTTCTGCTCTTTCCAAGGTTGCTGAGGCAGCTTCCAGTCCCCCACATGGGGAAAGGTTCTCTTGTCCTCCCGACACCGGTGACTCTCGTGGCTCCTCCTGTCCTTGTTCTTCTGCCTTATTTTCCTCCCCATCGTCTCTGTTCATCTACTCTTCGTCAGCTGGAGAAACAAGAGAATCCCAAGGAACTGATACCCTGGACTAGAGAAACGTGGGAGGGAGTCAATAAAGTAGGATGATCCTATGGAAAAGAGGACAGGGCTCCTTTTTTTAAAATCCTTTTTTATTTTTCCAAACACCAATAAATGAAAGACATTACAGAGCAAAATATAATACATATAGGTAGACAGACAGACAGACAGACAGACAGACAGACAGATACACACACACACACACACACACACACACACACACACACAAACATGCATTAACCAAACAAAGCAAAGCAAACAACAACAGAAAAAACACACAAAAATAAAATATTTTCCATTATTCTCCCCAGCAAAGGTATGTGACAATACTGGGTTTTTTCTTACTCTATCACGATCAAATCCAAATCGCTAATTACTCTTTTAACATTTTCTACATTACTGCTTGAACCTATATATGGATTTCATTTCCATTCGTAGGGTGATCAAATGAAAAGGAGGACGGGGCTCCTGTATCTTTAATAGTTGTACAGAAAAGGGAATGCCAGCAGGTGTCATTTGTATATATGCGAAGCCAGGTGAAATTCCCTCTTCATCACAACTGTTAAAGCTGCAGAAGCCCTGCCTAGTATGACCAGATACAAAAGAGAGCAGGGCTCCTGCAGTTTTCACTATTGTGATGAAGAGGGAATTTCAGCAGGTGCTGCATATATACAAAGGACACCTGCTGAAATTCCCTCTTCACCACAACTGTTAAAGCTGCAGGAGCCCTGCCTAGTATGACCAGATCCTTTGTCTTCTCAGGAGACAGGAGAAAGCTCCACTTTAGGGCCAAGCCAGATGTTCCTAAAGGTGACTACCTGACCTCCCAGTAAGCACTCCTAGCTGCAATTCAATTAGAGATGTGTTCTTTATTTTTATAATAACCATCATCCCAATGCGGGGGGAATAAATTTTGGTTAAATAATAAGTGAAGGGAAAGCTTAAATCCGACCCCCTCCTAAACAGCCATGTTTCTAACCCAACTGAGGCTTGCATGGGCTTACACAGGGGTAAATAAAATACTTCAGAGATAGTTTCAGTTTGTTTTTAAAGAACCTGGTGAAAGGAACACCCCTAACACATCTGCAAACGTGGGCCAGACCTATACCAAGCAGGACACGACACTTTGAGAATGGTTTGAAAACTGTATATGGAGTGTTTCCTGGGCCCCAACAGTTGCCACTACTGTTTTAAAGCAGTAGTGTAGATCCTGCCATGGGAAAAAATAAGTTCCTTTCACCTCTCATGCTGCCATGGAAGTGGTGACTCCTCCTGTAGTTCCTTGCCTTGCTGGTCATCTTCCTCCCTTCTAACCAGGGAGTTCCCTAACTCTGCTTTGTTTTACTTAAGAGAGGCACAATCTTCCTTGAACTCACCAATATCTCCCCAAAAGCCAAGGAAGGTCTACAGCCAAGGACGGAGCCACAACCAGGAACAAAGCAGCAACCACCCCAGGTGAGGAAGAACATCTGCAACAGAGCAGCCAGTGAGTTAAATTCCAAATAAACAAATCTGGGTGGAGAGGCCCAACCCTGAAGTTCTCTTCTGGATATTCAGACTGTGTTGTTGGCTGAGTTCTTGTTGGATACAAGAAGTGATTTATAGTTTTCCTCCTTCCTTCCAATCCTCACTTCTCATCTCAATGTCTTTGCTCATTTAAATGGGGCCAGGTGTTGGTCATTTCTACAGTGAAATGAAAGGGTCTACTCTACCTGGGAATAACTTTGGCTGCTATCCATAAGAAGTGCCCTGCTGGGTCACACCAAGGGTCCATCTAGTCCAGCACTCTGTTCACAACGTGGGCAACCAGCCATCGGCCAGGGATGAACAAGCAGGACATGGTGCAACAGCACCCTCCCACCCATGTTCCCCAGCAACTGGTGCACACAGCCTTATTGCCTCCAATGCTGGAGACAGCACACAACCATCAGGGCTAGTAGCCATGGATAGCCTTTGCCTCCAGGAATTTATCCAACTCCCTTTTGAAGCCATCCAGATTGGTGGCCATCACTACATCTTGTGGCAGTGAGTTCCATAATTTAACAATGTGCTGCCACCATCTTTGCGAGCAACTGTAAGCCTGGGGGAGTAAACTAGAAAGGAAGCCTGCGGATGGGTCCATGAACACTCCTGGCAGCAGCAGAGAAGCAACAGAGGAGGAGAACTAGTGGAGGAGCGGCAGAGGAGGAGGACACAGAAGTAGCTGCAGAGGCAGGGAACCAGCAGTGGAGAAAGAGGCGGAGACAAGCACCGCAGTCCATGGGCGAAGGAGGTTGTGAGGAAGAGGAGGAGGCCGGGCCAGTCAGTGTGGCACGCACATGGATTTGACTACCCAGTCCATCTCTTTGCTTAGATGCAGCACGTGGCACATGCCGCTTCCTGGGCTTGCTCCCTGCTCAGGCCTTCAGCCAGCGCAGCCCACACTACCCTCCTGGTCCAGCCAGCAGCCACACCGCACACGTGGCTTGATTGATTCGTCTGCCCTAGCTGCTCCCATCTTGGCCAGCAGTGAGTGCAGGCCTCGTTTCCAGTGCCGCACGTGCATGGCTGTATCTGCCCCCCCTTTTTGCAAGTGTTAGAAATGCGTTTTGAAATAAAGATTCAAGGACAATGGTGAAAGCACTCTGTTCTTTTTATTGATACAGAATTGCAAGTCTGGGTGTCCAGCAAAGTAGGCACACCGTCCAAGCACATGTCAAGACATCTTATACCCTACACCGGGCCGAAGAGGTCCCTCCCCGTCTCATGATTGGTCAGAGACTTGTGGGGTTACAGCCTATCCCGGCACGCATCTTTGTCCCGCCTTTGATTACTTGCTTTTTCTTTTCATTTAATATTCCACCCACCCCTATTTACTTATGTCCAAATATGGGTTTGATTGGTCTGGGCCTACCCACTTTATTGCTCTTTATCATCCCTTCACCCATCGGGTAACCTCAAAAGTCATGAGTTCAAAAACAACAGATGTATGTTCCAGTTTTGTCACTTCTTCTGACCACTAGTCTAACCACAAGTTCCGTATTATTCTCTTTTACTTCAACTGAATAGTCTAACAGCTAAAACACCTGTCTGAGCAGTTTCCTGTCCCTTAACCATCTTTCAGTAAAGATAACAGTACTTTAGCCTGGCTGCTATTCAGCTACATATTTTTAATTATATTATATTTGATATATATATATATTAGCATAGCATTAATGAAAAAGTAACATATCTCTTTATTTCTCACAAATCCCTCCTCTTTATTCATCCTGTGTTGTCTTTTTCACCACAGTATATAAAGATGTATTCTTGACTGGACCACATGTTCTTAGACCATTTCTTATCTCTATGCACACACTCTCACTGTTAAAGAATGCCATGGCATTATCCTAAGTCGTTTTACTTTTCGTTGCGAGGATTATTATGCCTCATTATCTCAGGAATATCTCTGATCTGAGTTTACAAAGACAGCCTTGCTGATGGACCAGATGTCGTTCCATGGAGGGGGCTCTTCAGCAATCTCCTTCCACTGGACACCTGTCTTTAGTGCTCACAGGGGGCTTTCCAACTTCCTCCTGGCAGCTTGCTTCGTCTTTTAACCTCTCAATCAGATTTGGACAACTCTCAGTCTCTGGTACAGATGGGTCATCTGGATCACTTCCATGGCATCCAAGGTTCAGCTTTTCACATATGTTGCTTGGACCTTTTAGATTTGGGCTATCAGTCTGTGTAGGCTTAGAACACAACAGATTATTTCTTCCTTGATAGAGACAGTCTTAGATTCTCTAAACATTTCTATATGTGTTGGACAGTCAAATACTTGCCAGTTGTTCATGTGCTTTGAACAACTACAGTGGTCAGTCAGGAACAAGGGTCCAAACTCTCTTGCTTCCAGCTTATAACTTTCTTTTTTTAATTTGACATCAGGCAGCAGACCTGTGGCTTCTAGGTCTGGTGCTGTGAAAAACCTGTGAAGAAATCTTCTTACACACTCATTAGTTTGGGATTTCTCGTCAAACAATCTTATGGTTCTAATTATAAATCACTCTGTCTTCTATTCAGTCTATTTTTAAGACAGGAAAGAATGGCGGTACACAAAAAATCACTTTATACAAAGGTTTCTCTCCCCCCACCTGGCAATGTAAGGGAAAAGGCTCAGAACAGTCACAACTGATCCTTCTCTCTGCCCTCCCAACATGCCCAGATGGGTGAGTGAACCCATCAACCTTGCAAATTTTACCATCACATGATTCTCTTAGCAATGAATCTTGAAACTTTCTTGTCACATACTCTACCATCCTCAACCAATACTGATTAACCATTCCCTCCCCGGTTTCCCTTTTTTGGCGCTTGACATTCTTTCTAATGGGCAAGCTTCTTACCTCTTATTTCTCTTCCTGGTTTCCCACTGAGCTGTGGGGAAGGAGAAACAAGAGGTGTGTGTGTGTGTGTCAAGCGCCTGGTTTTTTTGTTTTTTGGTTTTTTTTTTAACCAGCAGCTAGGGCCTGTCCCCAACCCTGAGCAACCGACCCCACCCAAATAGGCAAATGGGACCTCTCTCTCCCACCTGGGAACAGGGGGTCTATTTTATTCAATTTAAATCATTTAAAAATCACCCAAGGGTGGCATTTTGGGAAAGGGAAATGAGGAATCAGTTATTTTACCATAACAAAAGTAGTTAAGGTAACTGAACATTCAAGTCTCTCTACAGCATTAGTAAATTCAATTACTTTTAAAAACTCAATACATATTACATAATTCTTAATTAAGTCTCAGGATGCAATTGGCTTAACACCATAAGATATCCACACACTATTTTTCTATCTTTCTTTGACAACTATATTTTTGAAATTAAGATTCTTTCAAACAATTTCTCAATGAGAGGGCCATTTGGCCATTGGGCCTCCCACAGCTGTCTTGAAATTCTTAGGTTTACATATTAGTCTAGCTATGTAGCAAATTGAACATTGAACATTAGTGTGGATATTTATAGACAAGCCCTTTGCTTTATCAAAAATAATCTATTTTATGCTTCATACCTGGGACAGAACAAACACAACCTCTATTAGGGAGATTGTGGTCTCTCCCACACTATAGGCCATCAAGAGGCAGCTGGACAACCATCTGTCAGGGATGCTTTTGGGTGGATTCCTGCATTGAGCAGGGGGTTGGACTCAATGGCCTTGTAGGCCCCTTCTAACTCTGCTATTCTATGATTCTCCATTACAAGTATCTACTTCCTCTTTTCTGTCAGCTTGACGAAACTACAACATTTCCTGTTTGCAATCTGGTGTTATCAAGGCAACCTCACTCTTGCCTGGGAGTGGTTTTTAAATTTCAACTTTTCAATCATGTGGATCTCAGATATGTTGCTCTCAACAAAGAAAACAAGATACCTGGATTCAAGGTAATAGATTTATCTGGATTTTCCATGCAATATCTATTCATATCAAGTCAATCTCTGATTTGATAAAAAAAAAACTTTCTACACACAAAGCAGATGCAGCACCTGCTCCCAGACAAGGCGGAAACTTGCCACTGGCTGCTGCTGAACAATCACATCGCAGCCATTTCAATAAATCATTCTCTACAAGTTGGTAAGTTCATTGTAGGGGTTTGGGTTGTTTTGTTTCAACTTTAATTTCACTTTAACCCCGTTAAATGCTAACACTCCAAACTGGAGGGTGTAGTTTTTGGGGTTCAGGATTGCTCATCTCTAGGCTCTGGGGCTTGTGTCTCAGGACAGTATTTACTTTGACCCCACTTCTCTGCCTCAGCCAGCACTGGTTTTGGAAATGGCTTTTCTTTTTACAGTAATAACATTTAGGTCCATCTCCTTGGCTTCTTTGAGGCCCCTCTTTCCTCGCATATCTTCCCAGCACCTGGGCAGGATCTACACCACTGCTCTAAAGCACCCTTAGGTGCCCCCCCCCCAACAGTTCTGACAACTGCTGGGGCCCAGAACACGCTGCATATACAGTTTTCAAATGAACGTTTTCAAAGTGCTTTAAAACGCCTTAAAAGCAGCAGTGCAGATTTCTCTAAAATTTCACTGAAAGGCTCATTCAGGAGCAAATCAGTTATTTGCTTGATAGCACATTTCATCCAGATCTGTTCTTAGATGTACTTTCATCTTTAAACCATTTTGTATCTAGTCAGGGCTGGTGCCAGACTAATTTGTGCCTTAGGCAAAGAGAGCTACTGGCACACACACACCCCAATTGGTAACTTTGATTTTTAAGAACAGATGTTTTATAAAAAAAAATAAAAAGCACCAAATTTAAAACATAAGAACATAAGAAGAGCCATGCTAGATCAGACCAAGGGTCCATCCAGCAGCACTTCTGTTCACACAGTGGCCAACCAGCCATCAGCCAGGGATGAACAAGCAGGACACAGTGCAACAGCACCCTCCTACCCATGTTCCCCAGCAACTGGTGCACACAGGCTTATTGTCTTGAATATTAGAGATAGCACACAACCATCAGGGCTAGTAGTCTAAAAGCTAAAACACCTGTCTGAGCAGTTTCCTGTCCCTTAACCATCTTTCAGTAAAGATAACAGTACTTTAGCCTGGCTGCTATTCAGCTACATATTTTTAATTATATTATATTTGATATATATATATATTTTAGCATAGCATTAATGAAAAAGTAACATATCTCTTTATTTCTCACACAAGTGTCTGCACTCCACCCATGCTCCCAGGTGGTCTCCCCTTGTTTTCATCCAATGTGGATGTGGCTTTAGTCGGATGCTGAGTCTTTCACCCATGCAGCACTCCTACCCAGAACAAGAGGCCCCGGTGGAGGAGGGAAGAGAACGGTTTTGTTTGAGTCAAATTCCCAAAAAAACATTTCCCCTGAACAGATCTGAACATTCTACCACGTTCCAAGAAGATAGAGTGTGGGCGTTCTCATGTTCATGAAGGCTCGATTCAACATCAAAATTAGAAGTACAGTGGGTGCATTTTATGGCCTCCTGTTTATGAACATCTTTTTATGTACGGTAACGTTTGCTATACAAGTCAACCTTTTCTCACACCCTGAGCAATTCTAGAGAGTCTCCTGTTTATAAATACTTTGATGTTTAATAAGTTTGGACTTGTAATGAAATGTTTTTGTACACGAAGAGCATTGAAAAGGTTTCTCTCCGGTATTGATTCTTTTATGTGCATTAAGGTTGTTGCTTTGACTGAAGCCCTTTCCACATTCTTCACATGTATGGGATGTCTCCCCTGTGTGAATTCTTTCCTGTCTTCTAAGGTTTGCATTTTGACTGAAGCTGTCCCCACATTCCTTACACATATAGGGTTTCCCTCCTGTGTGAATTCGTTGACGTATGGTAAGATGGACTCTCTGAATGAAGCTTTTCCCACATTCTTTGCATTTAAAGGGTTTCTCCATTCTATAGTACATTTTATGTACGATAAGGTTTAATTTTTGAATGAACCTCTTTTCACATTCTGTACAGTTATGCAGTTCTCCCCTGAGTGAATTCCCTGATATATTTTAAGGACTGAATCACATCTGAAACTCTTTCCACACTCCAAACATTTATGTGTTTTTCCCCTGGCATTGAACCTTGGATGTTTCATCGTTTTTTTCCTCAGAGGGTCACTTTTCACAGACTCTGAGCTTTGGCTGGGTTTCTCCCCTGTGTGGATTCTCAAGTGAGCATCAAGGCACTTTCTGGATCTCTTTGTTTTCTGTTTTCCTGGTTCAAGGGAGACCCCACTCACAGAGGGAATGGATTTATCCTTCCTTCCCTGCATACTGTTTCCTGCCTTCTTCCTTTTTTGAGGCTGATTGCAGACCTCCTCACTTCTAGTTCTTCTTGGTGATGGTCCTCTATGTTGGTTTCCCTCATCCTCACTCTCCTGTACATCCTCTGATTGAATCAATAAGAGAAAACAGAGTTGAGAAGCTGGGGGATCAATTATAGGAAAAATGCATCTCAATTTTTAAGTTGTCTTTCCTTCCTTCCTCCATGATCCATTTAGGGATGTCAGAGGAATCCATCCAGGGGATCAGGCCTGCCCTTGGGCAGATCATCCTCCACCCTTTGCACTCTGCCTTGCTTGCTTGTCCATGACCTGGCTTAACTTGACCAGAGTGAGTTGGGACAGCACTCAGACCTCCACTCCCTCATGCTCATCTTGCCAGTGCTACGGACACCAGTGAGGAGACCATGAGGGTTAGCGTTTGGTGGGCCACAGGGTGGAGCTGAGAGGGAAGCACCTTGGCCCTTCCCCCCCCCCGCCCTCACCTTGTCACAGCTGCTGCCAAGCAAATGCGCCTCCCTCTGACAGTGCCCATTAGAGGGGAGGGACAGTTGCTTAGTGTCGTCAGGAATGAGGTTTTTGTTTGTGTAGGTAAATTTACCCAGGCAAACAAACAAACAAAAACCTGACCAATTTCCTGGATTTCTGGGGAAAGCCCCCAACTCAGATCGCAAATGCAAGAGAACCCCAGCAGAAGAGAAAGAGGTGCAGCTGGTAGTATTATATTATATTATATTGAGATTTAGAGATAATTTTACGTACTGTATTGCGTATTTTAAACATCAGTAGAAGTCGAACCAGGTAGCCTTACCTAATACCTTTTGAGAATTAATCCTGTGAGAATAATGTTGCAGCTCCATATGGGACAAAACCTTCCTTCTCCTGCAAATAGGGCTGACTGTGAGTTGTCTGGGGCCCATGCCTACATCCTCAGAAGGACCGGCGTCTTCTGCTTCCTCTGTTGGGATGGTCTCCTGCTGACCTTCTGCTCTTTCCAAACCTGCTGAGGTTCTCCTGTCCCTCCCATTCTTGGTCTCCCGCCTTACTTTCCTCCCCATCATCTCTGTTCATCCATTCTTGCTCTGCTAGAGAAAAGAGAATCCCAAGGAACTTATTCTGAGGCACAGAAATATAGAAGATGGAAAACAGGGAAGGGAGGCAAATAATTCAAGATGGATATTTCCTCCTCGGAGCCTGAGAATGGAGTTCTGTGGGGGAGGGGAACTGCTCCTGCCAATCATCTGGGGGCACCGAGACAGAGTCCAATAGCTAACGTGAGGTTCCTGACAGTCTTATCTTTGATCAACGGGGAACAGGAAAATATCATTTCATGGGAACAACCTTTAAAAAAACAAACATTCCAAGATGAAATTAATTCTAGGAGTAGTTTGTGGCTTCTCCAAAACATTCTTATTCATTATTTTGAGAGAAGTATTCTTTATTTTTATAACAACCACCCCCTGACTTACAGCCATTTTACTTATGCGATGTAGGGTTGTGTGTGCTTACCCAGGGGTAAGGAAAAAATTGTGGAGATTGTTTTATTTTGACCTTAGGAGCGTCTGCTGCAAAAAACACCCCTATGCCTTCAAACCCAGAAAGAAATGAGCTCCTTTCACCTCTCATTCTACCATGGGAGTGGTGACTCCTCCTGTACTTCCTTGGGTTTCTGATCTTCTTCCTCCCTTCTAACAAGGGAGTTCCCAAACTCTGCTTCATTTTAATTAGGAGAGGCACAATCCTGAACTCACCAATACCTCCCCCAAAGCCAAGGAAGATCCACCATCCACACCCAAAGGTTTGAGCAACAACCGAGAACAAAGCAGCAACCACACCAGGTGAGGAAGAACACCTGCAGAAGAGTGAAATTCTAGGGGGGAACAAAGCCGAGTGGAAAGGCCCGGACTTGAAGCTCTCTTCCAGATATCCAGACTGGGCTGTTGCTTGAGTTCTTGCTTGATACAAAGAGGGATTTATAATTTCCCTTGTTTCTTCCAATCCTCCCTTCTCAACAACCTCACTGCCTCTGCCCTTTAAATGGAGCCAAGTGTTGGTCATTTTTTTGGATTTTGAAGGACTGCTGGAATTTGATCTTGGGTGGAGGGAAAACCTGAAGCCCAGAGAGCTTTAGCTATTGGGTGGTATAAAAATGAAAATCATCATCATCTTCATCGTCATATAATAATAATAATAATAATAATAATAATAATAATAATAATAATAATAATAATAGAGCACAGCCATATTGTCCTCCCTTTTGGTTTCCAAGATATGGTCAGCCTAGCCATCTCCTCATCTTGTGGCAGTGAATTCCATTGTTTAACTCTGTGCTGTGTAAAGAAGTCCTTCCTTTGACCTGTCCTGAATCTCCCACCAATCAGCTTCATCAGATGACACCTTTGGGTTCTAGTACTATGAGAGGGGGAGAAAAATGTCTCCCTATCCGCATGCTCCACTCCTTTGTTGTATAAACCACCACTGGACATTCAGAGGTATGCTGCACCTGACCATGGATGCTCTATTTCCCCGTCACAGCTAATGGGCCCTGATAGACCTCTCTTCCTCCATTAATTTGTCTCATTCTCCATTGTAAGAGAGCACATCCTGCACTTGCACACCACCCATGTGCCCCTCCAAGTTTTTGTTTTTAAGAACACATTTTCTTGCTGGCTGCTGGGAGTGATTCAAAACCAAGGGTAGCATACAAGGTTAGTCCTTCATAACCAGACCCATGGAAATCATGACTTACTTGAGTCCCATTCATTTCAATGGGCCTCCTGCTGCTGCCATCTTCTTGTCCACTGAGCAATGGGGAGTCAGACAGGGCATGTGGGGAACTACAAAGGGCAGCAGTAACCCTCCCAGTGGGTCCAGGTGGAGAAGGCTATCTATGGCTAATAGTCCTGATGGCGATATGCTACCTCCAGGATCAGAGGCAGTAAGCCTATGTGTATTAGTTGTTGGGGAACATGGGTGAGAAGGTATTGATGCACCATGTCCTGCTTTGTGGGTCCATGGTCAACAGCTGGTTGGCCACTGTGGGAACCGAGTGCTGGACTAGAGGACCCTCTGTCTGATTCAGCATGACAGTTCTTATGATGTTATGTCTCCCATCCAGGTACTAACCAGGCCTGACCCTGCTTAGCTTCCGAGATCAGACGAGATCGGGCATGTTCAAGGTAGTATGGCCGTAGGGTTTTTGATTATGTATTTAGATAAGATATTATGTATTCAACGTTTCAATATTATGTAGTATGTTGTTGTTGTTTTTCTTTATGAGAGGATGTAATGTGTATGTTTAAGTATTGTAGAAAAATAAAATTATTTAAAAAAAAATGATGTTATGTCTTACTTACCCCCATGTAAACCCTTATGTGGCTGCACTTCAATTGCTTAAAAGAAATAGCAGCACTCTTAAAATAAAAAGCTCTCTTGCATTCTTTTTAACACAATGCATTATTTTGTTGCCTAAAAATGCCTAACCGCTGTGGCTTAATGTGTCATCTGAACAGAGTCAAAGTCTCGTTAGGTTAGCAAGATGCTTTTATCCCTGGTTGTTCCATTAGCCCATTGCTCGTTAGAGGTGTGTGTGGAAAGAGCCAAAAAGTGAGCGGGGACATTCTTTTGCCCGTTTCTCCTTCCATGCAGTGACCAAGGGGTTGCAAGCCCATGACATCACTCGTTCCAAGTTGGGAAGCCGTTTCTAATGAAAGCTTAGCTTTAACGCACAGACAATCCTGTCCAAGTGTCTCACAATGTGTGACGTGGCCAACTCACTAAGCGGAAAACGGTAGTCTAAATTTCCAACCTGTGACCATTTTTGTTTAAGAGGAGCAAATAGAATAAAGGCAGTAACAGATAAAACACACACACAGTTTTATTATTAATGAAACATATTAAAAGTTACAAAGGCTGTCTATAAAACAGCCGCAGGTACTCTACCAGTTTCCCGGTTCATAATGGAGAAAAAACAGCAGCTGTTCCAACATTTCGCTTCTTCCTCTCTCCTGTGGGTGAGTTTAAAATCCCCAAACGTTTCCATTTAAACCTCTGTAACTTGGCCCAGTTCTCAGAATTCTCACCACCAACCCAGCATTCCTTGGTGTGGCTGCTGCCACAAGAACTCTGCCATGTCAAAACAAGATGGCTGGCATTTCTCCAACTGGGTGGCAAAGTTCTGATTCTAAAGTGCCTCCCAAAGAAAAAGTTCATAAACGGTACCATAGGACTAATATACTAAAAACATGCAGATAAAACATGCAATTAATACCACCAATGGTCCACATACATAGTATATTAAGCTCTAAAAATCATCCCCCATAAAATGTCTAATACAGCCAGAGAGCCATTTAACCTGAGGGAGGGAATCCTATATGCTGCCACCACTAAAAAGGCCCTGTTTCATGCAGTTACCTTATAAGATTTAAAGCAACAACATCGAAATCAAAATCCCAGCTGATCAACTCTTTCTATTTCAAGATTCTAACAGGGATGAGTCCTCTTCGATGAGAAATAATGTGTTTGCAGAGACTGAAACTTACCATTTCCCACATATGGGATGTCCCTTCTGTGCGCATTCTCAAATTCAGGAGAATATATATTTTTACATGTTCATCTGGAGACTTCTTTGTGTGCGTTCTTTACCCTGCAAGTAAGTTCCAAACTCTGAACGCATTAAAGCTATATCCGTCTAAGCAATTTTCTTAAAACAATTTTCATGAAGGCTGGATTCAACATCAAAATTAGAAGTACAGTAGGTGTATTCTTATGGACTCCTGTTTATGAACATCTTTGTCATGTATTGTAAGGTTTGCTAGTCAAGTCAACCTTTTCACAACACCCTGAGCAACTCTAGGGAGCCTCCTGTTTATGAATACTTTGATGTTTAATAACTTGGGACTTCTGAAGGAACGTTTTTCTGCACACAGAGCATTGAAAAAGTTTCTCTCCAGTATGGACTCGTTTGTGCACATTAAGGTTGTTGCTTTGACTGAAGCCCTTTCCACATTCTTTGCATTGAAAGGGTTTCTCGCCTGTGTGAATTCGTTGATGTGTCTTAAGGGACGAGCTGTGACTGAAGGTCTTTCCACATTCTTTACACAAAAAGGGTTTCTTCCCTGAGTGATTTTGTTGATGGCTCTTAAGATTTGAGCTCTGATTGAAGCCTTTTCCACACTCTTCACATTTATAGGGTTTCTCACCTGTATGGCACCTATGATGTTGCTTAAGGTATGATTTTTGGCTGAAGCCTTTTCCACACACTTCACATTTATAGGGTTTCTCCCCTGTATGGCACATGCGATGTTGCTTAAGGGTTGATGATTGACTGAAACTCTTTCCACATTCTTCACATTTATAGGGTTTCTCCCCTGTGTGAATTCTTTCATGTCTTCTAAGGTTTCCATTGTGACTGAAGCTTTTCCCACATACCTTACACATGTAGGGTTTCTCTCCTGTGTGAATTCGTTGATGTCTGGTAAGGTATGCTTTCTTACTGAAGCTTTTCCCACATTCTTTGCATTTAAAGGGTTTCTCCATTCTATGGTACAGTTTATGTATGATAAGGTTTAATCTTTGAGTGAACCTCTTTCCACATTCTGTACAATTATGGAGTTTCCCCCCAAAGTGAATTCGCTGATGTATTTTAAGGACTGAATCCCATCTGAATCTCTTTCCACACACCAAACATTTATGCGTCTTTCCCCTGGCATCAAGCCTTGGAAGTTTCATGGATTTTTTGCTCAGACTGTCACTTTTCACAGACTCTGAGCTTTGGCTGGGTTCCTTTCCACTGTGGATTCCCAAATGAGCATCAAGGCACTTTCTGGGTCTCTTTGTTTTCTGTTTTCCTGGTTCAAGGGAGACCCCACTCACAGAGGGAACGGATTTATCCCTACTTCCCTGCATACCGTTTCCTGACTTCTTCCTTTTTCGAGGCTGATTGCAGACCTCCTCACTTCGAGTTCTTCTTTGTGGTGGTCCTCTCTGTTGTTTTCCCTCATCCTCACTCACCTGTACATCATCTGATGGAATCAAAAAGAGAAAACAGAGTTGAGAAGCTGGGGAATAAATTATAGGGTAAATGCACCTCATTTTTTAAAAGTTATCTGTTGGCAGGAATGAGGTTTTTGCTTGTTTAGGTAAATTTACCAAAGCAAACATGAACTAAAAAACCTGACCAATATCCTGAATTTCTGGGGAAAGCCCCCAACTGAGATTGCAAATGGAAGCCCAGCAGATGTGCGAGGGCCAAGGATGTGCAAAGGCCAGATTTCCCCACAACGGCCCACCCCATTCACTGTTAGCTTTTCTTTCAATGCTGCCTCCCAATCCGTTTCCATTTGAAGCTGGCCACACAGGGTCTCTGGAGCCGGTGTCTGCTCCTCTGCCAGACGGGTAAAGCAACATCTTGGTTTCCTGATTCAATCAATGTTTTACAGCACAGAATCAGAATCCACACATTAAAGTAAATTCTGGAACCTTAGGGTTTAGATACAACATTGTTCTGGGGCCAATAGTGTGGATGGGGAATTGTGCACTTTCTGGAGGTCCCGGAAAGTATGCTTTGCCTCCTCCCCACACTGTGCTGATGAGGGCCTTAAAGGTCCTCTTCATCGTGCATGAAGATGGCCTTTAAGGCAGCAAAATGTGATTTCCGGGTGTGCCAGGAGAATTGCGCACTTTCTGCAGGCCCTGGAAAGGATGCATTGCCTTTCCCTGACACATTAACTGGGTCTTTGAGGCCCCGATTGGAGCAGGGGAGCATAAATGCAATTTCCCCAAGGTGAAGAACATAAGAAGAGCCATGATGGATCAGACCGAGGATCCATCTAGTCCAGCACTCTGTTCACACAGTGGCCAACCAGCCATTGGCCAGGGACCAACAAGACAGGACATGGTACAACCCCACCCTCCCACCCATGTTCCCCAGCAACTAGTGCACACAGCCTTACTGCCTTGAATACTGGAGATAGCACACAACCATCAGGGCTAGTAGCCATGGATAGCCTTTGCCTCCAGGAATTTATCCAGCCCCCTTTTGAAGCCATCCAGATTGGTGGGTATCACTACATCTTGTGGCAGTAAGTTCCATAATTGAACAATGCGCTGCCACCATCTTTGCGAGCAACAAGAAGCCTGGGGGAGTGAACTAGAAAGGAAGCCTGCAGGTGGGTCCGTGAACGCTCCTGGCAGCAGCAGAAAAGCGACAGAGGAGGAGAACCGGTGGTGGAGCAGCAGAGGAGGAGGACACAGCAGCAGCTGCAGAGGCAGTGAACCAACAGTGGAGAAGGAGGAGGAGACAAGCACCACAGTGAAAAAGGCGCAATGTAAATGCAAAAATAAAATGAGATTTCCCCAGTCTTGGGAAAATTGCATTTCTTCGCTTCCCCGCCAATGGGGAGCTTCAAGGACCATTTAATAAAGCCTTTAAGGGCTCCATTGGTGCAGGGGGTGGGAAAGAAAAAGGGCATTTCACCAAGGCTGGATTAATTTCATATTTTCTCCCTCCACTCTGGCTGAGAGAGCTTGGGCTATGGGGCAGTATATAAATGTAATAAAGAATAATAATAATAATAACAACAAAAACAATAACAATAATAGCATATTTTCCCAAACTGTGTATATTGTGGCTGCCATTAAGGCAGCTGGGGTGCAGAGGAGAAAGGTCAAGGTCAGGGCAGACCAGCGCCCAACTGCTCTCAGAAAACTCCAGAGCACTCAGGCAGGGGTCAGTCCCAGCACCGGATGCATCTGCCTGGGCCCATGAAGGCCCATTGTTTGTAGCCCTATCCATGGGTTGTCGTGTAGACAACTGAACAAACCCTGGTTTGTGCTCTCAATCCTGGCTTGTTTGTTTCCCTCTTCATTTGCCCACTTCGTCCCTTTGTCCCAAATGCAAGACTGTAGTCCTGGCATGTACAGTGGCTGGGGATTTTGTTCGTTTTTATGACTCTTGCCCACCACTTTGTAGCCTGGCAAAATAGTCCATGAAGAACACTTCAACGTTGTGTGTTCTCATCACTAATTCTTTCACCTAAATCAGTGGTCCTGAACTGGTCCAGCTCCAAGACCCACCTTGGACTCCCAACATGCAACATGGAACCCACTTTCACAATTTCCTCCATGCCCAACATGGCGGCAACAGCTTTGCTATGACCCATCTGGTTCATCATAACCCACTTTTGGGTCACGACCAACCAGTTGAGGACCACTTATCTAAACTCGTTTTCTCCTCACATGGAGTTCCTGGCCACTGCTCGTTCCTGAAAACCAATTCCAGGAAGAAGAACCTCTTCTCAACCCTCTCAAAGTGCAGGACACGGAATAACAGGCTCAACTTACAGGAAGCAAGATTCTAGCTGGACATCAGGAAAAACTTCCTGACTGTTAGAGCAGTACAACAATGGAATAAGTTGCCTAAGGAGGTTGTGGGCTCTCCCACATTAGAGGCCTTCAACAGGCAGCTGGACAACCATCTGTCAGGGATGCTTTAGGGTGGATTTGTGCATTGTGCAGGGGGTTGGACTCCATGGCCTTAAGAGGCCCCTTTCAATTCTATGATTCTATGATCCTAGGGAATGAGCAGCATACTCTGACTCTCTGTGATGGTTCATCCAGGAACGCTGAAGTATGACCTACTATAGGAGACCTCATTGCAGCTACTTGACACCGCCGCTCACACTCAACTGAGGCAGTTGTGGTTCCAATAAAATTCTAGATCTGCTACCCTGTATTTCTCCCCATCTTCTCTCATCATCGACTATTTGAGAAGTAAGAGAACCCTAGCAGCAGAGATAAAGCTGGTAGTATTCTATTATTATGTTACGTTATATTATATTATATTATATTATATTATATTATATTATATTATATTATATTATATTATATTATATAGTTGAAGACAATTTTGGGTGCTGTACTATGTAATTGAAAAGGTCAGTAGAAGTCAAATTAGGCAACTTTACCTAACAGCTCTTGGGGATTAATCCTCTGAGAATGATGTTGCAGCTCCACACGGGATGACATCTTCTTCCTCCTGCGAATAGCTTTGACTCTGGGTTGACTGTGGGGTTCTGCTTCCTCAGTTGGGTGGATTTCCTGCCGACTTTCTGCTCTTTCCAAGGTTGCTGAGGCAGCTTCCAGTCCCCCACATGGGGAAAGGTTCTCTCGTACTGCCGAGACCGATGATTCTCGTGGCCCCTCCTGTCCTTGTTCTTCTGCCTTATTTTCCTCCCCATCATCTCTGTTCATCGACTCTTCGTCAGCTGGAGGAACAAGAGAATCCCAAGGAACTGATACCCTGGACTAGAGAAATGTGGGAGATGAAAAACAAGGGAGGGAGTCAATAAAGTAGGGTGGTCTTATGGAAAAAAGGAGATTGCTCCTTTTTTTAAAAAAAAAAAAAAATTCCAAACAGCAATAAATGAAAGACACTACAGAGCAAAATATAACACATATAGGCAGAGAGACGCAGACACACATGCAAACTCGCAGAAACCAAACAAAGCAAAGCAAAAAAAGCAAACAGAAAAAACACACAAAAATAAAATGTTTTCCAATATTCCCCCAGCAAAGGTATGTGACAATATGGGTTGGGTTTTTTTACTCTATCACTATCAAATCGAAATCGTTAATTACTCTTTTAACATTTTCTACATTACTGGTTTAACCCATGTGGATTTTATTTCCATTTGTAGGGTGATCAAATGAAAAGGAGGACAGGGCTCCTGCATCTTTAACAGTTGCACAGTAAAGGGAATTTCAGCAGGTGTCATTTGTATATATGGAGAACCTGATGAAATTCCCTCTTCATCACAACTGTTAAAGCTGCAGGAGCCCTGCCTGGTATGACCAGATCCTTTCTCTTCTCAGGAGACAGCAGTAAACTCCACTTTAGGGCCAAGCCGGATGTTCCCTATGGTGACTACCTGACCTCCCTGTAAGCACTCCCAGCCCCAATTCAATTAGAGATGTGTTCTTTATTTTTGTAATAACCATCATCACAATGCAGGGGAATAAATTTTGGGGAAATAATAAGTGAAGGGAAAGCTTAAATCCCACCCCCTCCTGAACAGCCGTGTTTCTAACCCAACTTAGGGCTGCGTGGGCTTACACAGGGGTAAGTAAAATACTTAGGAGATAGTTTGTTTTTAAAGAACCTGGTGAAAGGAACACCCCCAACACATCTGCAAATGTGGGCCAGACCTGTACCAAGCAGGACACAACACTTTGAAAACGGTTGGAAAACTGTATATGGAGTGTTTCCTGGGCCCCAACAGTTGCCACTACTGTTTTAAAGCAGTAGTGTAGATCCTGCCATGGAAAAAAATAAGCTCCTGTCACCTCTCACGCTGCCATGGGAGTGGTGACTCCTCCTGTAGTTCCTTGCCTTGCTGGTCATCTTCCTCTCTTCTAACCAGGGAATTCCCTGCTTTGTTTTACATAAGAGAGACACAATCTTCCTTGAATTCACCAATATCTCCTCAGAAGCCAAGGAAGGTCTACAGCCAAGGACGGAGCCACAACCAGGAACAAACCAGCAAACACCCCAGGTGAGGAAGAACATCTGCCACAGAGCAGCCAGTGAGTTAAACTTCAAATAAACAAACCTGGGTGGAAAGGCCCAACTTTGAAGTTCTCTTCTAGATATTCAGACTGTGTTGTTGGCTGAGTTCTTGCTGGATACAAAGAGGGATTTATAGTTTTCCTCCTTCCTTCCAATCCTCACTTCTCACCTCAATGTCTTTGATCATTTAAATGGGGCCAGGTGTTGGTCATTTCTGGAGTGAAATGAAAGGGTCTACTCTACCTGGGACTAAATTTGACTGCTATCCATAAGAACATAAGAAGGGCCCTGCTGGATCAGACCAAGGGTCCATCTAGTCCAGCACTCTGTTCACACAGTGGCCAAGCAGGCATCGGCCAGGGATGAACAAGCAGGACATGGTGCAACAGCACCCTCCCACCCATGTTCCCCAGCCACTGGTGCACACAGGCTTATTGCCTCCAATACTGGAGACAGCACACAACTATCAGGGCTAGTAGCCATGGATAGCCTTTGCCTTCAGGAATTTATCCAACCTCCTTTTGAAGCCATTCAAATTGGTGGCTATCACTACATCTTTTGGTAGTGAATTCCGTAATTGAACAATGCGCTGCCACCATCTTTGCGAGCAACAAGAACCCTGGGGGAGTGAACTAGAAAGGAAGCCTGCGGGTGGGTCCGTGAACGCTCCTGGCAGCAGCAGAGAAGCGACAGAGGAGGAGAACTGGTGGAGGAGCAGCAGAGGAGGAGGACACAGAAGCAGCTGCAGAGGCAGTGAACCAGCAGTGGAGAAGGAGGCGGAGACAAGCACCACAGTCCATGGGCAAAGGAGGTTGTGAGGAGGAGGAGGAGGAGGAGGAGGAGGCTGGGCCAGTCAGTGTGCCCCCCCTTTTTCTGAGCTGTGGCACGCACATGGGGATTTGACTGCCCAGATCATCTCTTTGCTTAGATGCAGCACGTGGCACATACCTCTTCCCTGGGCTTGCTCCCTGCTCAGGCTTTCAGCCAGCGCAGCCCACACTACCCTCCTTGTCCAGCCGGCAGCCACACTCCGCACACGTGGCTTGATTGATTCAGCTGCCCTGGCAGCTCCCATCTGGGCCAACAGTGAGTGCAGCCCTGTATTCCAGCTCCACACGTGTGTGGCTGTATCTGCCCCCCCCTTTTCTTCAAGTGGCTGCACTCCACCCATGCTCCCAGGTGGTCTCCCCTTGTTTTCATCCACTGTGGGTGTGGCTTTAGTCGGATACTCAGTCTTGCACCCACCCAGCCCAAGAGGCCCTGGAGGACGGGGAAAGAGACGGATTTTATTTGGGGGTTTTGCCTTCTCCTTCTTCTAATCTCCTTTTTTTCCTTTACACTTTGTCAGCTGTGATTAGGAAAGGCTAAAAGAAGTCACGTATATTTTCATAATCTGAATTGAAAGACAACTCTAAAAGGTACATTTTGTGATGCTGATGAGGATGGTGATGTGTATATAAGATATAGATATATCAGCTTGAAGGGACTGCCATCTCGTTGCAACTATTCTGGCTGTGCCCATTCATCCTTTGCTCACCGTTCTGTTAACTACTTCTCGCCTCCATCTTGCACAGCCTGTGGAAATGGGGGATAAATTCTACAAAACAAGCCAAAAAAAGGCCCTTTCTTCTGAGACTTTTGGGACGATGCAAAGTGCAGCTGTGGTTGAGCTAACTGCGGCTGCCAAGAATTCAGGTTCATGGAAAACATTCCTCTTCTGCTTTCAATAAAGCCTGGTTTGGTTCATCGTACTGAAAGGGCAAAAGCAATAAGATCCACTGAAAAATATTCCTGGGAACAGTGGGAGAAAGAGTCTTAAAACTTGTACAACAACTGAAAATAAATGTGAATTCCTGATACATTGAATGTGTCATTGTTCTTCATTTCAGTGATTTTAACATTAGCATATGATGAACAGCAGGTTTATCTTTGTTGTAAAGTGTAGAATTAGACATGTGACCAAGGCCACATCCCCTTGGGGGCCGATCATGTCAAGATGGTTCCAGCTCGGGGGCTGGGCACGTCTCCTTGAGGGTGGCCATATTGTCCTCCTTTTTGGCTCCCAAATTATCATCAGCCAAGCCATCACCTCATCTTGGTAGTGAATTCCATTGTTTAACTCTGTGCTGTGTAAAGAAGTCCTTCCTTTGATCTGTCCTGAATCTCCCATGAATCAGCTTCATCAGATGATCCCTTTGGGTTCTAGTATTATGAGAGGGGGAGAAAAATGTTTCCCTATCCGCATTCTCCACTCCTTTGTTGTATAAAGCACCACCTGACCATGGATACTCTTTCCCCCCGTCACAGCTAATGGGCCCTGATAGACCTCTCCTCCTCCTCCATTAATTTGCCTCATTCTCCATTGTAAGCAAGCACATCTTGCACTTGTAAACCACCCACGTGCCCCTGGTGCCCAGCCCCGCCAAGTTTTTTGTTTTTTATGTACACAGTTTCTTGCTGGCTGCATAACCAGACCCATGGAAATCATGACTTACTTGAGTCCCATTCATTTCAATGGGTCTGCTCGAGAGAGGGCCTCCTGCTGCTGCCATCTTCTTGTCCCCTGTGCAATGGGGAGTCAGACAGAGCAAGTGTGGGGAGCTACAACAGGTGGGTCCAGATGGAAAAGGCTATCAATGGTCACTAGTCCTGATGGCTATATGCTACCTCCAGTGTCAGTGTCAGCATGCCTAGATACCCCAGTTGCTGGGGAACATGGGTGTGTGGGTACATTTGCAGCATGTCCTGCTTTGTGGGTCCATGATCAACAGCTGTTCAGCTACTGTGTGAACTGAGTGCTGGACTAGATAGAACTTTGGTCTGATCCAGTATGACAGTTCTGACGTTGTTATGACTGACTTACCCTCGTGGAAGCCCTGATACAGCTGCAATTCAATTGCTTAAAAGAAATAGCAGCACTCTTAAAATAATAAGCTCTCGTGTGGACATTTTAATAGAATACAGCACGTTTTTGTTAGCTCAAAAACGCTTAACCACTGTGGCTTAATGTGTCATCTGAACAGAGTCAAAGTCAAGTTAGGTTACCAAGATGCTTTTACCCCTGGTTGTTCCATTAGCCCATTCCTCATTCAGGGTGTGTGGAAAGAGCCAAAAGGTGAGTGGGGACTTTATTTTGCCCGTTTCCCCTTCCATGTGGTGACCAGGGGGTTGCCAGCCCATGGCATCATTGGTTCCAAGTTGGGAAGGCGCTTCTTATAGGGGCTAAGCTTTAACACATGGACTATCCAGGCCAAGTGTCTCACAATGTTTGATGTGGCCAACTCACACTGTGGGAAACACTACTCTAAATGTTCATCCTATGACCATTTTTGTTTAAAAGGAGCAATAAAGACTATAACAGATAAAATACACAGTTTTATTACTAATGAAATGAATTAAAACTTTCATAGCCTGCAACAGGTACTCTACCAGGTTTCCAGTTCAACTCCATAATGGAGAAAAAACAGAAGCCGTTCCAACATTTCGCTTCTTCCTCTCTCCTCTGGGTGAGTTCAAAATCCCGAACGTTTCCATTTAAACCTCTATAGCTTGGCCCAATTCTCAGAATTCTCACCACCATCTCAGCATTCCTTGGTGTGGCTGCTGCCACGGGAACGCTGCCATGACAAAACAAGATGGCTGGCATTTCTCCAACTTGGGGGGGCGGGGAGTTATTTTCTCAAGTTTCTCCAAAAGCCAAATTTCATAAAATGATACAGTACTATTAATATACTAAAAACATCCAGATAAAACATGCAATTAATACCATCAATGAACCACATACATAGAATATTAAGCTGTAAAAATCATCCTCCATAAAATGCCTAAAACAGCCAGTGAGCCATTTATCCTGAGGGAGGGAATCCTAAATGCCACCAACACTTAAAAGGCCCTGCTTCATGCAGATACCTTCCAAGATTTAAAGAAACAATACCCAAATCAGAACCACAGCTGATCAACTCTTTATATTTGAAGGTCCTAACAGGAATGTGTCCTCTTTGATGAGAAAGAATGTGTTTACAGAGACTGAAACTTACCACATTCCACATATGGGATGTCTCTAATGTGCACAATCGCAAGTTCGCGGGGGCTTGATTCATCATCCAAACAACCCCTACAGTGTGATCATTTATGTGACTTTTCCTCTGTACGGATACCAAGATGTTCCGTAAAGTTTTCTGTACAAGTGAATAAATATTTTTATGTGTTTATATGGAGACTTCCCTGTGCGCATTCTCTAAACTGCAGTAAGTTCCGAACTCTGAACGCATCTCTACACATTCATAAGGCATATCCTTCCATGAAATTTTCTTATGAATATGGAAGTACAATTAAGGTATTAAAAGCATAATCTCACTAAAATGTACTATTAATAAAGCACATGAAACGGAGGTTGGGTAATCCATGTATCACATCCACTCAAAAGACCCTGTTACATGGAATTCCTTGTCTTTAACAGCAAAAGACCACCTGTTTATGAAAACCATTCTTATGTATGGTAAGGTTTACTATACAAATCAACTTTTTCTCACACCCTGAGCAATTCTAGAGAGCCTCCTGTTTATAAACTCTCTGATGGTTAATAACTTGGGACTTGGGATGGAATGTTTCTGTGCATGAAGAGCACTGAAAAGGGGTGTGTGTGTGTGTGTGTGTGTGTGTGTGTGTGTGTGTGTGTGTGTGTGTGTGTGCACATTAAGGTTGTTGCTTTGACTGATGCCATTTCCACAGTCTTTGCATTGAAAGGGTTTCTCGCCTGGTTGAATTCGTCAATGTCTCTGAAGGGATGAGATCAGGCTGAAGGTCTTTCCGCATTCTTTCCACTAAAAATATTTCTTCCCTGAGTGAGTTTTTTGATGTCTGTTAAGGGATGAGCTCCGATTGAAGTCTTTTCCACACTCTTCACATTTATAGGGTTTCTCCCCTGTATGGCACATGCGATGTTGCTTAAGGGTTGACCTCTGACTGAAACACTTTCCACATTGTTCACATTTATAGGGTTTCTCCCCTGTATGGCACATGCGATGTTGTTTAAGGTGTGATATACGGTTGAAGCTTTTTTCGCATTCTTCACATTTATAGGGTTTCTCCCCTGTATGGCACATGCGATGTCGATTAAAGTTTGATTTGTTGTTGAAACTTTTCCCACATTGTTCACATTTATGGGGTTTCTCCCCTGTGTGAATTCGTTTATGTCTTCTAAGGTTTGCATTTTGACTGAAGCTTTTCCCACATTCCTTACACATGTAGGGTTTCTCTCCTGTGTGAATTCGTTGATGTATGGTAAGGTATACTTTCTGACTGAAGCTTTTCCCACATTCTTTGCATTTGAAGGGTTTCTGCATTCTATGGTACAGTTTATGTATGATTAGGTTTAATTTTTGAGTGAAGCTCTTTCCACATTCTGTACAATTATGCAGTTTCCCCCCTAAGTGAATTCGCTGATGTATTTTAAGGACTGAATCCAATCTGAAACACTTTCCACACACCAAACATTTATGCGTCTTTCCCCTGGCATCAAGCCTTGGATGTTTCATCAATTTTTTGCTCAGAGGGTCACTTTTCACAGGCTCTGAGCTTTGGCTGGGTTCTTTCCCTGTGTTGATTCTCAAATGTGCATCAAGGCACTTTCTGGGTCTCTTTTTCTGTGTTCCTGGTTCAAGGGAGACCCCACTCAAAGAGGGAACACATTTAGCCTTCCTTCCCTGCATTCTGTTTCCTGACTGCTTCCTTTCTCGAGGCTGATTGCAGACCTCCTCACTTCTAGTTCTTCTTGGTGGTGGTCCTCTATGTTGTTTTCCCTCATCCTCACTCACCTGGACATCCTCTGATGGAATCAATAAGAGAAAACAGAGTTGAGAAGCTGGGGGATCAATTATAGGGTAAAAGCACCTCATTTTTTAAGTTATCTGTTGGCAGGAATGAGGTTTTTGCTTGTTTAGGTAAATTTACCCAAGCAAAAATGAACAAAAAAACCTGACCTATATCCTGAATTTCTGGGGAAAGCCCCCAACTCTGATGGCAAATGGAAGCCCAGCAGATGTGCGAGGGCCAGATATCCCCACAATGGCCCACCCCATTCACCATTAGCTTTTCTTTCAATGCTGCCTCCCAATCTGTTTCCATTTGCAGTTGGCCAAACAGGGTCTCTGGAGTCGGTGTCTGCTCATCTGCCAGACGGGTAAAGCAACATCTTTGTTTCCTGATTCAATCAATCTTTTACAGCACAGAATCAGAATCCACACATTAAAGAAAATTCTGAAGCCTCAGGGTTTAGATACAACATTGTTCTGGGGCCGTTAGTGCGGATGGGGAATTATGCACTTTCTGAAGGTCCCGGAACGTATGCTTTGCCTCCTTCCCCCACTATGCTGATCAGGGCCTTAAAAGTCCTCTTCATCGTGCATGAAGACCGCCTTTAAGGCAGCAAAACGTGATTTCCGGGTGTGCCAGGAGAGTTGTGCACTTTCTGGAGGCCCTGGAAATCAGGCTCTGCCTTTCCCTGACACATTAATGGGGTCTTTGAGGCCCTGATTGGAGCAGGGGAGCAGAAATGTGATTTCCCCAAGGTTAAGAACATAAGACGAGCCCTGCTGGATCAGACCGAGGGTCCTTCTAGTCCAGCACTCTGTTTACACAGTGGCCAACCAGCCATTGGCCAGTTACCAACAAGACAGGACATGGTACAACAGCACCCTCCCACCCATGTTCCCCAGCAACTGGTTGGGGACATAGCGGATTTTCCCCTCGACTCTAGTGGTGGCCACCACCACTACACTCCAGCAAGTGTGGTGTAGTGGCTAAAGTATTGGACTGGGAGTCCGGAGATCCTACTGAGTATTTTTTGGGCAAGTCACAGACGCTCAGCCCAACCCACCTCGCAGGGTTGTTGTTGTGAGGATAAAATGGAGTATGCTGCCTTGGGTTCCTTGTAGTGAAAAAGGCGCAATATAAATGCAAAAATAAAATGAGATTTCCCCAGTCTTGGGGATATTGCATTTCTTCGCTTCCCCCACCAATGGGGAGCTTAAAAGACCATTTAATAACTCCTTTAAGGGCTCCATTGGTGCAGGGGGTGGGAAAGAAAAAGGCAATTTAACAAAGTCTGGATTAATTGCATATTTTCTCCCTCCACTCTGGACCAGAGAGCTTGGACTATGGGGCAGTATATAAATGTAACTAAATAATAATAATAATAATAATAATAATAATAATAATAATAATAATAGCATATTTCCTCCCATTGTGTGAATGGTGGCTGCCATTAATGCAGCTGGGAGGGGGGAAGAGGAAAGGTCAAGGTCAGGGCAGACTGGGGCCGGACTTCTCTCGGAAGGCTCCAGAGCACTCAGACAGGGGTCAGTCTCAGTACTGGATGCATCTGCCTGGGCCCATGAAGGCCCATGGTTTGTAGCCCTATCCAAGGGTTGTCTGGTAGACAACTGAACAAATCCTGGTTTGTGCTCTCAATCCTGGCTTGTTTGTTTCCCTCTTCATTTGCCCACTTCGTCCCTGTGTCCCAAATGCAAGACTGTAGTCCTGGCATGTACAGTGGCTGGGGATTTTGTTTGTTTTTATGACAAACTCCTAAATGTTGTGTGTTCTCTTCACTAATTCTTTCATCTAAACCAGTGCTCCATAACTGGTCCAGCTCCAAGACCCACCTTGGATTCCCAACATGGGACTCACTTTCACAATTTCCTCCATGCCCAACATGGTGGCAACAGCTTTGCTATGACCCATTTGGACTGATCTCATAACCCACTTTTGGGTCACGACCCACCAGTTGAAGACCACTCATCTAAACTACTTTTCTCCTCACATAGAGTTCCTGGCCACCGTTCGTTCCTGGAAACTAACTCCTACGGACTGAGCAGCTGTTCTCGATGCTCTCACAGTGCAGGACACGGAATAACAGGCTAAAGTTAAAGGAAAAACTACCTGGCAGTTAGAACAGTACAACAATGGAATCAGTTACCTAGTGAGGTTGTGGGCTCTCCCACTCAAGAGGCAGCTGGACAACCATCAGTCAGGGATGCTTTAGGGTGGATTCCTGCATTGAGCAGGGGGTTGGACTCAATGGCCTTGTAGGTCCCTTCCAACTCTGCTATTCTATGATTCTATGATCCCAGGGAATGAACAGCATACTCTGACTCCCTGTGATGGTTCATCCAGGATCGCTGAAGGATGACCTACTCTAGGTGACCTTATTGCAACTATTTCACACTGCCATTCACACTCAACTGAGACAGTTGTGCTTCCAATAGAATTCTAGATGTGCTACCCTATATTTCTCCCCATCTTTTCTTATCATCGACTATTTACTGGAGAAGTAAGAGAACCCCAGCAGCAGAGATAAAGCTGGTGGTATTATTATATTAGATTAGATTAGATTATAGGTGGAAACAGTTTTGGTTGCTGTACTATGTATTTGAAAAAGTCAGTAGAAGTCAAATTAGGCAACTTTACCTAACAGCTCTTGGGGATTAATCCTCTGAGAATGATGTTGCATCTCCACACTGGATAAATTCTTCTTCCTCCTGCGAGTAGCTCTGACTCTGAGTTGACTGTGGCCTTCCGCTTCCTCCATTGGGTGGATTTCCTGCTGACCTTCTGCTCTTTCCAAACTTGCTGAGGCAGCTTCCAGTCCCCCACATTGGGAAAGGTTCTCTCGTACTCCCAACACCGATGACTCTCGTGGCCCCTCCTGTCCTTGTTCTTCTGCCTTATTTTCCTCCCCATCATCTCTGTTCATCGACTCTTTGTCAGCTGGAGAAACAAGAGAATCCCAAGGAACTGATACCCTGGACTAGAGAAATGTGGGAGATGAAAAAGAGGGAAGGGAGTCAATTAACTAGGGTCACCATATGGAAAAGAGGACAGGGCTACTTTTTAAAAAATCCTTTTTTATTTTTTCCAAACACCAATAAATGAAAGACACTTCAGAGCAAAATATAATACATATAGGCAGACACACACGCACACACACACACACACACTCACACAGAGAGAGAGAGAGAGGGAGAGGGAGAGGGAGAGGGAGAGAGAAACCGAACCAAGCAATTAAAAAAAAACCACCAAAAAACAACAAAAATAAAATGTTTTCCAATATCCTCCCCAGCAAAAGTATGTGACAATATTATTATTTTGCTTACTCTATCACTATCAAATCCAAATCCCTAATTTCTCTTTTAACGTTTTCTACATTATTGGTGGAATCCAAATGGATTTCATGTCCATTTGTAGGGTGATCACATGAAAAGGAGTACAGGGCTCCTGTATCTTTAATTCCCTTTTCATCACAACTGTTAAAGCTGCAGGAGCCCTGCCTAGTATGACCAGATCCTTTCTCTACCCAGGAGACAGGATAAAGCTCCACTTTAGGGTCAAGCCAGATGTTCCCTATGGTGACTACCTGACCTTCTTGTAAGCACTCAAAGCCCTAATTAAATTAGAGATATGTTTATTTTTATAATAACCATCATCCCAGTGTGGGGGGATGAAATTTTGGTAAAACAGTAAGTGAGGGAAAAGCTAATCCCTCCCCCTCATAAGCCATGTTTCTAACACAACTTAGGGATGCGTGGGCTTACACAGAGGTAAGTAAAAAAATTAAGTTACTTTCACCTCTCATGCTGCCATGGGAGTGGTGACTCCTCCTGTAGTTCCTTGCTTTGCTGGTCATCTTCCTCCCTTCTAACCAGGGAGTTCCCTAACTCTGCTTTGTTTTACTTAAGAGAGGCACAATCTTCCTTGAACTCACCAATATCTCCCCAAAAGCCAAGGAAGGTCTACAGCCAAGGACGGAGCCACAACCAGGAACAAAGCAGCAACCACCCCAGGTGAGGAAGAACATCTGCAACAGAGCAGCCAGTGAGTTAAATTCCAAATAAACAAACCTGGGTGGAAAGGCCCAACCCTGAAGTTCTCTTCTGGATATTCAGACTGTGTTGTTGGCTGAGTTCTTGCTGGATACAAAGAGGGATTTATAGTTTTCCTCCTTCCTTCCAATCCTCACTTCTCACCTCAATGTCTTTGCTCATTTAAATGGGGCCAGGTGTTGGTCATTTCTGCAGTGAAATGGAAGGGTCTGCTCTACCTGAGACTAACTTTGGCTGCTATCCATAAGAAGTGCCCTGCTGGATTAGACTAAGGGTCCATCTAGTCCAGCACTCTGTTCACACAGAGGCCAACCAGCCATCGGCCAGAGTTGAACAAGCAGGACATGGTGCAACAGCACCTTCCCACCCATGTTCCCCTGCAACTGGTGCACATAGGCTTACTGCCCTGAATACTGGAGATAGCACACAACCATCAGGGCTAGTAGCCACTGATTGCCTTTGCCTCCAGGAATTTATCCAACTCCCTTTTGAAGCCATCCAGATTGGTGACCATCACTACATCCTGTGGCAGTGAGGTCCATAATTTAACTATGTGCTGCCACCACCTTCATGAGCAACAGGAAGCCCGAGCGAGTGAACTAGAAAGAAAGCCTGCGGGTTGGTCCGGGGAAGCTCTCCATTTTTAGTTTTTTCTATGAACACCATTTTGTGCTGCCATTTGACTTGCTTCAAAACAAAGGGGGTGTCCAATTTCAGTCCTGCACAGGGTAGACCCATTGACATGGATGAGACTTAAGTGAGTCGTGCTTAAATAAATGTTAATGGGGCTTCTCTATGTAGGACTCAGATTGGATAGTGGACAAAGTGAAGACCTTTTGTTTCTATCATGTTCATGTCCCGTGAACGACAGGAAGCCAGGCAGAATAGGTGAGGGGAGCCACAGTGGGCAGCAGGAAGCCTGCAGGGGCATTGAGGGAAGCCTGAAAAATGGGGTTCAAAACCCACATGCAGGACATGTTGCAACAGCACCCTCCCACCCATATTCCCCAACCACTGGTGCACACAGGCTTACTGCCTCGGATACTGGAGGTAGCTATTAGGAATAGAGTAATGAAGGAGCTAGCGGAAGAACTCTCAGAACCTTTGTCTATTATCTTTGCAAAATCATGGATGATGGGTGAGGTGCCGGACGACTGGAGGAGGGCTAACGTTGTCCCTATCTTCAAAAAGGGCAAAAAGGAGGAACCTGGGAACTACAGACCAGTCAGCCTGACATCCATCCCTGGGAAAATTCTGGAGCAGATTATAAAGAAGTCAATCTGTAAACACCTTGAAATCAATGCAGTGATTACTAGAAGCCAACATGGATTTGTCAGGAAGAAATCCTGTCGGACTAATTTGATCTCATTTTTTGATCGGGTAACCTCCCTTGTGGACTGTGGGAATGCTTTGGATATCATATATCTTGACTTCAGCAAAGCTTTTGACAAAGGGCCCCATGATATTCTGATTAACAAACTAGCTAAAAGTGGGCTAGATGGAACAACTATTAGGTAGATCCACAGTTGGCTACAGAATCGGACTCAAAGAGTACTTGTCAATAGAACCTTCTCAAACTGGGGAGAGGCAACGAGTGGGGTACCACAGGACTCAGTCCTGGGCCCAGTGCTCTTCAACATTTTTATTAATGATTTGGACGAGGAGGTGCAGGGAACGCTGATCAAATTTGCAGATGACACAAAATTGGGTGGGATAGCTAATACCCTGGAAGACAGAAACAAACTTCAAAGTGATCTTGATAGGCTGGAGTGCTGGGCTGAAAACAACAGAATGAAATTTAATAGGGATAAATGCCAAGTTCTACATTTAGGAAATAGAAACCAAATGCACAGTTACAAGATGGGGGATACTTGGCTCAGCAATACTACAAATGAGAAGGATCTTGGAATTGTTGTAGATCGCAAGCTGAATATGAGCCAACAGTAGCCATTGATGAGCCAACAGTGCGATATGGCTGCAAGAAAGGCAAATGCTATTTTGGGCTGCATTAATAGAAGTATAGCTTCCAAATCACGTGAGGTACTGGTTCCTCTCTATTCGGCCCTGGCTAAGCCTCATCTAGAGTATTGCGCCCAGTTCTGGCCTCCACAAATCAAGAAGGATGCAGATAAGCAGGAGCATGTTCAGAGGAGGTCAACCAGGATGATCAGGGATCTGGAAACAAAGCCCTATGAAGTGATACTAAAATAACTGGGCATGTTTAGTCTGGAGAAGAGAAGATTGAGGAGAGACAAGATAGCACTCTTCAAATACTTAAAAGGTTGTCACACAGAGGAGGGCCAGGATCCCTTCTCAGTCCTCCCAGAGTGCAGGACACGGAATAATGGGGTCAAGTTAAAGGAAGCCAGATTCCAGCTGGACATCAGGAAAAACTTCCTGACTGTTAGAGCAGTACGACAATGGAACCAGTTACCTAGGGAGGTTGTGGGCTCTCCCACCCTAGAGGCCTTCAAGAGGCAGCTGGACAACCATCTGTCAGGTATGCTTTAGGGTGGATTCCTGCATTGAGCAGGGGGTTGGACTCAATAGTCTTATAGGCCCCTTCCAACTCTACTATACTATGATTCTATGATTGCCTTCTCCTCCAGGAAAAGGCCATCATGCTTACATGTCATGTGTACTTTGACCCTGAAAATCTTCTGTCAGGACACATTGGCTGAGTTCGGATGACACGCTAATTAACTGGGGGTGGTAATAGGAACAGAATGGGAAACAATTAGCAGGTCATCCGAACTCAGCCATTGTTTGCCGTGGTCACAGGTCACACCTTATTTGCCCAGGCGAAAGCAGCTATATTGCGTGCAGCAGCCATCCTCTGTCAAAGAGAGGTGATAAATCAACTTTATTGAAGGTTCTTCAGCTGGGTTTCTCTTGTTTTCTTTCATCACCGTTCATATAGTCCCACTTCTAATCTCTCCCTTTTAACTGTATTTTATTGTGCTAATTGTTCTGATATGCTGGTCATTTACCTTCATCAACTGACCAACTGACCCTATTTGCCCATCGTTGTCTTCTACAATTAGCAATGGCCCTCCAGGATTTCAGGCCGATTTATTTATTATTGCATTTATAGCCCGCCTTTTTCCCTCCAAGGAACCCAAGGCAGTGTACATAATCCTCCTCCTCCTCCTCTCCATTTTATCCTCACAACAACAACCCTATGAGGTGGGTTGGGCTGAGAGTCTACGATGGTAGCTCTTAGGAAAGGCTTTAGTCATACCAAATTTGAAAAAGATCCGTTCATCCATTGATTTTTTAGGAATTTTTTAATAATTGAGGTTTTAAAATTATTATTTTAAAATCGTAATTTTTAAAGATAAAGAGATGAAACTTTGCACCATGATAGGTTTTAGGTAGAGCTTTAGCCATACCAAATTTGAAACAGATCCATTCATCCATTGGTTTTTTTAGGAATTTTTTAAAAATTGAGGTTTTAAAATTATTTTGTAGAACAGATTTGTCTTAAATGTGTGCTGTAAAATCAGTCATGTGACCAAGGCTATGTTTGGGTGGGCACGCCCCCTTGGTACTGGACACGCCCCCTTGGGGGCCGACCATGTTGTCCTCCTTTTTGGTTTCCAAAATATGGTCACCCTACTTAATATCCAATTTACAAAGTGGAGAAAATTCTTCCCATGTGACAACTTCTTAGCTCCGAATTGTCTACTACTGAAGTGGCTTTTTGGACTAATATGAATATAAATTTATTATTTACTAACCATCCAGGCTTTGCCACACAGCCATGAAAAATGTCAGACGCATGATCAAACGTAATTAAAATAAGGTGGAATAAAGCAGTAACAGCAACACACAGGCATGCGATAGAACTAATAAGTATTGATAAAAGTAATTCTAGGGGCATGTATTTGCAGAAGACAAATTAAGAACTTCTACCACCCCCACCCTCAGGCCAGCTTGGCATACTTAGCAGTTCAATATGATATCTGTTCCTGTTAATAATAATACAATTTTCTTTAATATGGTGTCATCTCTAAGCTCACCAATCAGTAGGTCAGTGTATTCACGTCTTAAATCTAAGTTCAAGGAGCATTCAAGGGCGGATGTCTTCATGGCGCTGGGTTGGTGCTGTGTTGGAAACCCCAGAGTTTCCCTCCCCTGTGGTGGTGTTGGGTAATCCCAATGCTGCGAAGGGAGTATGGTGTTTCTGGGAGGCCATAAAGGAACCAGAGCCACCCCCACACTCTTCTTGAGGGAAGGTGACCAATATCAAGTCACCTTCTATCAGGAACCATCCAGCCGTGCCTCCGCTGCAACTCCGGAGTGAGGCCTAGGGGCTGTCTTGACATTGTTACACATGTCCTCATCTCACTCCAGAGAGAAGAGTCAGGGTAAGTCCCCAACTATTATTTTTCCGCAGCTTCGGCAAGAAGCACCGGAGTTGGCACGATTGCTGCTGTGTTGTATAATCAACACTGCGCCACCACGAACCCACCCCATGGCTTTCCGAGCTTTTAAGGCTTCATCCCACGTACCTGTTTCCCTCGAATTATCCCCTACAGCGTTTAGCTGTCGCTATTGTTGTTGCTGTTAGCTAAATCACATCTTAAGGCAGTGCTCCTAAGATCCTTTGCATACCAGGAAAAGGGTTTAAGGGGGGAAATGTAAAAAATCAACGTATGACCCAATCTGATTCAAATTTGGTATGCTTAAAGCTCTCCTTAATATCTATTACTGTGCCAATTTTGATGTTTTTTATCTTTAAAACTTGCGCAGATGTAAACATTTGTTTAAGTTGTTTTTAAACATATCAAATCCTGCTCCTGCGCCCCCCAGTGGCCGCTCAGAAAACAACAAATGATTCGCTCCAAAAGTAGTAGCAAAATAGGTTGGGTCTTTTGGCTAAGAAGCACAATTAAAGCAGGAGGCACGGGAGTACTTCACAGTCAAAGCAGATTATAAGCTGGAAAACTTCGGAGTCCTTTGCACCTAATTCGCAGTGATTGCACAGTATAACCTTGGTGTGATGAAGCTATTAGACAGCTCCAAGATAAAATGGGGACTATCCTCTATCTCCCTACAACCATTGGAGCATTGCCTGTCTATATTTCATAAGCGAGCATGGTGCCCTTTTACTTCCATCAGTCTGCATTTGATTTAAAGTCCCTTGAAGCTATGCGGACAAGTAGAAGCCAAACATGTGGGTCATTTTCCAGGGTATACAATAAAGTGTCTTTTCTGACTGTAATAACAATAAAAAAAAAACCTTCCTGCTTGCATGTACTGCCTACCCTTGTCTAAGGCAACACCTGAATTGCCCACCACTGTCATCTCCCAATATCTCTCCAGGTTTTCAGATGGATCAAGTTCATTCCCAGCCCCTGATTCTTAAAAATGTAGGTGGCATGAATTGGACCTGGGGTCTTCCTGTCACTTAGAGCAGTAGTAGCCCTATGAAAAGAGACTGAAAGAACTGGGCATGTTTAGCCTGGAGAAGAGAAGATTGAGGGGAGACATGAGAGCACTCTTCAAATACTTAAAAGGTTATCACACAGAGGAGGGCCAGGATCTCTTCTCGATCCTCCCAGAGTGCAGGACACGGAATAACGGGCTCAAGTTAAAGGAAGCCAGATTCTAGCTGGACATCAGGAAAAACTTCCTGACTGTTAGAGCAGGGCGACAATAGAACCAGTTACCTAGGGAAGTTGTGGTCTCTCCCACACTGGAGGCCTTCAAGAGGCAGCTGGACAACCATCTGTCAGGGATGCTTTAGGGTGGATTCCTGCATTGAGCAGGGGGTTGGACTCGATGGCCTTGTAGGCCCCTTCCAACTCTGCTATTCTACGATTCTTTGGAATGTGCGTTCACATGAGTTGGGCAGGCTGCTGAAATAGGTGGCATTCCTTATCCTATCTTTCCATGGTTAATATTAGGGTGACCATTTTGGGGAAACCAAAAAAGAGGACACCTAGTGTGTGTGGGGGGAAGCAGCTTTCTGAGTCCTGCAAAAAGTACGTTATTCCCCCGCCATCTTAAAGAACCCGATTGGAGTGGAGGAGGGGAAAGGATTTCATTCTGCACCACCACCATCCACTCCAATTGGGGCCTTTTCTATAATGTCCACGAATGACCCACTTTCCCCTTTAAGACCTCAATTGGAGCTCGGGGTGGGGGACTGATGTGCCTCAAGAAAGCATGTCATTCCCTCCTGCCGTGCTAATGGCAGCCTTAAAGGGGAAGGTGTGTCATTCCAGGACATTATTGAAAATTATAGAAAATCTCCCCTGACACTATCGAAAGAACAAAAACCAGGACAAATCCGGGGAAATCCTGACAGTTGGTCACCCTAGTTAATATGGCAAAGATTTAAAAGGGAGGGAACTACAGTGAGAAAGAAAGGTGTTCAACTTGATGAGTAAAAACAAAAACAGAAAACCCCAAAACCATTACAAACATAATATGCATCCCAAAAGGAGCAATAGCTACAGTCACAGTTTACATCCTTCCAAAGATCTCCTCCTCCTCTGAGATCAACTCACTTTCCCTGATATATAACAGCGCAGATATGAACAAAATTAGAATAAAAGCCAGAACTATAGTTTGAGCATAAAGCCTCTCCGCTGAAAGGATGCCCTGATTTCAAAAAACAACAATGGTAGCAGCATTTGCTCTGGCTGTGGGGAAAACATTTCTTTTCTGGATTTTCTTCAGCTTGTCATGAAAGTGAGAACATTTTTATTATTAAAACCATTAAAAACATACAGCTGATACAAGCAATTCCAACCACACGTGAATGCAGCAAATCCTCCGGCAGGGAGTTCCACATAAGACCACCACTAAAAAGCCCCTGCTTCATTCAATAACCTTTGAAGGCTCAGGAAGAACTGACAATTGATGCACAGCCTCAGTCAATTATCCAAGTGTAGTGGGAGGTAACAGAGGGGATATTTTGCCCCATGCATTTTTTGATTTAATGTGAAATAAGATGTGCTCTTCTGAAGTCTGTGCCATGTTCCAAACAGTTCTATCGTGGTTTCCTCCTGGTGTAAGTTCTCCAATGTTCAGCAAGGCATGAATTATCATCAAGGCTCTTCCTGCACGCTAAGTATATCTATCATCACTCGCCTGCAAGGGGTTCTTTGATGTCTTACAATGTTTCTTCTGCAAGTGAATCATTTACTCCGCTCGGAGCATTTGTGTGCACTCTCCTTTGATGTCTAGAGAGCAGTTGGCTACTTCCATATCGCCGTCCACAGTGCACACATTCATATGTTTTCTCAGCAGAGTGCGTCCCTTGGTGTAGAATAACCTCGCATTGCCACCTGAATTTTTTTCCGCACTCTAAGCATTGATTTGTCACATTGTGAGTTTTTTGATGTGAAATAAGGGCTGATTTTGTCTTGAGAACCTTTTCACAAAATTGGCAGGCATGCCCCCCTGCTTTGGAATAGTTATGAAAATCCAGGAACTGATATGGTGTCACCTCAGTGTGAAGGCTTTGATGTGTAATAAGCTGTGACATCTGGGGAACCACCATAGTGCTGGCTGGATTCATTCTCTGTGGTCCCAACACACCGCTGCCTGAGTTCTCGATGGAGGCCTCTCCACCGCCCCCAAAGCCCTGACCCATGGAGCAAGGTACTCTGGCCTGGTGAAGAGGCCCGGTCTCTTCCTCTACAGCCAGATTGCTTGCGTGCCTCTCAGTGGCCGGAGAAAGGGGCAGTCCCTCTCCCTGTGCAGCAAGAGAAATAGGGGTCATCTCGGCACGTGTCTGAATGGGAGGTATGGATGTGGGAATGACTGGAGGCATCATATGAGCAGAGAGTGTTGATGGGGTGTTTGAGCGAATGAATGTCAAGGATGAAGGAGCCGTCTGCATCCTTGTGCAGTGGGTACGAATTAATTGGCTGAAAGAATTGGTCCTTTGCAAAAGGGGATGTTGTGTGTAAATGGGTTGCGTAGTTGAGGGAGTGGGCTGGACAAATCGGTGGGATGTGACAGAGAGAGTGGTAAAGTCCCTGCTATTTGGGGTTGTGACCAAATCGGCCACTGGCATGTGGGCACTGACATGCCGCACTGGGGCAAGTGGGCCCATTGGGACAAAAGCAGTTGCCCCTCTCCGAAGTATAGGGCCTGTTTTCTGTACGAAACCTGTCGGTCTGGAGATCTTTCCACACACTGAGCTTTCACACAGTTTCTCCCCGGTGTGGATTCCTTCTCGCCTCCTTGAACCATCTCGATTCCCCAAATCACCTTCCACTTCTCTTTCCACAGGTCCTTCTAACCCTCCATCTTCATTCCCCCTCTCCTGCCCATCACCTGCTGGAATAAGGAGAGAATCCAAAGGTGAAATAAAGCCCCAAAACACTCACCCCAGGTGTCTCGGTGTCATTTTCTCCCTCTAAATTATTTCCCACCCAGCAGAGAGAGGATGAGCTAGAAAACAGCAAGGAGTATTTCCACAATCCTCCCCCATTCCCTGTTTTCTTATGAAAGATGAACTCTAATAGCTTCATCACACCACTGTTATACTGCGCAATCACTGCAAATTGCATGCAAAGGACTCCGAAGTTTTCCAGTTTATAATCTGCTTTGACAGTGAAGCACTCCCATGCCTCCTGCTTTAATTGTGCTTCTTAGCTGAAAGAACTGTCCGATTTTACTATACCTTTAAGAGCAAATCATTTGTTGTTCTCTGAGCGGCCGCTGGGGGCGCAGGAGGAGGATTTGATACGTTTAAACAACCAATGAAACAAATGCTTACATCAGTACATTTTAAAGATAAAGACATCAAAACTTGCACAGTACTAGATATTAGGGAGGGCTTTAAGCATACCAAATTTGAATCGGATTGGGTCACCTGTTGGTTTTTAATGATTTTTTACATTTCTCCCCCTTAAACCTTTTTCCTGGTATGCAAAGGATCTTAGGAGTGCCGCCACCCAGGATGTGATTTTGCTAACAACAACAACGACAGCTTTATGCTATGGGGATAATTCGAGGGAAATGGGTATGTGGGATGAAGCCTTTTATGAGCTTCCTGAAGAGAGAGAAAAAGAGCCATGGACCAGAATGAGCCTCAAGACCATCCTTGATCTCAGAATTAAAAAGGCATGATCCATCCTTACCCAGCAGGCTTCCCTCTCCATCATCCTCGACTTCCTCCTCCTCCTCTGTTAGCAGTTGTGTGAGCCTCCACTTGCAGTCAGATGGAGCAAGTTCTGTTTTGGGATAATCTGCAGCCTTTGCCTCCAAATCCTCTTGCGACAGTGGATGGGACCTCTTAGAGAGTGGAGTGACATTACATCAGTAGGGAGCACAACACAAGAACCTGCCTCCTACTGAGACAGACCATGGGTCTATCTAGCCTAGGGTGATTGTGGAGTTACCCACGTTTCTATTCCCTTAGGAATGTCTGGATGAGTACGTCTAGAGAGTACAGAATGTTGGGCTGAGTGGGTGTGGCTGGTGGGGAGGGGGAGGAGTCTATATACGGGGGAGCTGAGTGGTCTGAGGGGTTCGGCTGGTGATTGGGTTTGGAGAGTAGATGTGTTTAGCTGTGTGATTTCTTGTCAGGAGCTGTGTGAGGAGTGAGTGAAAATACGATCATAGGGACTAAGGATTGTTATTATTAGATTGGTTATTATCAGTATTCTTAAGAATTAAGAATAGAATTTGAAGGAACTAAGAACTGTAAACTACAATAAACATGTTCTTTATTTTGCTACCACCAAACCACGCGTCAGTTTGGCTGCGTCTCCTGCTCTATTGGTTCATAAATAAACACATTACATTAAACCTTCAACCTGCTATAGTCACAGAAAAGCCTTTTCCAAATCTCCTTACCTTTTCCCTCTGCTATAAGGGAAAAGTTATACTTTTCTTTCTACCTTAGGTGTTTCAGTGGTGGGGCTTAGCCTGAGGGAGGTGTGCGCATCAAAGCCTTGTGTGAGAGGTGGTGGCATCGCAGTGACCAACTGTCAGGATTTCCCTGGATTTATCCAGTTTTAAGTTCTCTGAGCTCCTCTCCCATTGGCAAGGGGAGTCTAAAGCCATACCTCTTTCTTCCCTGCTCAGTTGCTTCCTCCTGAGGAGCGAGGGGAAAGTTGAGGCGAAGGAAGGGGAAAAGGAGCCATGGCCCAGGAAGGAGTTTCAACAACCCCAGACCTCAAAGATTAAAAACAAATCCTTCCTTACCCTCCAAAAATGAGGAGTGGGACCAAGCTGAGGGAGTAAAAGCTCGCAGGAAAGACCCCCAAGGTGCCAAAGTTTTCCCAGCACAAATTTAAAAAACACACATTGATGCCCAAAATCACAACAAGAGAGTCACCATTTTACACAGCCCAAGAGAAGCTGCTGGCCCCTTTCCTGGCCAAAACATGAATGGGAATCAAGACCCCTGGGCCCCACAGGTACAGCACAGTGAGGCAGGGTCTTACTTGGAGATCACGAGAAGCTTCCCCGCTTCCTTCTGATGCTCTCTTGGAGCTGGGGCCAGGGGTCTCTTTGTCCTCCATGGGCTGCCTCACAAGATTTGCATTGTACTAAAGAAGGAACAAAAAGAATCTTTAATGCCCTACATGGTCTTGGTCCAAGGTACCTTAGGGAGCACATCCTCCCCTATGTTCCAGCCCACCACTGAAAGTCCTCAGAAGGTCATCTGGTGTGACTGCTTAATGTGAGACAGGCACTGCAATCTCCGGTATCTGAGGCCGTGAGCCTGTGTGCACCAGTTGCTGGGGAACATGGGCGGGAAGGTGCTGTTGCACCCATGTCCTGCTTTGTGGGTCCCTGGTCGCAGCTGGTTGGCCACAGTGTGAACAGAATGATGAACGAGATGGACCTTGGTCTGATCCAGCAGGCCTCTCCCGACATGAACCTACCCGTACACTGCGCTATTGAATTAGTGTTATTGGCCTTGTTCAGAAAACACCTTAAAATACAGCTTTAACCATGGTGAATAAGGCAAAAAAAAACCTTGGTTAAAGCCATGGTTTTAGGTGTAATAATAGGGACGACAACAACGAGAACATCAAGTCAGACCAAGGGTCCATCTAGTCCAGCACTCTATTCACACAGTGGCCAAATACCTGCCCACAGGAAAACCACAAGCAGGACACGGTGCAACAGCACCCTCCCACCCATGTTCCCCAGCCACTGGTGCACGTAGACTTACTGCCCCGATACTGGAGGTAGCATAGAACCATCAGGACTAGTAACCATTAAGAGCCTTCTTCTCTAGGAAGGTGATAAGATGTACTGGGTGAGGCAAATGGCAAGTGGGAAGCACACAGATTTGGCTTCCAGAAACTTATTGTTGAGTAATTTCTTGCATTCATCATCTACCCTCTGATAAACTTTTGATCATTATCAGTACAAAATTGATTTTCCACTACAATTTTCCATTCAAAAGCTTGCACAATGCCTCACTCTGTACCTGCTAGTCTTCCTGGCCAAATTCCTCCCTCCCTTCTAGCCACAGAGCACCCCATCTCTGCTTCTGTTTTCTTTGGAGGTGTGAGGTCCTACTTGAACTAACCTGGATCACCCCAAGTAGCCGAGGATTAAAGATCAGAAGCTAAACAGCTGCCCCTGCAAGTGAGGAAACCGCATGCACAAAAGCAGTCAGTGGCTGAGTTCAGACGACACACTAATTAATTTGGGAGGGGGGTAATAAGACCAGAATGGGAAACAACCCTTGATTAGTGTGTCATTTGAACTAAGCCAGTGAGTTGACTTCCAAGGGCAACAAAGAAGCCAAATTTGGAGCTCTGCTGTCAGTATTCAAGGTCTCATATTCCTTGAGCTTTTGCTAACAACTTTTGCTCACTTCATAAAGACCAGCTGTTGGCCATTCTTCTTGGGGTTACAAGGGCTGCTGGGAATTGTAGTTCACAGCAGGAGGAAACCTTGGATAGGGAGACAACCTGATTTAAAACACCTGGGGGAAGAAAAGAAGAAAAGAATAGCACACTTCTTGTTTTGGCTTGAGGTGAGGGCTGAAACTTTGGGAAGAGACTGGGTGTTGGGGGAGTTTGGTAATTTTCTATAATGTCTGGGAAAGACATGTTTTCCCTTTTAATCCCGCCATTAGCACGGCAGGAGGGAATGACGCGCTTTCTGGAAGTGCATCAACACCCCCCCCCCCAGTGTTCCAATCAGGGCCTTAAAAGGGAATGTGTGTCATTCCCAGACATTATAGAAAAGGCCCCAATTGCAGCAGTGGGGTGTGTGGAAATAACACACTTTCCCCTCCTCTGCTCCAATTGGGACCTTTAAGGTGGTGGAGGGGGGAATGCCACCCTTTCCAGAGGCCCGAGCAAACCACTTCACCCCCAGGGTGTCCTCTTTTTTGGGTTCCCAAATAGGGTCACCCTATTGTCATCTTCACTTTCATCCATTATATCGTGCTCACCCAGTGGAAGCCCCCAGTTTACAGTGAGTGTGTGTCTTTACACACCTTGTGGAAGAAATGCAAGTTTGCAGAACAGAATATCCAGGATCTACGAGGCCAAGCAACAGCTTCTATCTGCATGTGCTTAACATCCAGTTTACAGGGTGGAGAAAAATAGTTAATTCTTCCCCTTTGTGGCAACTTTTAGGCTCCCAATTGTCCTCTCCTGCAGTCGCTTTTCGGATGAATATAAATATGAATTGATTATGTACTAATCACCCCACACTGCCATGAAAAATAAGTCAGGCACATGATCAAACAATAATTAAAATAAGGTGGAATAAATCAGTAATAGCAACATACGAGTATGCAATAGAACTAATAAGTATTGATAAAAGTAATTCTAGGGGCATATACTTGCACTAGACAAATTAAGAACTTTACCCCCTCCTGAGGCCAGCTTGGCATACTTAGCAGTTCAATATATCTGTTCCTGCTAATAATGATACAATTTTCTTCAAAGTGGTGTCATCTCTAAGCTCACCAATCAGAGAGTCAGTGCATTAACTTCTTAAATCTAAGTACAACGAGCATTCAAGGGCAGATGTATTCATGGCTCTGGGTCCCTCGGAAACCCCAGAGTTTCCCTCCCCTGTGGTGGTGTTGGGTAATCCCAATGCTGAGGAGGGAGTGTGGGGTTTCTGGGAGGCCATAAATGGACCAGAGCCACCCCTGCCCTCTTCCTGGGGGAAGGCAAAAGTCACCTTCTACCAGGCACCTCCTGTCCGTGCCTCCGCTGCAAGCGGCTGTCTTGATGTTGTTTCACATGTCCTCAGCTCACTCCAGAGAAAAGAGTCAGGATAAGTTCCTGACTATTTTTTTCCCGCAGCTTCAGCAGGAAGCACTGGAGTTGGCACGGTTGCTGCTGTGTCGTATAATCAACACTGTGCCATCATGAACCCACGTCATGGCTTTCCAAGCAATTAAGGCTTCCTCCCACGTACCTGTTTCCCCCGAATTACCTCTACAGCGTTTAGTTGTCGCCATTGTTGTTGTTGTTGTTAGCTAAATCACATCTTAAGGCAGCGCTCCTAAGATCCTTTGCATACCAGGAAAAGGGTTTAAAGTGGGGAAATGTAAAAAATCATAAAAAATCAACTTATGACCCAATCTGATTCAAATTTGGTATGCTTAAAGCTCTCATTAATATGTATTACTGTGCCAATTTTGATGTTTTCATCTTTAAAACTTACGCAGATGTAAGCATTTGTTTAAGTTGTTTTTAAACATATCAAATAATGCTCCTGCGCCCCCAGTGGCCGCTCAGAAAACAACAAATGATTCGCTCCAAAAGTAGTAGCGAAATAGGTCGGGTCTTTTGGCTAAGAAGCACAATTAAAGCAGGAGGCACGGGAGTACTTCACAGTCAAAGCAGATTATAAGCTGGAAAACTTCGGAGTCCTTTGCACCTAATTCGCAGTGATTGCACAGTATAACGCTGGTGGGATGAAGCTATTAGACAGCTCCAAGATAAAATGGGGACTATCCTCTATCTCCCTACAACCATTGGAGCATTACCTGTCTATATTTCATAAGCGAACTTGGTGCCCTTTTACTTCCATCAGTCTGCATTTGATTTAAAGTCCCTTGAAGCCATGTGGACAAGTAGAGGCCAAACATGTGGGCCATTTTCCAGGGTATACAGTAAAGTGCCTTTTCTGACAATAATAGCAACAACAAAACCTTCCTGCTTGCATGTACTGCCTACCCTTGTCTAAGGGCTTCATCCCACCAGCCTTATATTGTGCTGTTGCAGTGAATTCTATGCAAAAGACTCAAATGATGCCGAGATTATAGTCTGCTTTCACTGCGAAGGACTCGGATGACGTCGACTGTGTCCTGCTGTGATTGCGGTTCTTCTTCCCCTCATAACGAAATATTTTTGTGCGCAAAAAGTCTGGTTCTTCCCATCATGCAAAAGCACATCTCAAACTTTAGCATGTACTTTCAACCATCATTTCATTGTGCTGTTTTGTGGGCATGGATTCAAAAGGGTGTATTGCTGACGAAAGAGAGGGGTGTGCCAATTGAAAACCTTTACTTCTCCTGCTTCCAAAATACCCCATTCTCTCATTGCGAGGGAAACAGGACCGGCTAATCCCCAGTTTAACAAGCAAAAAGCAGCAGCAGCAAGCCTTACCCACATGTATACAGGACTGTGAGGAAGGAAGGAAGGAAAGCGGGGGGAGAGAGACTCTTTAGATCTGTGTGTGTTTTTAATGGAGACTTTGCTTCAAAGCATGTGGAAAATGCACCCTCCTTGCCAGCAGCACCCTCGTTTTTAAAGATAAAGAGATCCAAATTGGCACAGTGATAGGTCTTAAGGAGGGCTTTCAGTATACCAAATTTTCATCAGGTTGTTTCATCCATTGATTATATATGATTTTTTAAATTTTCCTCCCTTAAACCCCTGCAGTTTATAGCTTTCCACTGCAAAGGAACATGTTGGTTGGTAGGTCCATAGAAGTGCTATTCAAAGCAAGACAAGACTGGTCAGGTTCGCCCAAATGTCTTCTCAGTTTCAAGCAAAGTCCTTTGGCTGCTTCTGAATCCGTGTGTGTGTCCTTTCCCATCCTACTGTGCCCCATTCCCCTACCCCCTCCTTGCTCCCCATGGGGGTGGGGGTCCTCCCAACATCACAGACACAGGCTTATTTATTCCTCTCCCTAAAAACATGTGGTGCTCTTGTTCTTGTTTGAATGGGAGTTGGTGGAAGAAGGACACAGATCATACTTCCATTCCTTTGAGCCTGTGAAGCTGAGTGGGGGATGGCAGGAGACACAAACAGGGGGAAGCAGAGATGGGAACATTCTCCATGGGGGGATCCTACATCTCCCCACCTTTATCTTTTTCTTTTTTTAACAATTGGGGGGTCCAGTTTTTATTGGGAGCCCCCATATGGGAAAGGATGGCTTAATCCTCTCACTATGATTTCCCTCTCAATTTCTCTGTCATTGGAGGTCCTGGCGCTGCGTTTGAAGTCTCCTCCTCCGTACACTGGGAGTTGAGATGGAACTCAGGTTAATAAATATATTGAACTTTCAAGAAACACCAGTTCACATCTACAACGATCTGTGCCCACAAACCATTGAATGGAGGAGAAGTGTCAGACCAATAATAGCAAGGCTAGAGAGGGTGGGGAATTGCTTATTCATGGGGATATCTGGTGTTTCTGAGATTTATGCGTGAAGGAAGACAACATAGAATAACATCTCTGGAACAGGGAATGCTTTTGCTGAGATAACTAGGGATAGATGATGAGACATCAACCCAGCCGGAAGGAGAAGATGAAGAGCGTCCTGGTCTAAAATATGTAATTTTAAAAAATTGGAGGGAAGGAAAGGAAAGGAGATAAGAAGAATGGATAATGAGCTGGAGGGCTTACTGCATCAGGACAGTGGGTTCTATCTCCCCCCCCTTAAAGGTTGAATAGCCATGACCGGGGTGTAAAGGAGGGAGCAGAAGAGGGGGAGGGGGAGGGAGGGGAATTGGGGGGAGAAGGGGAGGGGAGGGAATAAAAATTGTGATGGATAGTTGGTGTAAGTTTAATTTTGTAGTGTTGGTAATAATGTGGGTGTGCACGAGGGATCTACAAAGAGCAAAACATAACACAACACCCTAATGGCTCACCACTGTCTTCTGCCGATGTCTCTCTGGGTTTTCAGATGGATCAAGTTCTTTCCCAGCCCGATTCTTAAAAATGTAGGTGTCATGAATTGGACCTGTGGTCTTCCTGGGGGATTCCACACGTCGTACTGAGGGTGGAAAAAGAAGCTCTCCACCCCGCCTTCTTCCGCCTAGCTCTCCGACCTGGCCGGCGAGGAGGTAGGTGGGTGGCAGCGGCAAGGACGCCTCTTCCTCATCTCTTCGAAAGGCAAGCTACACAATCACTTTGGGGTCGCACTGGGGGCGCATGGAAGCGCCCTCAGTACATGTAGAATCCCCCACAGTCTCTTAGAGCAGTACAACAATGGAACCAGTTACCTAGGAAGGTTGTAGCCTGGACCCAAATGAAGAGAGACTGGAAGAACTGGGCATGTTTAGCCTGGAGAAGAGAAGATTGAGGGGAGACATGAGAGCACTCTTCAAATACTTAAAAAGTTGTCACACAGAGGAGGGCCAGGATCTCTTCTCGATCCTCCCAGAGTGCAGGACACGGAATAACGGGCTCAAGTTAAAGGAAGCCAGATTCCAGCTGGACATCAGGAAAACCTTCCTGACTGTTAGAGCAGTACGACAATGGAATCAGTTACCTAGGGAGGTTGTGGGCTCTCCCACACTAGAGGCCTTCAAGAGGCAGCTGGACAACCATCTGTCAGGGATGCTTTAAGGTGGATTCCAGCATTGAGTGGGGGGTTGGACTCCATCATCTTATAGGCCCCTTTCAACTCTACTATTTTATGGTTCTTTGGAATGTGCGTTCACACGAGTTGGGCAGCCTGCTGAAATAGGTGGCATTCCTTATCCTATCTTTCCATGGTTAATATGGCAAAGATTTAAAAGGGAGGGAACTACAGTGAGAAAGAAAGGTGTTCAACTTGATGAGTAAAAACAAAAACTAAAAAAAACCAAAACCATTACAAACATAATATGCATCCCAAAAGGAGCAATAGCTACAGTCACAGTTTGCATCCTTCCAAAGATCTCCTCCTCCTCTGAGATCAACTCACTTTCCCTGATATATAACAGCGCAGAGATGAATAAAATTAGAATAAAAGCCAGAACTATAGTTTGAGCATAAAGCCTTTCCACTGAAAGGATGCCCTGATTTCAAAAAACAACAATGGTAGCAGCATTTGCTCTGGCTGTGGGGAAAACATTTCTTATCTGGATTTTCTTCAGCTTGTCATGAAAGTGAGAACATTTTTATTATTAAAACCATTAAAAACATACAGCTGATACAAGCAATTCCAACCACACGTGAATGCAGCAAATCCTCCGGCAGGGAGTGCCACGTAAGGCCACCACTAAAAAGCCCCTGCTTCAGTCAATTACCTTCCAAGGCTCAGGGAGAACTGGCAATTGATGCACGGCCTCAGTAAATCATCCAAGTGTAGTGGCAGGTAACAGAGGGGATATTTTGCCCCATGCATTTTTTGATTTAATGTGAAATAAGATGTGCTCTTCTGAAGTCTGTGCCATGTTCCAAAAAGTTCTATCATGCTTTCCTCCTGGTGTAAGTTCTCCAATGTTCAGCAAGGCATGAATTATCATCAAGGCTCTTCCTGCACGCTAAGTATATCTATCATCACTCGCCTGCAAGGGGTTCTTTGATGTCTTACAATGTTTCTTCGTCAAGTGAGTCATTTTCTACGCTCGGATCATTTGTATGTTTTCTAATTCGGTGTTTCAAGAGGTCGTAGCTAAACTTATATCGCAGTCCACAATTCACGCATTCATATGGTTTCTCCCCTGAGTGGAACACAAGGTCTTGAGTAATGCAGCTTAGAGCATAGAATATCTTTCCACACTCCAAGCAGTGTTTTCTAAAAAGGAAACTTTTTTCATGTAAAGCAAGGTCTATTTTACTCTTGAACTGCCTTTTACAATAGTAGCAGGCATACAGATTGTATGGTGGCTCACCAGAGTGAACACTCCGGTGCCTTTCTGGATCGGAATGGTTACGAAACAACGCTTGGCATGCTGTATACTGAGAAGGTGCCGCCTCATTGTGAGCGCTTTGATGTGCAGTATACTGTGACTTTAGAATGAACTTCTCTCCACATACTGAGCATACGTAGCAAGGCTGAGGAACCACGATGCTGCTGGCTGGATGCAGCCTGGGTGGTCCATCCCTCCGGCCTGCTGAGTTCTCGATGGAGGCCTCTCCGCCTCCCCCAAAGGGCCGCCATATGGAAAAAGGTACTCTGGCCTGGTGAAGAGGCCCAGTCTCTTCCTCTACAGCTAGATTGCTTGCTTGCCTTTCAGTGGCTGGAGAAAGGGACAGTCCCTCTCCCTGTGCAGCAACAGAAATAGGGGTCATCTGGGCACATCTCGGAATGAGGGGTATGAATGGGTAGAATGTGGGAATGACTGGAGAGAACAGGTGGGCAGGGAGTCTTGATGGGGTGTTTGAGCGAATGAATGTCAAGGATGAAGGAGCCGTCTGCATCCCTGGGGAGTGAGTGTCAATGAATGAGCTGTATGAATGGGTTCTCTGCGCGAGGGAATGTTGTGTGTAAATGGGTTGCGTAGTTGAGGGAGTGGGCTGGACAAATCGGTGGGATGTGGCAGAGAGAGTGGGAAAGTCCCTGCTATTTGGGGTTGTGACCAAATTGGCCACTGGCATGTGGGCACTGACATGCCGCACTGGGGCAAGTGGGCCCATTGGGACAAAAGCAGTTGCCCCTCTCCGAAGTATAAGGTCTGCTTCCTGTACAAAACCTGTCGGTCTGGAGATCTTTCCACACACTGAACTTTCACACGGATTCTCCCTGGTGTGGATTCCTTCTCGCCTCCTTGAACCATCTTGATTCCCCAAATCACCTTCCACTTCTCTTTCCACAGGTCCTTCTAACCCTCCATCTTCATTCCCCCTCTCCTGCCCATCACCTGCTGGAAGAAGGAGAGAATCCAAAGGTGAAATAAATCCCCAAAACACTCGCCCCAAGTGTCTTAGTATCATTTTCTCCCTCTAAATTATTTCCCACCCAGCAGGGAGAGGATGAGCTAGAAAACAGCCAGGAGTATTCCCACAATCCTCCCCCATTCCCTATTTTCTAATGAAAGATGAACTCTAAATGAGCTTTCTGAAAGGAGAGAAAAAAGAGCCATGGACCAGAAAGGACCTCAAGGCCATCCTTGATCTCAGAAATAAAAAGCCATGTCCCTCCTTACCCAGCAGCCTTCCATCCCCATCATCCTCATCTTCCTCATTGTCACCTGTTATCAGCTGTGTGAGCCTCCACGTGCTGTCAAACCGAGCCAGTTCTGTGTTGGGGTAATTCACAGCTGCTGCCTCCAAATCCTCCTGCCACAGCAGATGGGACATCTGAGAGAGTAGAGTAACAGTACTTCAATAGGGAGCGCAACAGAGGAAACTGCCTCTTACCGAGTCAGATCATGGGTCCATCTCTAGGGTGACCAACTGTCTGGATTTCCCTGCATTTGTCCGGGTTTTTGCTCTATCATGGGTGTCAGGGGGGATTTCCAATAATTTTCTATAATGTCCTGGAATGACAAGGTTTCCCCTTTAAGGCTGCCATTAATGCATCTAGACAGGCCTAACCTGGACCTGTCTGGATGCAGAGCAGAGACTCTGTCACAGAGCTACAGCCTTCTCTTGAGGCGTTAGCATTGTCAGGCCTGCCTTCAATATTAAATTGGCTGAAAACAAAGGGCAGGGATTCACCAGGCTCTCCAGACCATGAAGAAACAAGCAACAGAAGAGGTGGGGGAACTATTAGCTTCATCACATCAGGGAAATACTGTGCAATCACTGCAAATTGTGTGCAAAGGACTCCGAAGTTTTCCCGTTTATAATCTGCTTTGACTGTGAAGTACTCCCAGGCTTCCTGCTTTAATTGTGCTTCATATATAAAAGAACCAACCTATTTAACTACCTCTTTAGGAGAGAATCTTTTGTTGTGCTCTGAGTGGCCACTGGGGGCGCAGCAGAATGAATTGATATGTTTAAAGTACAAATTAAACAAATGCTTACGTCTGCGTAAGTTTTAAAAATAAAGATATCAAAATTGGCATAGTGACAACAACCCAAGGGATGCTTTTCCTTATGTGGTTTTCCCTCCTAATGATATTGTGCCAGCCATGGCTGCAGCCAGACAGATAAGTGGGCAAGGCCAACTAGAGATGTAAAATTTCCAGAAATTTTGAAGCCATGTGGTGGGGGGAACTGTTTTTCGAGGGGGAAATGTGTGTTCCCCCCCCCCCCCGAAAAATTGAAATAATGCAATATTAGCATTTTTCCGGGTAGAAAGTCACTTTGTTACTTTAGGAACATAAAATGTAATTATGTCCAAGTTGGTTTGGCATAAAATTGTAACATTTGTTATGTTAAAAGTACAGTGTATTCAAATAATTTTTTTTTTAAAAAAAAAAATTACCCTTTGTAACAAATGGAGCTACAAGCTCCTGAACTGTTAGGAACCTCTTTGGTTTTGCCAGTTTATGAGCAAGTAAAAAATAATTTAAAACAACAACAGTGGAAACCATCAACATTAATTAGTAACAAAGAAAATTATTTATTTCTCCGCTAGTCCTCCACAGTGTCAAGCAAACATCATGCTAAAATAAACCATCCCATAATCCTTTTTTTCTTCATTTATTTAAATTTTACAGAAAAACAAAACAAAAAAAGCTTCAGGAAAAAACGGAGTTTATTCCCCATATTTTTCAAAGGTGGGTAGGTTCCAGGCCTTCACATTTTTAGAGCCAACTTAGGCAAGTATAAACCACCCAAAATGAGCTCCTTGCCCATTGGGAGTCTGCAGACACACACCTTTTTTCCTGCTCAGTTGCTTCCTGCTGGGCACTGAGGGGAAAAGTTGAGGCAAAGGCAGGTTGTCCTCAGGGATTAAAAAAAATATCCTTCCTTAACCTCCAAAAAATTTGGGGTGAGAGCAAATGTAGGGATGTCACAATGCCTGGAGTCCTTCAGACAGCAAACTGTCTAGAGATAAAGGGTGGATGTGCAACCCCTTTATCTCCCTATTGTCTATTGTCTAAGAGCAGTGCATCCTGTTTGAGTTCCAGCTTAATCCAGGGAACAAACATGGTAAGAGAGCTAGTTTAGCAAACACAGGTAATAAGGAAAGTTAATTTCCTCACTCAAACAGAACAATGAATGTTGACACACCCAAGGAGGAGGGAGGAATTGAGGGAGTACAAAAATGGGTATATAAACTCTTGATATGTTCTTAATAAACATGATTTTACCATCATCACCCATCGGTGTGCGAGTTTACTACAAGCAAAGGCTGGGAGGAAAGACCCCCCAAGATGCCAGAGTTTTCCCAGCCCCAATTTACAACCCATTCATTGAAGCCCAGAATCACAACAAGAGAGTCACCATTTTACATAGGTCACGAGAAGCTGCTGGTCCATTTCCTGGCCAAAAGATGGACAGGAAGCAAGACCCCCTGCCCCAACCCCTGGGCCCCACAGAGACAGCACAATTACGGAGGGTCTTACCTGGGGGTCATGAGAAGTTTCCCCACTCCCTTCTGATGCTCCCTCAGAGGTGGGGCCAGGGGGATTTTTGTCCTCCATGGCCTGCCTCGCACTGCAAAAGGAATAAAAAGAACCTTTATCACCCTACATGCCCTTGGTCCAAAGTTCCTCAGGGAGGAACTCCTCTCCTATGTTCCAGCCCACCACTTAAAAGTCCTCAGAGGGTCATCTGGTATGACTGCCTAATATGAGACTGGCACTGCAATCTCCGGTATCTGAGGCCCTGAGCCTGTGTGCACCAGTTGCTGGGGAACATGGGTGGGAAGGTGCTGTTGCACCCATGTCCTGCTTTGTGGGTCCCTAGAATCATACAATAGCAGAGTTGGAAGGGGCCTACAAGTAGGGTGACCATATTTTGGAAACCAAAAAGGAGGACAACATGGCCGCCCCATGGGGGGGTGCCCACCAACATGTCCAGCCCCCAAGGGGGTGTGCTCGCCAGCATGTCCAGCCCCCAAAGGGGCGTGCCCACCAACATGTCCAGCCCCCAAAGGGGTGTGCCCACCAACATGTCCATCCCCCAAAGGGATGTGCCCACCAACTTGTCCAGCCCCCAAGGGGGGGTGCTCACCAGCATGTCCAGCCCCCAAAGGGGCGTGCCCACCCAAACATGGCCTTGGTCACAGGTCTAATTTCACAGCACACAATTAAGACAGACCTGTTCTACATTACAACTTAATGTTAAAATCATAGAATCATAGAATAGCAGAGTTGGAAGGGGCCTACAAGGCCATCGAATCCAACCCCCTGCTCAATGCAGGAATCCACCCTAAAGCATCCCTGACAGATGGTTGTCCAGCTGCCTCTTGAAGACCTCTAGTGTGAGAGAGCCCACAACCTCACCAGGCAACTGATTCCATTGTCTTGCTGCTCTAACAGTCAGGAAGTTTTTCCTGATGTCCAGATGGAATCTAGCTTCCTTTAACTTGAGCCCGTTATTCTGTGTCCTGCACTCTGGGAGGTTCGAGAAGAGATCCTGGCCCTCCTCTGTGTGACAACCTTTTAAGTATTTGAAGAGTGCTATCATGTCTCCCCTCAATCTTCTCTTATCCAGGATAAACATGCCCAGTTCTTTCAGTCTCTCTTCATAGGGCTTTGTTTCCAGACCCCTGATCATCCTGGTTGCCCTCTGAACACGCTCCAGCTTGTCTGCATCCTTCTTGAATTGTGGAGCCCAGAACTGGACACAATACTCTAGATGAGGCCTAACCAGGGCCGAATAGAGTGGAACCAGTACCTCACCTGATTTGGAAGCTATACTTCTATTAATGCAGCCCGAAATAGCATTTGCCTTTCTTGCAGCCATATCGCACTGTTGGCTCATATTCAGCTTGCGATCTACAACAATTCCAAGATCCTTCTCGTTTGTAGTATTGCTGAGCCAAGTATCCCCCATCTTGTAACTGTGCATTTGGTTTCTTTGGTTTCAGATGGTTGGCCAGAGTGTGAACAGAATGCTGGACGAGACGGACCTTGGTCTGATCCAGCAGGGCTCCTCTTATGTTGTCATGTTCTTTTCCTTTGCTGCCCATCAGCTGTGGAATGACCTGCCAGATGAAATGCACCTGCTGACCTCCTTGAATGTCTCTAAGCGGACACTAAAAACTCTATTATTCTGGCAGGTCTTCCCATTCGAGAAGCCTATCACTGACCATTATGTATTATTTTTACAGTGTTTGGTTTTATTCACTGCTTTTATCTCATTTTATTGTTTTAACTTTGTATGCCACCTAGGGTATTACAGGGAACACAGGAGTGTTCCCTGTGTTATTAGGCTCAGTGAGTATATATAGCATTCCACCATTATAAAGCCGTAATTTGGGGGGGGGGTGTCATTCTAGCGTTCATAAAATGGAAAATGTTTCACCGATCTTTCTGAAAATGAGACCTATCAGAAAGAAATGCTGGTTTTACATACCCTGGCAATTTCAAGAAGATTGGTGAAATATTGAGGGGGGATGGCAGTTGAAAGGACAAAAGTAAAAAAATCCTCTCTGACTCAAAAGTGACACTGAAAACTAGGGGTGATGACCATTTTTTGCACACGAAAAGCTCCGAATTGGGACCTTTACCTTCCAATCCATTGGTGGGATTGTGTTCCTCTGTCCCTCTCGTTGATTTCTTTTTTTGAAATTCGCTTCTGTTGATTTTAAAGTAATATTTCTTTGCCCCATTTTTCCCCAATAAAATCAATGGAGCCCTCATAGTGCAGCACATGCGCCTCAAAGTTTACCCGGAGGGAGGGGGAGAAGGAGAGAAACTGCCCATTTAAAGAGAGAGCGAGAACCGCTGGGCGGGCACATGGGCATCGACTCTCCCAGGCCGCCACCAAACCGAACTCTGCCAAGCCACGAGCCCAGTGGCCACCACCACCGCCTCTTTCTTTGCCAGCCACTGCTGCGAGGCCCCCATGCTGCCTGGAGCGCCTTTCCCCAGACGCGAGGAGAGGAAGATCCCTCCCAAGGAGCCAGCAGCCAGGTCCTCCCCGCCATCCCCCCGCGCAGACCCATCCGCCCGCCAATTCTGCCCAGGCGGCAAAGGCCCAGCGCTCTTCCCGCCAGGATCATGAGATCCGCAACAGGCCTGAAGTCGGGTAGCAGAACTTATATATATCTACTCAGAAGTAAGCCGCGTGGAGTTCAACGAGGCTTAGTCCCAGATAAGTGTACATGTATATAGGACCGCGGCCTAAATAGCTTTAGAAATGAAGCAAGGGTGGGGCACAAAATGTGATCGCCAAATCCAGAGATCTTAAAGTAGAGAGTAACTTTCAGACAGGATGTAGAAGCAAGTGCCTCCCCACCCCCATTTTCTTCCCTCTATCAAGGTGATGTTTGCCCTGTCCTGGACGGGGTTGCACTCTCCCTAAAGGATCGGGTCCGTAGTTTGGGGGTGCTCTAGGATCCAGAACTGTGGCACAAGTGAACTCAGTGGAAAAGAGCACCTTTTATCAGCTTAGGTTGATATACCAACTACACCCTTATCTGGACGGAGATAGCCTAGCTACAGTTATCCATGCTCTGATAACCTCTCTCTTGGATTACTGCAATGTGTTATACATGGGGCTGCCTTTGAAAACGGTTCGGAAGCTTCAGCTGGTACAAAATAGGGCAGCCCGTTTACGAACAGGGACTGGCCGGCAAGATCACATCACGCCAGTCCTTTTACAACTTCATTGGCTGCCAGTCCAGATCCAGGCCCGATTCAAAGTGCTGGTATTGACATTTAAAGCCCTAAACGGTTTGGGGCCAGGTTATTTGAAGGAAGCCTCCTCCCATATGTGCCTGCCCGGACCTTCAGATCATCTACAGGGGCCCTTCTCTGTGAGCCCCTGCCAAAGGAAGTGAGGCAGGTGGCTACTAGGAGCAGGGCTTTCTCCGCTGTGGCACCCCGGTTGTGGAACGAGCTCCCCAGAGAGGTCCGCCTGGCGCCTACACTGTACTGCTTTCGTCGCCAGCTGAAGACCTTTTTATTCTCTGAGTATTTTAACACTTAATTTTAACTTAAATTTAAATTTTACTGTTCTAACTCTGTATTTTAATCTTATATCAATTTTGCTGCGTGGTTTTATCCTGGTTGTGCTTTTATACTGTATTTTGTAATTGTGCTTTTAACCTGTTGGTTGTTTTATTGTGGTTTTAATTTTTGTGAACCGCCCAGAGAGCTTTGGCTACTGGGCAGTATTAAAATGTAATAAATAAATAAATAAATAAATAAATAAGTTTCCTGCAAGCAAAGAAGTAACGCAAAGGGGAAAGGTCCTATCATAGTCGGCTTGTTTCTGGGCTAGCTCTTTCATTGCAAGATGTGGATTTGAACCTGGGGCTTTGACCGCTTTGACATGATGACGATGACGATTCTTATTATTTTAATTTTAAAAAGTGCTGCTTGCTTGATGGTGCGGGGGGAGGGGCGGCAGTGGTGGTGGCTGGAGCTGCTTCAAAGCCACCCAACTCGTGAAGCGGCACCCGATTCTTCTGACGTGGCTGTGAGCGGGTAACATGCGACCCAGGCGCCGCCACCGTGGAGCCAGGACTGAGGCTAGATCCTGCCGACCCTCCTCCCATGGTGCCAAGAGCCCTGAGGCCAGCTCTGGCTCTGCCCGGCCCATCCTTTTCCCTCAGAAGCGCCACCACCATGGCTCCTGCTCAGGCCGCAGAGGCCTGTGGGTAAAGGCAGCCCCGTGCCGCTTCCACAGCCGCCGCCGCCAGGTGACAGTGGGCTGCCCAGCTCTGTCTGTGTGCCATCCAGAGCCTCAGCAGCCAGGCCGGGGAGCGACCACGGAGAAACAGCCTGAGGGGTGTGGGCGGGTGCCAGGCTCCCTCCTCACAGCCCCTGTGGCTCAGGTGGGGGCACTAGGCGGGGTTAGTAGGGGGAGAGCATAGGAACGCCATTCTCCTGCCCAACCCACAATTAGTCCCCTTGCCGAGCCTGGTGCCCTATGGATGAGTTGGACCACAACCCCCATCATCCCCCAGCCAGGGCAACTCCCGTGATCCCTGACCATTGGCTATGCCAGGTGAGAGCTGACAGGAGCTGTAGGCCAAAACATCTGGAAGGTCCACACATTGTCTATCCATGCTTTATAAAGATAAAACATTTCACATTAAATCATGTTGTAGTTACATCTTGAGCACTGTGGCTATAATGCAGCAACCACACAGTCTGCAGACAACCTGTGTCCTTATCCCTTTTTTGTCGGGGAAAAAGGAGAAACAGGCTCTCAGGGTGCTTTGTGAAAATTATTTGCATCCTGAGAACCTGATTCTCCTTTTTCTGACCTCCTGAGGTTTGGGGGGGGGGGGCGGGACAGAGAGTGTGTGCATGTGTCTGTGAGTGTGTGTGTATGAAAGAAAGTATCACTGCGATGCTACATGTGTATGAGTGTGCATTTGTGAAGGGGAGAGAGGGGACAGGATATGCTTGCATGTGTTTACCTATGTGTGAAGGTGTAGTTGTGCATGGACTTGTATGCCCCCCTGACCTGCTGCTGCATGCGACCCTCAGGGGCGAAAGGGCTGATTTATGGGTGCCTTGGGATTCCATCCTGCACTGTACCGGAAAAATTGCCCACAGTTTCGGGCTTCCTTTGCAACTGGTGCTATCTATGCTTTGGTATGGATGTAGTTGAACCGATACTAATGGCTGTAGCTACTTCAGCTCCAGTTCAATCCCACCCAGAAGGGATCTACACTAGTCAAGTTAGAACGTGTCTTACCATTTTTAAGTGTGCATTTGGTAGTATTTCCCCACATGATGTTCAGTTTGAGCAGATCAAAGAAACCATTAAAGATTAAAGAAAAAGATGGTTTCAAAGCACCAGAGCCTGACTCTCATTTTTTTCTTCGGTTCGGAGACGCTCTTTTCCATCTTTTTTGCACCTGTTCAGAAGACACCTTGAACTACGGCTTTGACCATGGTGAATAAGGAAAAAAGCCTTGGTTAAAGCCATGGTTTAAGGTGTCTTCTGAACAGGAGCAACAACAACAGATTAGACCAAGGGTCCATCTAGTCCAGCATCTGTTCACACAATGGCCAAATAGCTGCCCACAGGAAAGCCACAAGCAGGACATGAGTGGAATAACACACACCTGCCCATGTTCCCCAGCAACTGGTGCTCATAGGTTTACTGCCCCTGATACTGGAGGTAGCACAGAACCATCAGGACTATTAGCCATTGATAGACTTCTTCTCTAGGAACGTGCTATGATCTACTGGGTGAGGTAGAGGAAAGCACAGGATTCTGGCTTCCAGAAACTTACTTTTTGAGTAATATCTTACATTCGTCATCTACCTTCTCATAAGCTTTTAATCTTTATCAGTACAAAATCCATTTCCTCAACAATTTTCCATACAAAGGCTTGCAACCCTTTTCCTTTCACTCTTGGGGTTGAGTGGGAAAGCTCCACCATCAAAGAGGCTGCGGCAAGGACACCCCCAGGAGTCTGTACTCAGAAATCCACAAGTGTCCATCACTTCTTACCCTGCCAGGAACATGAGGCCTCCCTCTGTACCTGCTAGTCTTCCTGGCCATATCTTTCCCTCCCTTCCAGCCACAGAGCACCACATCTCTGCTGCTCTTTTATTTGGAGGTGAGAGGTCCTACTTGAACTCACCTGGATCACCCCAGTAGCCAAGGATGGAGTAAAAACCAGACACAAAGCAGACACCCCTCCAGGTGAGGAAAACACATGCAAAAAAGCCGTCAGTGAGTTGACTTCCAGGGGCAACAAAGAACCCAAAGAACTCAAATTTGGAGCTCTCCTATGGATATTCAAGGTCTTGTTTTCCTTGAGCAAGTGCTAACAAAATCTGCTCACTTCATATATAACAGCTGTTGGCCATATCGCTAGGGTTGGCAAGGGCTGCTGGGAATTGTAGTTCACAGCAGGAGGAAACCTTGGATAGGGAAGCAACCTGATTTTAAACACCTGAGGGAAGAAAAGAAGAAGAAAATAGCACACTTCTTGTTTTGGCTTGAAGTAAGGGCTGAAACTTTGGGAAGAGACTGGGATGATGTTGTTATCTAGGGTGACTGACTGTCAGGATTTCCCCAGATTTGTCCTGGTTTTGTTCTCTCCTGGGTGTGGGGGGAGTTCGGTAATTTTCTATAATGTCTGGGAAAGAAATGTTTTCATGGCAGGAGGGAATGACGCACTTTCTGGAAGTGCATCACCACACTCACCCAGTGTTCCAATCAGGGCCTTAAAAGGGAATGTGTGTCATTCTCAGACATTATAGAAAAGGCCCCAATTGCAGCAGTAGTGTGTGTGGAAATAACACGCATCCCCCTCCTCTGCTCCAATTGGGACCTTTAAGGTGGTGGAGAGGGGAATGCCACACTTTCCAGAGGCCCTACAACCATTGGAGCATTGTCAAAGCCACAATCCCTACAACCATTGGAGCATTGTCTATTGGAGGGGGAGTTCCATCCCAGAAATATCTGGTAACCACGAACATCCATGGAGCATTGGATCTTCCAGAGTGGAGTTTGGCTGCTTCTAAACCCATAAAATAATATCAGGGCAATGATGTGCCCAATTGGAGCTCCTAACTTCTCTAAAATTAGAACATAAGAACATAAGAAGAGCCCTGCTGGATCAGACCAAGGGTCCATCTAGTCCAGCACTCTGTTCACACAGTGGCCAACCAGCCATCGGCCAGGGATGAACAAGCAGAACATGGTGCAACAGCACCCTTCCACCCATGTTCCCCAGCAACTGGTGCACACAGGCTTATTGCCTCGAATACTGCAGATAGCACTCAACCATCAGGGCTAGTAGCCTTGGATAGCCTTTGCCTCATGGAATTTATCCAACCCCCTTTTAAAGCCATGCAAATTGATGGCCATCACTACATGTTGTGGTAGTGAGTTCCATAATATAACTCTGCACTTTGTGAAGAAGTCCTTCCTTTTATTTGTCCTGGATCTCCCACCAATCAGTTTCATGGGATGCCCCCGGGTTCTAGTATTTTGAGAGAGGGAGAAAAATGTCTCCCTATCCCTATATTCTCTATACCATGCGTAATTTTGTACACCTCTATCATGTCAGCCTCATTTTCTCCAAGCTAAACAATCCATTTTGTGTGTGTGTGTGTGGTGTCTAACTGAAAACCTCCCAGTAAGGAACATGGGGTGATGGGGTGGGGTAGTTTTGATAATTGATATTGATATCTGTGGCTAACCAATTAGGAATTGCCACAGCACCCGCCCTGTTCTGTTCTCCTCCAATAGTAGTGTTCAGGGAGGGAATGCCGATTAGTCCTTGGCTTCTGTGTTCATTGCGGTTGTGCGTTTCTGCTCGGACTCATAGAAGTCAGCCACAGTGCGAAAGTGCTGCTGGGCTGAGTGAGTGAGCTTCTACACCTGAGTCAGGCAGGCTGTTTTTCAGTTAAACTATTACTCGTGTTGGCTGGCTGGGCTCCCAGTGCAGGAGGGAGGCTTGTCACTGTAGTCCTCCTCCTCCTCCCGCAAGCCACATAGCCTAGCCTCCTACGGGGAAGCTGTTGTTGCCTTGACTCAACTCGCTCCAATGCCCGACCAACAGTGGGAGAGGGGTGCCTCCTCTTTATCCTGCAAGCCTCCTGTCCTCTCTGAGGATGGGCAAGCTGTGTGCTGCTGTAGTGGCATTTTATTAATACATATTTACTTAATTATTACACGAAGCACTTCCCACTGCTTCATTTCCCTCACCATACAGATCAAGGTACGAGAGGTGCCTGAGAGGACATTTGACTTCGGATTTTTAAAATCCCCTATAAATCACTGCATGCAGGGATCTGCTCAAAATTTGGCACGCCTAAAGCCCTCTTTAAAAGCTGTCAGTGTGCCAATCTTCATGTGCTGTGAGCATTTCTGTTCATTCCCATTGACGAAAATGTACCGGTTAACCGAAAACAGAGCATATTTTTCATCGAACTAACTGGCAGAGCAGAGAGAGAGAGAGAGAGACCCGCTCAGGAAATCGGAGTTAAAAAAAAAAAGCCTCTACAGAGCTCCAGCTTGAATTTTAAGGCAGAGCAGACCCACTTTGCATACCCTTGTGGTCTATCTATGGCCCCGTTCAGAAGATACCATAAACCACGGTTTTAACCACAGTGGTTAAGCCAGAAAGCCAGGTCATGTTCAGAAGACACCTTAAACCATGGCTTTAAACCTAGTCACTGTGGTTATAGCCATGGTTTAAAGTGTCTTCTGAACAAAGCCTGGCTTTCTGTCTTAACAACCATGGTTAAAGAAACGGGGGTCATTATTTCATAAGCTAGCATGGCACCCTTCACCTTCCATCAGTCTGCATTTGATTTAAAGTCCCTTGAAGCGATGCAGACAAGTAGAGGAAAATATGGGGACAGTTTCCAGGGTACACAATAAAGTGGCTTTTCTGATGGAAGAAAAGGCCTTCCTGCTTGCGTGTACTGCCTGCCCTTGTCAAAGGCAACACCTGAATTGCCCACCATTGTCTCCTGCCAATGTCTTTCCGGGATTTCAGATGGATCAAGTTCTTTTCCGGCCCCTGATCCTTAAAATTGTAGGTGTCATGAATTGGACCTGGGGTCTTCCTGTCTGTTAGAGCAGTACGACAATGGAACCAGTTACCTAGGGAGGTTGTGGGCTCTCCCACCCTAGAGACATTCAAGAGGCAGTCATCTGTCAGGTACGCTTTAAGGTAGATTCCTGCATTGAGCAGGGGGTTGGACTGGATGGCCTTTTAGGCCCCTTCCAACTCTACTATTCTATGATTCTATGATTCTTCAGAATGTACGTTCACACTTGAGTTGGGCAGGCTGCTAATGTAAATGGGATTCCTTATCCATCATTAACATGGGAAAGAATTAAAGGGGGGAACTACACCAAAAAACAATGTGTACGACTTTATTAGTAAAAAAGAACAGTCCATTACCAAACACAATATGCATCCCCAAAAGAGCAATAGCTACTGTCACAGTTTACATCCTTAGAAAGATCTTCTCCTCCTCTGAGATCAATTCCCTTTCCCTGAAATATAATTGGGCAGATTAGAATAAAATGATTAGAACAGAAGTCAAGACTATAATTTCAGCATACAGCTTCTTTGCTGATCTAAAACAACAATGGTAGCAGCATTTGCTCTGGCTGTGGGGAAAACATTTCTTATCTGGATTTTCTTCAGCTTGTCATTGATTTTCCACATTGTGAGTTTTTTTATGAGAAATAAGGGCTGTTTTACACCTGAGAACATGCTCACAAAACTGGCAGGCAGACGGTTCGTATGGTTGCTCACCAAGGTGAACCCTCTGTTTCCCTTTTGGCCTGGAATTGTTACGAAACTCTGGCGACTGATAAGATGTTGCCTCAGTGTGAATGCTTTGCTGTGTAGTAAGCTGTGACATCTGGGGAATCACCATGTTGCTGGCTGGATGCATCGCCAGTTGTCCCTCCATCCAGCCTGCTGAGTTCTCGATGGTGGCCTCTCTATTTCCCCCAAATCCCTGCCCCATAGAGAAAGGTGCTCTGACCTGGTGAAGAGGCCCGGTCTCTTCCTCTACAGCCAGATTGCTTGCGTGCCTCTCAGTGGCTGGAGAAAGGGGCAGTGCCTCACCCTGTGCAGCAAGAGAAATAGGGGTCATCTGGGCATGTGTCTGAATGGGAGGTATGGATGTGGGAATGACTGGAGATATCATGTGAGCAGAGAGTGTTGATGGTATGTTTGAGCGAATAAATGGCATGGATGAAGGTGTCGTCTGCATCCATGGGGAGTGGGTGTTAATGAATGAGCTGTATGAATGGGTTCTCTGCACGAGGGAATGTTGTGTGTAAATGGGTTGTGTGGGTGAGGGAGTGGGCTGGACAAATGTGTGGGATGTGGCAGAGAGAGTGGGAAAGTCCCTGCTATTTGGGGTTGTGGACAAATCTGTCAATGGCATTTCTGCCTGGACGTGCCTCGCTGGGACAAGTGGGCCCATTGGGACAAAAGCTGTTGCCCCTCTCCGAAGTATAGGGTCTGTTTTTTGTACGAAACCTGTAGGACTGGAGATCTTTCCACACACTGAGCTTTCACACGGTTTCTTCCGGGTGTGGATTCCTCCTTGCCTCCTTGATCCATCTCGATTCCCCAAATCACCTTCCACTTCTCTTTCCACAGGTCCTTCTAACCATCCACCTTCATTCCCCCTCTCCTGCCCATCACCTGCTGGAATAAGGAGTCTTGTCTGGATTGAGTTTCAGTTCATTAGCCCTCATCCAGTCCATTGTTGCAGCCAGGGTGTCGCAGCCAGGGTGCATTGGGGTGGTGGCAGCTAGTGTTGTGGCAAAAGCCTCGGGTTTCCAGTGGTCAGGCCACCCCTTGTCCTCTGCCTGGGCAGATGGCGACCAATCAGGGTTCGCCATCCACCTGCCCACTCCTTTGCACTGAAGACAGAGTGTAGTTAGATGGTTTTCCAGCTGGGGATCTTAGGTTTGGGGATTTGCTTTTACTTATGTTAACAATATTCTTGAGAATAAATAATATGTCCTTTTTTTTTTACAGTCAATCCTTTTTTGGAGGTCAAGAAAGTCTTTTTGAATCTGAGGAATAAATTCAACAAATCCTCCTTTTTCCCCACCCATAAGCATTGTGATATTTGTTATATCGTCATTACAGCTGACAGGTTATATTAAGATACTGGATGTGTAACCTCCTCTCTGGGGTTTTATTTTATTTTCAATTCTGTTTTTCAGTGGTGATATTCTGATTCTGAAGAAGCATTTTGCGAAACAGGTTAAAGAAGCCGGAATCCTGTAATTGCTCAGTTATTGCAGACCATTTCTGCTTATTGCTCAGTTATCACAAACTACTCATTCAGTCTTTGTAAACTATTTTTGCTTGGTTATTGTAAATAACTTATTCAGTTTCTTTGAACAATTGTTGTATTCTTATGCTTGATACACAATGCAGTACAATTAGTACGTTATATAAAATGTTTGTTTACCCCAGTTCTTACCCCAGTATTCCCTATAGTAACCTATGGCTGCAAGAACTAGACCATAAGGAAAGCTGAACGAAGGAAGATAGAAGCTTTTGAACTGTGGTGTTGGAGGAAAATTCTGAGAGTGCCTTGGACTGCAAGAAGATCAAACCAGTCCATACTCCAGGAAATAAAACCAGACTGCTCACTTGAGGGAATGATGTTAAAGGCAAAACTGAAGTACTTTGGCCACATAATGAGAAGACAGGATACCCTGGAGAAGAGGCTGATGCTAGGGAAAGTGGAAGGCAAAAGGAAGAGGGGCCAACCAAGGGCAAGATGGATGGATGATATTTTGGAGGTTACAGACTTGACCTTGGGGGAGCTAGAGGTGGCGACAGCCAACAGAAAGCTCTGGCGTGGGTTGGTCCATGAAGTCTCGAAGAGTCGGAAGCGACTGAACGAATAAACAACAACACCCCAGTTCTTTCGATATCATTAAATATTCTAGAAGTTGTGTGCTGGTTAGTATTACTCTATTTAGACGGCTGAAGGGCTGAGCTCCATCCTGAAAAGTTGGGATAGGTCCCCAACTTTTAAAAAGCAGGGATTCTCTGGAAATCCCTGTGATGGCTTCGAGGCAGCTGCTGTGCCATATAATCAACTCAGTGACACCACAAAGCCATGTCAGGGCTTCCAGAACATTTCGGCAGCCCCCATGATTAACGTGGCAAATAAAAAAAAATCTACACGGAGAAAAAATATGCGTACAACTTTATTTGTAAAAAGAACAATCCACTACAAAACACAATATGCATCTTAAAAAGAGGGATAGCTACTGTCACAGTTTACAACCTTGGTAGGAATTCCTACTCCTCTCAATTCACTTTCACGGTATAAAATTTGTCCAGATTAGAATAAAAACCAGCACTATAATTCAAGCATAAAGCCTCTCTGCTGTAAGAATGCCCTGATCTCAAAAAAGGATGATAGCAGCATTTGCTCTGGCTGTGGGGAAAACATTACTTTTCTGGATTTTCTTCAGCTTGTCATGAAAATGAGAACATATTATTATTAAAACCATTAAAATCATACAGCTGATACAAAGAATTCCAACTACACATGAATGCAGCAAATCCTCCAGCAGGGAGTTCCACATAAGGTCACCACTAAAAAGCTCCTGCTTTATTCAATAATCTTCCATGGCTCAGAAAGAACTGGCAATTGATGCACGGCCTTAGTAAATCATATAAGTGTAGTGGGAGGTACAGAGGGGATATTTTGCCCCATGCATTTTTTAATTTAATGTGAAATAAGATGTGCTCTTCTGAAGTCTGTGCCATGTTCCAAGCAGTTCTATCATGGTTTCCTCCTGCTGTAAACTCCTGTTCATCAAGGCATGAATTATCATCAAGGCTCATGCTGCAATCGAAGTATTAATGCATTACTTGCCTGCATGGGTTCTTTAATGTTTTACACTATTTCTGCAAGGCAATCACTTTCCCCACTCAGAGCATTTGTATGGTTTTTGTTTCAATGTCTCAAAAGGTGTGTCCTCTGATTATATCGCAATCCACAGTCCACACATGATTATGGTTTTAGCCCTGGGTTCATCCCTTCATGTTGAATAACATAGCCCAGCTGAGTGAATGTCTTTCTGCACTCTGATGTTGTTATTTCCCAGAGTGCGTTCTTTGATGTGCAATAACGGCTGCTACACAACTGAGAATTTCCCCACACAAGAGGCAGGCATATGGTCCATATGATTCCATATCAGGGTGAACCCTCTGTTGCCCTCCTGGCCTGGAATTGTTACAAAACATTTGGAATGTTTGGGACTGATGAGGTGTGACCTCAGTATGAATGCTTTGATGTGTAGTAAGCTGTGACATCTGGGGAACCACGATGCTGCTGGCTGGATTCGTCTTCTGTGGTCCCCCCATCCAGCCTCTTGAGTTCTCGATGGTGGCCTCTCCACCTCCTTCAAAGCCCTGCCCCATAGAGAAAGGTGATCTGACCTGGTGAAGAGGCCCGGTCTCTTCCTCTGCAGCCGGATTGCTTGCAAGTCTCTCAGTGGCTGGAGAAAAGGGCAGGCCCTCTCCCTGCGCAGGGAGAGAAACGGGAGGTATGCATTCGGGGTATGTGGGAATGACTGGGAAGAGCAGGTGATCAGGGAGCGTTAATAGTTTGTTTGAGGAGACGAATGGCATGGATGAAGGAGCCATCTGCATCCATGGGGAGTGGGTGCGAATCGATGGGCTGTACGAACGGGTTCTCTGCGCAAGGGAACGTCGCATGTTAATGGGTCGCATGGGTGGGGGAGCGGGCTGGACAAATGGGTGGGATGTGGCAGAAAGGGTGGGAAAGGCCCTGCTATTTGGGGATGCAGCCAAATCGCCCACTGGCATGTGGGGCCTGACATGCCTCACTGGGGCAAGTGGGAACCTTGGGACAGGAAAGATTCCCTCTCTGTGAAGTGTAGCGTTTGTCTCCTGTACGAGATCCCCATGGCCGGCGCTCTGTCCACACACTGCGCTTTCACAGGGTTCCGGCTTGATGTCATCTCCTCCTTGCATCCTTGATCCATCTTCATTTCCCCCTCTCCCCATCACCTGCTGGAATAAGGAGAGAATCCAAAGGTAAAATAAAGCCCCCAAATCACTCGCCCCAGGTGTCTCGGTGTCATTTTCTCCCTCTAAATTACTTCCCACCCAGCAGAGAGAGAATTAGCTAGAAAGTGCTGGTACTAACATGCAAAGCCCTAAATGGCTTGGGGCCAGGTTATTTGAAGGAACGCCTCCTCCCATATGTTCCTGCCCGGACCTTAAGATCATCTACAGGGGCTCTTCTCCGTGAGCCCCTGCCAAAGGAAGTGAGGCAGGTGGCTACTAGGAGGAGGGCCTTCTCCGCTGTGGCACCCCGGTTGTGGAATGAGCTCCCCAGAGAGGTCCGCCTGGCTCCTACACTGTACTCTTTCCGTCGCCAGCTGAACACCTTTTTATTTTCTCAGTATCTTAACACCTAATTTAACTTCAATTTAAACCTTGTTTTAATTCCGTATTTTAACCTCTATCAATTTTTCCTATGTGGTTTTATCCTGGTTGTGCTTTTTATATTGTATTTGTGTTTTTAGGTTGTTGCTTGATTTTATGCTCTTTATGGTTTAAATTTTTGTGAACCGCCCAGAGAGCTTCGGCTATTGGGCATTATAAAAATGTAATAAATGAATGAATGAATGAATAAATAAATAAATAAATAAATAAATAAATAAATAAATACGCTCAGTCCTTTGGTATGTAACTTTTGCTAGAATAGTCTATTGACTGCAATAAAATTGTTGTTGATTATTCTGTTGTGTATTTCTCCAACATCCCTTGTAAAAAATACATCTGGGAGGAGAGGACCTAGAAGCCCTCCATGAATAATCTCCAAACCTATTCAGAGAAGCCCAGAATCACAACATGTAAGGAACCATCTTTTTTTTTTATTCCACACAAAACCAATTAGAAAAACATACAGTACACAAGGAAGAACAATTTCAAAAATAACCACCCTACAACTCATAAAAGATAGAAAAACAAAAATACAAGTTAAGATGAACTTCCGATTTTCACGACAAAAAAAAGTGACCATATCTTCTCTTCCACCATAGTTACAGATATCAAAATACTCCTTTTTTTTTATCTTACATTTTTTCTTCTTAATCTTAATTTAAAGCCCTATACGGCTTGGGGCCAGGTTATCTGAAGGAATGCCTCCTCCCATATGTACCTGCCGGACCCTAAGGTCATCCTCAGGGGTCCTTCTCCGTGAGCCCCTGCCAAAGGAAGTGAGGCAGGTGGCTACCAGGAGGAGGGCCTTCTCTGCTGTGGCACCCCAGCTGTGGAATGAGCTCCCTAAGGAGGTTCGCTTGGCACCTACATTATATGCTTTTAGACACCAGGTGAAGACCTTTTTATTCTTTGAGCGTTTTAACAATCTATAAATACATTTTAACTTGGTGTTTTAAATTTGTAATTTTTCATTGCTGCTGTTTTTATCTGGTTGAGCTTTTATGTTGTATTTTATATTATGGTTTTATACTGTTGTTTTATACTTTGAATGGTTTTAATTTCTGTGAACCGCCCAGAGAGCTCCGGCTGTTGGGCGGTATAGAAATGTAATAAATAAATAAATAAATCATTGAATCCACAGATAAACAAATCTTTTTTTCCAGTCCCTGCAAAAAGTCTTTTAAAGGTTTCCATTCAGTTAAAAACCTAGATGTTGGCTTTTCTCTGATTATCGACGTAAGTTTTGCCGTTTCTGCCAACTCCCAACATGTGAGGAACCATCTCACACAACCCATGAAGATGTTCAGATCTGCTTCTTGGCCATAAGAGGAGCAGAAATGAAACCCCCAGCCCCAGGCCACCTCTGTGCCCCATAGTCAGAATAAAGTAACAAAGGGACTCACCTGCGAAGCAGGAGCAGCGTGAGCGATTTCCCCTCTTCCTTCAGATCCTCCCTCTAAGCTGCCGTCTGTGGGATTTGGCTTCTCCATGGGTTACCTCAGGGTATTTCACCACAGAAAACACAAGAATGATCCAGATGAGTACGCTGAGCCAGGGGGAAAAGAAATACAAACAAATAAAAAATAATAATAGGAAATGACTGTCATGTCTAACCCTACTGCCGCTGTTTTGGGAGAAGATGTTGTCAGGGCTGGGAAATTTACCCACAGAGGGTTAAGCCCTGGAAGAAGAAATCTTATGAAGAAGTGCTAGAACTGTCTGACCCAGAAAGAAATGAGTGGTTTAAAGCAATGGAGGCAGAACTAGACAGTTTTCGCAGAAACAAAGTGTTTGTTTTAACACAGCTGCCAGAAGGCCAGAAAACCATAACATGCCGTTGGGTCTATAAGAGGAAAAATCTTGTTTCTGGTGGAACAAAATGCAAAGCACGTCTTGTTGCCAAGGGATACAGCCAAAGGAAAGGGGTGAATTATGACAAAACATTTTCCCCCACGTGTAAAGCCGAGACAATTTGGCTGATGTTGAATGTAGCTGCAAAGAATCAAATTATGTACATTAGGGGTGTGCACGGACCCCCTGCTCCGCTTCACTTCCAGATCCACGATTTGCGGATTGGGCCGCTTCGCTCCGCCCCCGCTACACCCATGTCCACTCCGCTCCACTCGGAGCTCCGGATCCGGATCGGAGCTCCGTTTTTCCCCCCCATAGGGTTGCATTGAAAGCTAAAAAAGTAAACAACTTTTTTTCTGTTCAAGTTAGAAACCTCACGTTTGGCACCATGACACCTCATGGACGTATACACACGCACGCCAAGTTTCAAGGGAATCCCATCATCCCCTGATTTTTGGGGAATTTGTGAAAATCCAACACCCCATTCACACCCCTTTCCATAGCTCCGTCAATTTGCACGTTAAAAATCTCAAACTCACCACCATGAGAGCTTATCCAGGGACACACATGCACGCCCAGACTCAAGGCAGTCTCATCATCCCCTGATTTTTTGCACGGCTCTAACCTCTAACGCACCACCCATAACCCTAATTCACACCCCTTTCGATAGCTCCATCAATTTGCATATTAGAAACCTCAAGCTCAGCACCATGATAGCTTATCCATGTGTCCACATGGATGCCAAGTTTCAAGGCAATCCCATCATCCCCTGATTTTTGGCGCGGCTTAACTCACCCCAAATTGTCCCATTCTACAACTATGTCAATTTGCATGTTAGAAACCTCAAACTTGGCACCATGATAGCTTATCCACGTGTCCACATGGACACCAAGTTTCAAGGCAACCCCATCATCACCTGATTTTTGGGGAATTTATGAAATCGGGCACCCCATTCACACCCTTTTCCATAGCTCTGTCAATTTGCATGTTAGAAACCTCAAACTCGGCACCATGAAAGCTAATCCATGTGTCCACATGGCCCAAACTTTTTAACTCACCCCAAATCAAGTCCCATTCTACAACTATGTCAATTTGCATGTCAGAAACCTATCCTTTGGTCCCATGACAGATTACCCATGTGTCCCCATGGACGCCAAGTTTCAAGCCAATCCCATCATCCCCTGATGTTAGGGGAAGTTTTGAAAATCAGACACTCCAGTATGTCAGGGATTTTAAAGTTGCAATGGGGACAGCTCAATGGGGCCAGTTGAAAGGAAATCCCAACATGCCATGAGATAACCCTAAATCTTCTTGCACACTTGAAAAATGGATTTTTGAACTTCATAAAGTCTAAGTGAGCACAGGAAGGACTTCTCCCCTGGTTCAAAGCAAGACACATACACCATCCCTGCAAGGCGGGAAGGGGAGAAGGGAGGGAAGGCAGGCAGGCAGGCAAGCAGGCAGCATGCATTGTAGTGCCGCAAGGATGGCTTGAGCACTAACGCATAGCAAACCAACCCGTAAGCGGGTGCAAGGAGGAAGTGAGGCAAAGATGGCTGGTTGTTTTTTTCTAAGCCAGCAGTTACGCATTGAGGGGCACAGAGGAGGACAACTGGGAGCAAGTGTGCCGGAGGGTGCTGGGCATGAACCGCAAAGCCCATCTCCCAGGCACCAGGTGGGCAGAGAGGCAGGCAGAGCAGGCGAGGAGTCAGTCCTGGCAGATGCCCCACCACAGCAGCACCCTGGGTGGGCGTTGGAAAATGCCATCTTGTGGGTCCATACTTCCCCCACCCCATTTCTGGCAGGGTTGCCTGCCTAACCCTTGTGGGGATGGGAGATGGAGAGCTTAGAGTGGCAGTGCCAGCAGCAGCAGCAGCAGCAGCCTTCGGCTTTCCCCTGGAACCAGTCGCCTTGCCCGCTTCTTTCCCCAGCAAGATCGACTGGTGCTGCCTCTGAAGATGCATCTTCATGCTGCTGGTTCCATAATGCCCTGTAGATGAACCCCTGCTTAGGGTGAGTTTGCAGTGGCGACAGACAGCAAAGCGGGGATCCGCTCCCACCTCAAAGTGGTCCCACACTATGCTTGTCTTTCGCTTCCGTGGTGACACCACCAATTGCCCGCCTGAGCTCTCTGCTGTTGCCACAGAAACAGGGGTTGCAGCAGAAGAGGTGTGGGATGAGACTGGGGAGAGAGCCTCAGCCTGCTGCTGCTCCTCCTCAGCCCCCACATCCTGGAGGACCCCACCACCTCCTCCTCCTCCCCCTCCACTGTGCTGAGGACCTTGTCTAGGAGGTCTGGAGACAGGTCCATCAGCGGGCTCGTGGGCTCAAAGGATAATGAAGGAGTTGAGGATATTCCTCCTCCTCCTCCTCTAATGGCACTGCTGCTCCCACCCTCAAAAAGAGAACACCGGGCACAAGTTGCAGAAGAGAGTGGCTCTGCCTGCTGCTTCTCCTGCTTCTGTTGCGGAGCAGCCAGCCAAGGAGTTGCCCGTTTGATTTTCACAGCAGGAGAGGCAGCCTGCTGCTTACTGCTGGTAGCCTGAGCCTTGCTGCTTTCAGCACGCCCCGCCACAGACATGCGCCTGCTCCCTCTTCTCATGATGATATTACTAATAATATGTATAAGAATATATACTACTACTAATATGTATAAGAATAAAATATTAATACTAATAATAATATGTATAAGAATATATACTACTACTAATATGTATAAGAATAAAATAATACTAATAATAATATGTATAAGAATATATTTATAAGAATATAATAACATGTATAAGAAAATTACTGTATGCAGGGAAATGGGACAAGAAGTGTGTGTATGCTTTCCCCAAACAGGATTTGAAATGCTCAAACTGTAGCTGTTGCACTTCACAAACAGTGCACTGCACACACAGCACACTCACACAATAACACAGTCACACACAGAGTCCAAGTAACAGAGAGAAGAAATAGAGATTTTTTTTTTTTGGTATTTTTTTGTATTTTTTGGTATATAGAAGGAAGGAAGATGAAACACAGTCAGGCTTTAAGAGAGGGGAGGGGGGACAACCAAACAAACACACACTCCAAAATTTAAAAATAAAGTTTATATTAAATCAAAGTAAGGGAAAAACACAGAGCAAACTAAGCTAAAAGTCAGAAAGAAGCAAACAAACACACACACACACGCCAAGCTAAATCCTATCTATCTCCAAAGTCCAAAACACAGCAGCAGCACTAACTAGCTCCTCTCCCCATGAACGTCAAAACCCACAAGACGCTGAGAGCTCAAAGCTGTGAGGGTGACTCTGCCTTAGTCCCCCCCTCGAACACTGGGATTGGAGGATGCTTCATGAGGTGATCAGTTTTCATCAGGATTGGGAGTTGAATATGCCTGTCATCGCTTCAAAAAAAAAAAAAAAAAAAAAAAAGCCCAAACCGCCGGTTTATCCCTGTTTGTTGACCCGATTTTTAAAAAAATATAGCACGTGAACCGCACCACGCAGAGAGCTCAGAGTAGTCTCAAAATGACCCCCATCCACGACTCTCTAAGCACAAGAATTTTCAGAAAGATAGCATCAAAAACAACACAGTTATCCCCCTTTCTTTTCTGCAATGCAATCCTATGGGCGAAATGTTTCAAGATGGCGATAGAAGCGGACCGCAGAAACCGGAGCGCTCCGAAAATGGGCGCTTCTCTTCGCCTTGCTTCTAGGGGTCCGTGGTCCGCTTCTACTCCGCCTCTGGGCAAGGCGGAGCAGGCCAATTCGCTCCTGCTTCTGCGCTTCTAATCGGAGCGGAGCACATGCCTAATGTCCATCATTTCGATTTTGAAACGGCATATTTAAATGCAGAACTGGAACGGCAGATTTACATGAAACAGCCACCTGGTTTTGAAACACAACCAGACAAGGTTTGGCTACGGAAAAAGGCTGTGTATGGTTTAAAACAAAGTGCCAGATGTTGGAATAATTGCCTAAATTACACACTGGAAAGTGAAATGGGTTTCAAACGGAGCATTGCAGATCCCTGCCTGTACACCAAAGGCACAGGAAGTGATTACATGATTGTGTTGGCATTTGTGGATGTTTTGCTGGTGGCAAGTAGTTCCACAGGCCACATTCAAAAGTTTACAAATCAGCTAGAAAGTCATTACAAGTTGAAATTTTTGGGTGAAGTAAATAATTACCTGGGTGTAGAAATCACCAAAGCTGCTGATGGAAGTTATCTGCTTAGTCAGAAGCAGAAAATTGTAAACTTGCTTGATTTTTGTAAAATGCAAGACTGTAAGGATGTGCAGAGTCCTATGGCCACAGATTTTCATCAGATCACAGGGAATGAGAGTTTCAAAGACACTGAGTTGTACCATTCAGTAATTGGCAGATTTGTTTACCAAGCCATTAGTTATTCAAAGTCATGCAGAGTTAATTGCAAAGATAGGCTTGTGTAGTACATGAATATATTAGTGTGCATTATTGGATACTGTATATACCTTCTATTGTTAAATTTTGAACGGGTGTCAAGGCTGGAAAATTTACCCACAGAGGGTTAAGCCCTGGAAGAAGAAAAAAATGGACGTTTACACAATCTCTGGATCCTCATTTTCTACAGGTGTTACTCATCAGTACTGGACTGTAAAATGTCAAGGCCTCCTGAGTAATCTGTTAATTGAATAATTGGCTGATGAAACTGTGTGCAATACCATGTATGAAAGGTATATAAAGTTGTACAGATGTAATAGTGGTGTGGGAGGATGCTGGTTGGTGATATTGTGTGTGCTGGATGTATTTTGTACAGAAGACGTTATATGCCTCAGTAAAATCTTTGCTAAAGAAAGCTATACGTGTCGTGAGTATATTTGCTTCCTGAAGGGACAGTGCTCAGAAACCAAGCAGAAGATCAAATACTGAAGCTGCTGTGTTGCTGCTTAATCTCCGCTAAGTCAATTCCTGACAGGTTATGGGCCCAGACGGCTATTCTTCTGTTGTGGAAGTCTGAGAGGATGCAGCTGAGTGAAAGCCATGTTGCCTTGTCCCTCAAATGTCAGAGAAGGAGGAAGCCAAGTCTGAAAGTCTGAACGGCTCAGAGAGCTCAGAAAAGGCTCTAATTCCAGCTAGAGTGCTGGTCCGGCCAGCAACGATGGCACAGTTTAATCTGGGAGGGAGCAGTGCCCCACTGGAGAGACTAAATGAGAGAAACTACCTTACTTGGTCATTTAAGGTGGAAATGTTTCTGAGGAGAGATGGCTGTTGGACTGTCATTAATGTCCCACGTCCTGGTGCCCAAAGTCTGGAGGAAACAGAAGCTTGGGGCGCGTTGGAGGAACGTGTGAAAGCCAATATCGTTTTGTGTTTGGAAGACAGGCAGCTTGTGCATATATCCAGAGAAGATTCTCCTCGAGAATGCTGGCAAAAGCTGAGACAGATTTATGTGTGAGAAACGGCAAGTTCTCTAATGAGTTTAACTAGGCAGCTTTACTGTTCTAAGTTGCATGACGGAGAAAGTTTGTCTAAGCATCTGCAAAGTATGCGTTCTCTGTTTGTCCAGTTACAGAAGGTCGGCATGCCCTTCACGGAAGAGAATAAGGTCTATATTATTCTCAGTTCATTACCAGACAGCTGGCTTGTGCTTACAACCAGCATGGAATCGATGAGACCAGAAGACCTTAATTTGGGTTATGTAACCAGAAGCCTTCTACAAAAAGAACAGAGAGGTATTGAAAGACAAGCGGAGGACGGAAGGGAGAGGAAATTCAACCATGAATCGCATAGAAGGGGCCAGCCCACCACCATTGAGCAGGGGGTTGGACTCGATGGCCTTGTAGGCCCCTTCCAACTCTGCTATTCTATGATTCAAACCCCTGGCTAAGCGTTTTCCTGTGGAGGCAGTGGAGAGAGCCCTTGCTACACGGAGGTGTTATCGGTGTGGCAAAGAAGGGCATATACGGAAGTTTTCCTGAGTGAAGCTACAGTCTAATGGAGGAAAAAAGCAAGTGGGGAGGAGCCAGGACAAGCAGCAGCCAGAGCATTATGCGTAGTTTGTGTCTGTGACAGTGAGAAGCAATGGGGCTACTCGTGAGGAAGTTTGGCTGATTGACTCTGCGAGCAGCAGAACCATTTGCAACGATCCCCAAGCGTTTGTCAGCCTGGAAGCCATGTCTGTTGATTCAATCACGCTGGCAGTTGGAAGGAAGTCAGCCGTGGAAGGAGAAAGCGTGTGTTACATATCCTGTTTCGGAAGGGAGTTCAAAAAATGTCCTATATGTGCCCAAACTTAAGTTTTGTCTTCTCTCTGTTTCTAATTTGACAAACCAAGGTAATGTTGTCATTTTTGAAGGAAATGCCTGCTGTGTGGAGAAGGAAGGACAGATTTGTTCTCAAGGGCATTTACAGAATGGCTTGTTTCATATGAACACAGGTAATGCATTGGTGGCACAAACAGGTAGCTCCCCAGTTCATGATAATTGTGTTCATGTTTTACATAGGCGTTTAGGACACGCAAGTTTTAAGGTTCTACAGAAAATGCCTTCTGTATGTACAGGTGTAAAACTAAATGAATGCCAAAGGTTTTTGGACTGTGCAGTTTGCAAGCAGTCAAAATCAAAGATGAAGCCTGTGAATCGGAAAAGTGACAGGGTGTCACAAGAGTTGTTCGAACTGGTGCATATTGATTTAATTGGACCTTTCAAACCTAGCTAAGGTGGTGCCCATTACGTACTGGTTATTCTGGACGATAAATCCAGGTTCAGTTGGTGCTACTTACTGAAGCAGAAATCTGAACCTTTTAATGCATTCAGAAGCTGGGTAACTTATTATTATTAATTATTATTATTATTATTATTATTATTATTATTATTATTATTTATATAGCACCATCAATGTACATGGTGCTGTACAGAGTAAAAGAGTAAAACAGTAAATAGCAAGACCATGCCGCATAGGCTTACATTCTAATAAAATCATGGTAAAACAATAAGGAGGGGAAGAGAATGCAGACAGGCACCAGGTAGGGTAAACAGGCACCGGGTAGGGTAAAACTAACAGTATAAAGTCCAAACAACATCAAGTTATAAAAGCTTTAGGAAAGAGAAAGGTTTTTAACTGAGCTTTAAAAGCTGTGGTTGAGCTTGTAGATCTCAAATGTTCTGGAAGAGCGTTCCAGGCGTAAGGGGCAGCAGAAGAAAATGGACGAAGCCGAGCAAGGGAAGTAGAGACCCTTGGGCAGGCGAGAAACATGGCATCAGAGGAGCGAAGAGCACGAGAGGGGCAATAGTGTGAGATGAGAGAGGAGAGATAGGGAGGAGCTAGACCGTGAAAAGCTTTGAAGGTCAACAGGAGAAGTTTATATTGGATTCTGAAGTGAATTGGAAGCCAATGAAGAGATTTCAGGAGTGGAGTAACATGGTCAGAGCGGCGAGCCAGGAACATGATCTTAGCAGCAGAGTGGTGGACAGAAACCAACGGACTGATGTGAGAAGAAGGAAGGCCGGAGAGAAGTAGGTTGCAGTAGTCCAGCCGAGAGATAACCAGTGCATGAACAAGCGTCTTGGCAGAAGAAACAGACAAAAATGATCGAATCCTGGCAATATTATACAGGAAAAAACGACAGGATTTAGCTACTGGCTCAATATGAGGAATAAAGGAGAGCGAGGAATCAAATATAAAGCCAAGACTACGAGCTTCCTTGACTGGAGTAAGTGTAATATCGTTGACAGTAAGAGAGAATGAGAGATGAGGAGAAGGTTTAGGAGGAAAAACAAGCAATTCAGTCTTTGCCATATTAAGTTTCAAACGACGATGCAGCAGCCAAGCTGAGATATCTGAAAGACATACCGAGATACGATCGTGAACATCAGGAGACAGTTCCGAAGATGAAAGATATAATTGTATATCATCAGCATACAGATGATATTGGAGGCCATGAGATTGAATAAGATTACCCAAGGGCAACATGTATAAAGAAAACAGCAATGGGCCAAGCACCGAGCCTTGCAGAACCCCTACTGAAAGGGGAAAAGAGAAGGGGAAAAGAAAATAAATAAAACTTATTTATTTATTTATTTATTTATTTTATTGCACTTACATACTGCTCCCATAGCCAGGGCTCTCTGGGCGGTTTACAGAAATTCTAAAATTAAGATTAAAACAAGTATACAAAATTTAAAATTCAAAAACACAGAACATACACACATAAAGCATTAAAAACCATTTTAAAAACTAAACATGTGGGTGATTAAGATGTGCCGCCATATACCTGGGCAAAGAGGAAAGTCTTAACCTGGCGCCGGAAAGATAGCAGCGTTGGGGCCACCACCGAAAAGGCCCTGTCCCTCGTTGCCACAGTCCGAGCCTCTCTCGGAGTTGGCACCCGGAGGAGGACCTTAGATGTTGAACGTAGTGACCGGGTATATTCACGTTGGGAGAGGTGTTCCATCAGGTATTGTGGTCCCAAACCATGTAAGTTGGGCAAAGAAACCATTTCAGAAACCTGTTCATCAAGTTCAGAGTGAAAGAGGTGGAGAATTCACAAGCAATGAATTCCTGAGATGGTTTAGAAACACAGGTGTAACGCACAGGTTAATCGATCCCCATGCTCCATGGCAGAATGGTGCGGTGGAAAGAAGAGGAGCACTGTTGCAAAATGTGGAGGATTCTTTGTTAGCCGATGCTGGAGCTGAGCAGGAATTCTGGGGAGAAGCGTTCCTGTCAGCTAACTATTTGTCCAACAGGACTTGGTCTAGCATTATAGGTAATACCCCATTTTGTGTGCTAATGGGCATGCAGCCTGATTTATCCCATTTACGTACCTGGGGGTCTTGGGCTTACGTGCCTATCCCAAAGAGTCAAAAGAGAAAGGGAGAGCCAAAAACAATCAAACTGAGGTTTGTGGGTTACCAGGGAATGACTTCAAAGTCCTGGCAATTTTCCTTGGGACACGGAAAGGCTTTAGTCTAAAGATCAGCTGACTTTGAAGAGCACAACTGGGCAAGGGTGCATGGAAATCCAGAAATGTTGTTATGGTTGCCAAATAGCCCACAGAATGAACCAGTGAGGGGAAAAGAAGGGGCGTGGAATGGGTTAACTCCTAGCCCGGTGAAACCAGATATCTCCAAAGCTGAACTGTGTCCTTCCTTCTTTGAAAGCATGAGACTGAGGAAAAAGAGGAAGTTTTACTTCCAAGGAGATCTGAACGTTCGAACAAAGGTATTCCTCCACAACGATTTTGTCAAGGCGTGTGTGTGTGCATGGTGAATTATGAGCCTCAATCTTATGAAGAAGTGCTAGAATTGTCTGACCCAGAAAGAAATCAGTGGTTTAAAGCAATGGAGGCGGAACTGGACAGTTTTCGCAGAAACAAAATGTTCGTTTTAACACAGCTGCTGGAAGGGCAGAAAACCATAGCATGCCGTTGGGTCTATAAGAGGAAAAAATCTTGTTTCTGGTGAAACAAAATGCAAAGCACGTCTTGTTGCTAAGGGATACAGCCAAAGGAAAGGGGTGAATTATGACGAAACATTTTCCCCCACGTGTAAAGCTCTCCGACACTAGGGGCCTTCAAGAGGCAGCCAGATAGCCATCTGTCAGGAATGCTTTAGCATGGATTCCTGCATTGAGCAAGGGGTTGGACTCCATGACCTTAGAGGACCTTCCAACTCTACTATTCTATGATTCTACCATCGGTCTGCTGCGAGGACACACACCCACCTCATGACTTTGCACACAGAGAGCAATGAGTGCCCCTTACTTCTCACCGTATCAAAGAAATGGTGCCTTGCTCTGTATCTACCAACCATCTGAGCCAAATCCCTCCCTCCTTGCCAGAGGATCTTGTCTTTGTTTGTGTATTCTTTTGAGTTGCAAGGTCTAACTCGAACTCTTCTCAAAATGCTATATATTCTAAATATACAAATAGACATGAATTCGATGGCCAAAAGCCTAGTAATGGTAAGTTAACTCTCTCGGTCTCTGGGTGCTGATCCTTGCTGAAGTAATTGCTTCCTCTACCCTCTGCTAAGGCTTTGAATGAGGGCTACTGGAAACCTGTGCCAGATCTACACCAAGCGGGATACAACACTTTGAAAACGTTTTGAAAACTGTATACGGGGTTATCCTGTATCCTGCCAGGATCTCCACTACAATTTTCCATACAAAAGCCAGTTAAAGAGTTCCTTTTTCTTATAGGGTTCATAGGGACAATTCCGTCATCAAAAAGGCTGCTGCAAAGACCCCCTTTCCCTCCCAATGATGTTGCATAAAGAACGCAACAAGTGGTCATCACTTCTCACCAAGCCAGGGAAACAAGCCTTGCTCTCTATCCTCTATCCTTCCTGGCCAAATTCCTCAGAGCAACCGGGCTCTGCTTCTCTTTTCTTGAGCTCACCTGGATCGCCCTGAAAGCTAAGGATGCAACAAAGACCAGAAGCAAACCAGGAGCCCTTCCAGGTGAGGAAAACACACGCACAACAGCAGCCAGTGAGTTCACTTCCAAGAGCAACAGAGGAGTAAAAAGTTTGCCTGCTCTCCTGCAGGTAATCAGGGGCTCTGCTATTCCTTGAGCTCTTGCTGGGTGCAGCTTTAGGATTTATCACTTTCCTTCTGCCTCCCAAACCAACTCTCTTTCCCACCTGCATGGCTCACATCAAAGGGGCCAGCTGTTGGCCATTTCTCTTGGGTTTGCAAGGGCTGCTGGGAATTGTAGTTCACAGCAAGAAGAAAGCTTGGATGGGGAGGCTACTTGATCTAGAACACCTGGGGAAGAAAGGAAAGCACACTCCTTGATTTTGCTTGAGGTGGGGATGAAAGTTTAGGAAGAGACTGGGAGATGAGGGGTTCACTTCCATATTGGGCTGCCCCTGATGCCTAGTGGGGAAGCCCACACCTTACAATATGGGTGTGCTTTAAATAAAGGTGTAATAAGGACAGGCTTGCAGATGAGCATAAACAGCCTCTATGAGGTCCAAGCAACATTCTGTCTGCAAATGCGTAACATTGGATTTCCATTGGAAACATAGATGTGCACAAGGGGTGTCCCAGGTGTGCCCAGGCACATCCTAATGTCTCAAGGAATAAGCACCAAATTGAAGTGGGCATTGAGTAGGGATCCGGAGAGGCATCCAGACACAGCAGGAACAGTCCTCCGGCTGCCAGCCATCATGCCAAGGAATCGTTGCCTGAGAGAGAGAGAGAGAGAGAGAGAGAGAGAGAGAGAGAGAGAGAGAGATTCCCTGGGTGCCCACCCTAATGAAATGTGTTGCACACGCATATGACTAGAAAGCAGAGAATGAAAAAATAGAAGGAGCAAGAGTAAACCCTTCCTCCCCATGGCTGCCTCTTCGTTCCGAATTGTCCACTCCCCAGGTGGCAGTTTTGAGGGGGAAAGTCCATCATGTCTGCATGTAATGTGTAGTTCAGCCTTAAAAATAAGATGTAAGGAGCTACACTTTAGTCATGCCACACCCAGCTGGCACTAGAGGAAAGATTTTCAAGTTACGGCCATCTACTTACATGCAATTATTCGTGCAGAAGGCTGTGAACACTGGGAGTTTTTAGTAGAGACTGAGGCCTGCTTTTATTGTGAAGTACTCCCATGCATCCTACTTTAATTGTGCTATAAAGGCAAATGACTCATCATATTTAGCCACTAGTTTTTGAGCGTATCATTTCCAAGCAGCTACTGCATCACAAGAGCAGGATTTGAAGAAAAATTAAACAAATGCTTACATCTGTTTGAGCTTTAAAGATAAAGACATCAAAATTGGCACAGTAATAGGTATTAAGGAGAGCTTTAAGCATACCAAACTTGAAGTGGATTGGGTCATCCGTTGATTTTTAATTTATTTTTTTTACTTTCCCCCCCTTAAACCCATTTCCTGGTATGCAAAGGATCGCTGCCGCCCGGTAGCAACCACAACAACAATGCCGAAAGCTTAGCGCTGTAGGGGATAATCAAGGGAAACAGGTACGTGGGGTGAAGGTCACAGTCATCTGCCCTGGGCTGAGGCAACAACCGATTGATCCATCATGGTCTTCTACGATGGACAGTGGCTCTCCTAGATTTCAGGCAGATCAAAACATTGGGAGGTTTTAAGAGAGACCGAGGCCTAGTAGATGGAGGAACAAAAGAGGTCAATTTATTCGGAGAATGCTTAAGCGGGAATAAAGTTTGTAGAGTTAAACACTAGCACTTTTTGGTGATTCCCAGTTTAGCTAAAATGGATGTTGATATAAGCCACATTGAGCAGGGGGTTGGACTCGATGGCCTCATAGGCCCCTTCCAACTCTACTACCCTATGATTCTTAACTTTATCACACCAGGGTTATACAGTGCAATCACAGCGAATTGCGTGCAAAGGACTGCAAAGTTTTCTATCTTATAATCTGTTTTTATTGTGAAATACTCCCATACATCCTGCTTTAATTGTGCTATAAAGTCAAAAGACTCATCATATTTAGCCACTAGTTTTGGAGTGTATCATTTCCAAGTGGCCACTGGGGCGCAGGAGCAGGAGCAGGATTTGAAGAAAAATTAAACAAATGTTTACGTCTGGGTAAGTTTTAAAGATAAAGACATCAAAATTGGCACAGTAATAAATATTAAGGAGAGCTTTAAGCATACCAAATTTGAAGTGGATTGGGTCATCCATTGATTTTTTTTATTTTTTTATTTACATTTCCCCCCTTAAACCCATTTCCTGGTATGCAAAGGATCGCTGCTGCCAAGTAGCAACCACAACAACAATGCTGAAAGCTTAGCGCTGTAGGGGATAATTCGAGGGAAACAGGTACGTTGTGGTAAATAACGAGCAAGGAGTCCAAACTGTATGAAGAGGAGGCATCCCTTTTCAGTTACCCCATCCTGGTTTTATTAAGAGCTACTTGGTTACATTCCTTGTTCACAAGCTATGATTGGTTGTTGATTACATCATGTTAGTTGCTGGCTGCCTCGTGTGCAGAAGGTGTTTGTTAGTGTGTATACAGCATGATACGGAACAACAGTAAACTGTGTCCCACATCTCCACCTTTTTATTCTTTTAATTGCAAAGCCTTGTAAGCATAATAAATTTGATGTTTGCTTGGTTTTGGATCTCTAGGATGGCATGAGGGAATACACCATGACATTAATCCTGGGATACATTGCAAGAAACAGCAGAAGGTGATTAATAAAAATACAATCAATACAGCATATTGAAATATAGTTTTGAATCATCCTGTTGGAAACCAGGACCATAAAAACTTCCACCACTCAGGTGCAATATCTTGTTTAATTGCATGTGCATATGTTTTAAGTAAGTCCAGTTGTTGTTGAATTCGGTTACTATTGTCTGTGAGATTGAAACAGCACATGTCTTTCACAGCTTCGCAGCCAAGATGTCTTTGTAACCAACAGAAAGTCAATTGCAGCTCGATTGTCCAGTATAGCATGTCTTAAGTCCTGTTGTTCTTGAATCAAAAGTCCAATAGCAATGGAAGTACTGTTAATTGTCTTTGCTAGTGAACATGCCAGATGCCCAATTTGTTTGGCATTTCCCACAGCCAATCCAGGGACCCCGACAAGACTCATAGCCAGGGAGAGGTACTCTGCTGGACTCATGACAGTAACATTGCCATCACAAACTGCATTCATAGTCTCAGTCTCTCTTTGCTGTCAAGTGCTCTTAGTAGGCTGAGGTGGTAGAATCACTGTCAAGCGGCTAAGACAACATTGTGTTAAGGTTATATTAGCTGGTACATAATTATAAGTACGGGACCCACATGTGAAAAACCATCCAATTGGCAATATAATGTGTCCATAGTTACTTGTTACATTTTCTATTTTTGAACAATTCCACAAAGAAGGCCCTGGGGACAAACAGCCTTTTAGTGGATGGTGAATGGAGCAATTTACTATTCTAGCACATGTGTTATTCTTGTGGTTTACAACATATGGGGTGTATAACTGTACCGCATTTTGGGGCAATTGGTATGTAGCAATTCCCCATTGGGCCATGGTATGATAATGAATCTCACTAAAGTTCAGAAATTTACTCAACCCAGTAACGTTACCAAGAGAACCAGGAGCTTTGCATATGGAAATGAGACATGTACTAAGTAATCCATGCATATCTGGGGCATCAGAAAGACAGAAATCAGTGGTGTTTACTATCCATACATTGTACTGCAATCTGTCATGTAGTGAAGTGCTTATAACTGGACAAGATATACAGCTAAATAACAGAATTATTGTCAGCAAAGAATTAGCATTTAAGCAAGCAAATGCAGCAACTAGAAAATTCTCTGGAGTTGGATCGACATGCTGTTGCTCCAATAACTGTTGAGCTTGGAGAGATAACGCCTTTATCTCCCCCCATGTTGGTTTATGTTTTTGGACATGCGCCCTGCCACGTGCTTTCAGGGGATCCTCCTGGAGTTGTAGGGAGAATTCCGGAATCGGGTTGGTCAATCCTTGATGCCACGACATGTTCTTTCCAGGGCTTCACACACCGTGCTGCAACCCACACTGGTCTTCTTGGAGTAAGTACAGCAGCATAACCCCGACCCTAAGTAATCAAGGGGACAGGGCCGTGCCAGACAGGGTTAGGTAGCTGCCGGTACGTAACCAGCGGCTGCGGCAAAGGGGTATGCATTTGGAAATGTTGTTGCAATCGGGTAGTATTAGTTGGTAGGAGAATATTCAAATGGTTAATAGTGAACAACACTTTCACTAGCCATTCCTGGCGGGAGCCCAAACCAATGGGGATCCCTGCTTTCTGTTTTTGTTTATATAAATGCTCTTTCAAGGTACGGTTGGTGCGTTCAACAATAGCTTGACCAGTAGAATTATATGGAATGCCAAAAGTATGTGTAATCTGCCAGGTTTCACAAAACTGTGCTTGGAATGCCAAAAGTATGTGTAATCTGCCAGGTTTCACAAAACTGTGCAAAAGAAGTACTGCAATAAGCAGGTCTATTATCTGTTTTTAAGGCAGTAGGAATTCTCATTACTGAGAAACTTCTAATGCAATGATTAATAACATGTTTTGTTTTTTCTCCTTTTTGACATGTGGCCCAAATATATCCTGAGTAAGTATCAACTGACACATGAAGGTATTTCCAAGGAGTGAAAGGACTAAAATGAGTAACATCTATTTGCCATAGCTCATTGGCTACTGTGCCGCAAGGATTAACACCTATATCAGGGGCTGAATGCACTTTTGTACATTGTGGACATTATTGAACAACTGTACGAGCTTGATCTAGTGGCAATTGAAATTGTTTTGCTAAAGCTTTAGCATTTTGATGATGAAACGCATGACTTTCCCACGGAGTCAGTTTTTGCACAGCTAGAGCCCGAAGGGATTGATCAGCCATTTGATTACCAGTGGAGATCTCCCCGGGGAAGGGTTGGTGACTACGGATGTGAGCAATAAAATATTCATTAGCTCTTTTAAAGCTAACAATTTTTATTTGGGCAATGGCCATTGTTCCACCCATATGGGTTCGGCCTGCTTCCAGGCGAGGGGTAGGGCAGTATGGTTAGTCATTTATCTGCAAAGTGGTGTTAAACTGTGAAAGTAGGTCACGACCCCACAAATTGACATGTACTTCTAAAATTACCGGTCTGATTTGAGCTGTGCGAAGACTTCCAGGTGCAGTCACATTAATCCAGTGTGTACTTTGCCTGGAAGCTTGGGGTCCGCCCACGCCCCAGACTGCAGGGGCTGGTTCCGTAGGCCACTCTGTAGGCCAAAGATGCTCTGAAATGACAGAAACATCGGCACCTGAGTCTAGGATTCCCTCAAATGATCTACCATTTAACTGGTACCACCGCTTGGGTTTTTCAGTCTGAATGTGTTGTAGTACTGCTGCTATTTGAGGGTGGATTTGGTCAGTAGATCCAAATCCTTCAGTGTGTTGACAATTTTTCCCTCCCGCTGGCAATACATAAGGGATTAAGATGAGTTGTGCCCATGCATCTCCAATTCGCAACTTCATAGGGAGATGGCTCCGTATTTGAACATAGATTATGCCTTGATAGTCTGAATCAATAACCCCTGGCACAATTTGGATACCTTGTTTACTGGCAGCGGACCGAGGTAGAATGAGCCCAATAGTTTGATTAGGTAAGGGGCCCTGGAGTTGAGAGGACATAAGAATGACTTCTCCAGGTAAGGTAATTTCTTTATCTTCAGTGTTACTTAAATCTATGCCTGCATTTCTGCTGGTAGCAGTGGGTGTTTTAAAGGCAGTTGCAGGCATGGATGATGAAGCACCCTTATTTCCTGGGCTAGGTGCAGGCCCGTTAATTAGTTTCCCGCTTCTTGGCTTCCTGCTTCTTGGTTCTCTGTACTTCTACACTGGTTTGCCCAGTGATACCCTTTTCCACATTTAGGGCAGGGTTTAGATGGCTTCTTTTTGTCTCCTCCTCCCTTTTTATGAGCACCTCCTCCAGGAGCGCGACATTGGTTTTTAAAATGACCTGGCTTTTTACAATTAAAGCAGTTGCCACGCGGCTTATTGCCTTGTTGGAGGGCTCCGGCTAACATGGCCATTTGGTGTATCTGAGTCCCAACATCTGCACAAGCCTGGATCATGTCGGCCAACTCATAAGTTTGCCAAGTAATAATGGATTGCAAAACTTTACGGCAATCAGCATTGGCGTTTTCATAGGCTAATTTCTTCATTAGTTCTGCTTTTGCTTCCTCATTGTCAATTTGTCTCTGTAAGGCTTCCTTTAACCTGTCAATAAATTGATGGTAAGGCTCACTAGGTCCTTGGCGTGTGATAGTAAAGGATTTTGAGGGTTTTCCAGACACTGGCACCCTTTGAAACGCTTTCAGGATGCAGCGGTTAATGGCCTGAAAGGTAGGCATAGGTAGTTGCGCCTTCGCTTCTATTTCTGCAAACTGCCCACTGCCATACAACTGTTCTGCTGTTATCACTCCATTAGAGCTAAGGGCTATATGGAGTGCTTCCTTTCTGTATTCATTGTCCCAAACTACATATTGGGCTGGACTCAGGATCATGCGAAATAAATCTTTCCAATCTTGAGGAAGCATAGTGTATCCATTGCCAATACTCTCCACCATGCCTTGGGCATAAGTAGAGCGTATGCCTGTCTCTTTAATAGCTTTATTCAATTCTCTAAGCACTGAATAAGGCAATGATGTCCAATTGACGACTACCTGTCCTTGGTCATTTTGATGTGAGGTTATAGGATAAGCCGAAGGGAAGTTATCAAGACCTTCAAACAACTCATCAGAGGTTAGTGTTCCCTTCCTCTTTTCCTCTTCAAAAGCCTCACGGACTTTGCTAAGTTTTGGCAACACTTCACTATTTGCTTCTCCTCCTCTCAGCTGTGAAGCTGATGCAGGAGGCACTAACTGGGGATATGGGAGTGATGTTTGAGAAATGGAAGCGATAAAAGATAAAGAGCTGGAGGATGCCTCGGTTCCTACTAGGGGTGTGCACGGACCCCCCGCTCCGCTTCACTTGCAGATCTGCCATTTTCCGGATCGGGCCGCTCTGCCCCGCCCCCGCTCCGCCCACTTCCGCTCCGCTCCGCTCGGAGCTCCGGATCCGGATCCGGAGCTCTGTTTTCCCCCCCCCATAGGCTTGCATTGAAAGCTAAAAAATTATACAACTTTTTTTCTGTTCAAGTTAGAAACCTCACGTTTGGCACCATGACACCTCATGGGGGTATACACACGCATGCCAAGTTTCAAAGCAATCCCATCATCCCCTGATTTTTGGGGAATTTTTGAAAATCGGGCACCCCATTCACACCCCTTTCCATAGCTCCGTCAATTTGCACGTTACAAACCTCAAACTTGCCACCATGAAAGCTTATCCAGGGATACATATGCACGCCGAGACTCAAGGCAGTCCCATCATCCCCTGATTTTTGGGGAATTTATGAAAATCCAACACCCCTTTCCATAGCTCCGTCAATTTTGCACGTTAAAAAAAAACCTCAAACTCACCACCATGAAAGCTTATCCAGGGATACATACGCATGCCGAGACTCAAGGCAGTCCCATCATCCCCTGTTTTTTGGCGGGGCTTAAACCTGCAAAATTTGGAACTTCCAAAACTCCAAGTGAGCACAGGAAGGACTTCTCCCCTGAGTCAAAGCCACACACACACAACATCCCTGCGAGGTGGGCAGGGGAGGAGGGAGGGAAGGCAGGCAGTCATGCAGCTGGCATTTCTGGGGGCATAAGGAAGTGAGCCAAGGATAAGCCAGTAATGCATATAAAATGGAATAAATCAATAAATAAACAAAGGAGGGGTGGAATTAAAAGCAGCAGTGTTGCTGAATAAACAGCAAGAAGAATTTTTTTTAAAAAGGCTATATCTGTCTTTTACCAGCAATAGGGGGACGTGCCCGGGGGAGGGGGAAGCAGCTGCCAGTTCAACTCAAGACAGCCACCAACAGCTCTGAGATTAAGAAGTAAACGCTCACTTCAACTCATAACAGGCATCGCTCCACCACTAAAAAGTGAACATTCACTTCAACTCATGATAGGCATTGCTCCACCGTTTTACTCTCTTTGGAAGGCTCTAATGGCCTTCCAGTGCAGGAGAGAGTGGGGGCACGTCCACAATGAGATGCCCTAGGGGAGCTCATCCCCTTGCACCACATCTTTTCAGTTGTTCCCCAAAGTTAGGGTGGGGAGCAGTGCTGTGTTTCTATCTCTTATTCTTGGCTTAGTATATGATTTCAGGTTGTGTTTGTGCATTTGGTGGGGCTACTGTGTTAAAAAACACGGGGAAAAGCCCGTTCAGATGAAGAAAGAGAAGTTTCCCAGAATCCCAAGTTACCTGTTTTGCCTATGCCCTCCTCTAACTTTGGGATCATCATGACCGGGAGCTGACTCTGCCCCTCAGCCCTTTGGAAAAGGTATTTTTCCCGCCAATTTTTTAAAAACTTCTAGCGCGTGACCCGTACGACGCAGAAAGTTGAGAGTAGTCTCAAAATGACCCCCATCCACAACTCTCTGTGCACAAGAATTTTCAGAACGATAGCTTAACCCCCCCCCCAGTTATCCCCGATTCTTTCCCTCAATGCAATCCTATGGGCGAAAAGCCGAAAACGCCGTTTGAGCCGCGCGGTTGACCCGATTTTCAAAAAAAATAGCACGCGACCCACACGACGCAGAGAGGTGAGAGTGGTCTCAAAATGACCCCCATCCACGACTCTCTGAGCACAAGAATTTCCAGAACGATAGCTTCAAAAACAACCTAGTTATGCGCGATTATTTGCCGCAATGCAATCCTATGGCGAAATGTTTTCAAGATGGCAACCGGAGCGCTCCGCCTGAACTAGGAGCTCCGAAAAATGGTCGCTTCTCTTCGCCTTGCTTCTAGGGGTCCGCGGTCCGCTCCTACTCCGCCTCTGGGTAAGGCGGAGCAGGCCAATCCGCTACTGCTTCTACGCTCCTAATTGGAGCGGATCACACCCCTAGTTCCTACCTTCTCCAGCGCATCTTTGCATCGCTGCCATAGCAACAAGTGCTGTATGGGAGCTCGTGGTTCGGTATATAGGTGTGTACCTATTTTTACCCAATCTGTGAGCTGGAGTGTCCCTGCCTCGGGATACCAAGGGCATTGCAACCCTATTTCATTTACTAAGTCTCCAAAATGATTGAGGGATACAGTTGTACAACCTTGCTGTTTTAAAATTTTACGTAACTCTTGTGCATGAAGCTTCTGCGGAGCTGACAATTCCCCCCCCCCCCATGCTCACGATAAGGGAGCGTCGTAACGCTGAGGTACACCAAGGCTATTCAAGCCGATGAGCAGGGGGCTTCTTGGATCCGATCACGTCGGGGTCACCAGATGTGGTAAATAACGAGCAAGGAGTCCAAACTGTATGAAGAGGAGGCATCCCTTTCCGGTTACCCCGTCCTGGTTTTATTAAGAGCTACTTGGTTACATTCCTTGTTCACAAGCTATGATTGGTTGTTGATTACATCATGTTAGTTGCTGGCTGCCTTGTGTGCAGAAGGTGTTTGTTAGTGTGTATACAGCATGAATATACCATACAAGGATTTAAGGAAGCGCGTGTTTATGGTGCCCTCTGTGCTGTATTGTTCTCTCTGTGGCTCTTGCGTCAGCGCATACTTGACATGGTAAGCCAGTATCAAGAAGTTCCTTAGCAAGGCCTAAGGTGCTATCTTATCATTGTTGTCCTTGTTCCAGCACATTTCAGCATGGCCTGCCAATACTGAATGTGTGCCAGAGACGGAACAACAGTAAACTGTGTCCCACAGTACGTGGGTTGAAGCTCACAATCATCTGCCCTGGGCTGAGGCAACAACCGATTCATCCATCATGGTCTTCTACAATGGGCAGTGGCTCTGCAAGATTTCAGGCAGATCAAGTTGCTTCTTCCACCTGATCCCCATCTATATGACAGCTGAATGGCTTCTCATTAAATTTTATCCTGTTTTTTAGCTGATTCCGATTAGTCAGCGAGCGTCACAGTGCAGCAGCAACAGCAATTAATATTGAGTGTACTTGAGGCTGCACACATGCTCACCTCCACACAGGAGGGACAAGTAACACAATAAATTCTATATGCAGAGAGGCCAATGCGGTGTTGGTTTTCAGGGTCATGCTCCGGGTTGCATCCCAGCACCCGAACTACGCCCCCCCGGAAGGCATCGTCGCTGCTTCACGGAGCACAGCGGCAGCAGTGGGGAAAGGAACGAGTATACTTGAACGAGGCAGCAGATGAGGGCTAGCGGGGACGGCTCGCTCGCTCACTGCCCGTTCAACAACTTTGTTGTCAAATGCAAGTTGAAAATGGCAGAAGGAATGGGGCAGCTGATAGGCGGAAAGGAGGGAAATCGGCCAATCTCATCAAAGCTACACCCACATTTCACAATGCAGTTTACCTCCCCCAAGGACGCACAACCATAATGCCATGCAAAGTTGGATGTTAGCCTAAAAGTCGCAGTAAAACGGAAATCCAAATAGGTGCATTAGCGTGGATAAAAGCTGCAGCTGTGGTGAACGGAAGGCTGCGTCATGTGTCCAAAAATGAGAATCTGTACATTTACCCCAGTGTAAAGAGCCCGTTTAGATGTGCCCCGGATCCTTTTAACTGGAGGTGCCATGAATGGCACCAGGGACCTTTTGAATGGGCATTCAGTCATGCGTGGGCAGGCTGCTGAAATTGGATAAGGAATGTTTCCTAACTATCCATGATCAAAGTGGCAAAGATTTTTTTTAAAAAATCACTGAGGAAAAAAGTACGTCCAACTTTAATAGTAAAAAGAATAATCCATTGCCAAACATCCCATACACCCCCTAAAACATCAACAGCGCCTGTCACAGTTGACATCTTCAGAAAGTTCTCCTCCTCCACTGGGTTTAATTCAGTTCCTTTGATAAAAAATTGGGCTAGATTAGGATACCAGGGAGTGCTGTCATTTCAGCATAGAGCTTTTCTGCTATAAGAATGCCCTGACCTCAAAACAAGATGGGAACAGCATTTATTCTGGCCTTGGGTGGGTGGGTGGGGGAATTGTTATCTGCATTCTCTTCAAGGTTTCATAAAAAGGAGAACATTTAATACCTCCACCCATTAAAAACCTTAAAAACATTCAATTGATACAATTAAAACCAGCAATAAACAAACAATGCCCTCCAGATCGGGCAACTGCTAAAAAGACTCTGCTTCATTCAATAACATTCTGAGGCTCGCACCCATTGAAGGACGGATGCAGATGAGTGGGGTTTTTACCAGTTGTGGTGGGGTTGTTTTATGTGAATGATCTGTGTGCTCTTCTGAGGTCTTTACCATGTTCAAAGCAGCTAAATCACAGTGTCTTCCTAGTGTGAAATGTCTCATGAACATAAAGGCTTGATATATCTTCAAATCTATTGTCACAAATCAAAGGAGTTGTGCTGTTTCTTCCTTTTTCAATGTTCATGGATGGCTTTGAAAGTTTCCTCTGCAAGCGAAGCACTTCTAAGACATGGAACATTTATGTCATGAGTCATTCGATGACTATTAAGTTGAGACTTCTGACAATCTCTTTCCACACTCTGGGCATTCATAATTTTTCTCCCATAGTGTGGAAAGTGATTGTCAGAATGTAGAAATCATCATAGGACAGTTTTAGCATTTATATGGTTTCTCCCCTGTGTGAAATCTTTCATGTATTTAACGTTGTTCACTTGTAACAAAGTTCTTCCCACATTATGCACTTGTATAGTGTTTCTCCCCTTTGGGAATTCTTTGATGTTCTTTAAGGATTCCATTTGTAATGAAGCTCTTTCCACATTCTGCACATATATAGGGTTTCTACACTGTGTGACTTCTTTGATGTGTTTTCAGGACATCATTCCTCATGAAGCGCTTCCCACATTCTGCACATGTATAGGGTTTCTCCCCTGTGTGAATTCTTTGATGTTTTTTAAGGACATCATTCCTCATGAAGCTCTTCCCACATTTTACACATCTATAGGGTTTCTCCCCTGTGTGACCTCTTTGATGTATTTTACGTTCCGATTTCGTAACAAAGCTCTTCCCACAGTCTGCACATGTATAAGGTTTCTCCCCTCTGTGACGTCTTTGATGTATTTTACATTTTGAACTTGTAACAAAGCTCTTCCCACAGTCTGCACATGTATAAGGTTTCTCCCCTGTGTGACATCTTTGATGTATTCGAAGTGCTGAATTGGAACTGAAGCCCTTTCCACACACTGAACATTTAAAGGCTTTCTCCTCTCCCTGGATTTCCAACCTTGAAAGAACAGCCTCACTGGCTCGGTCTCCTGTTTGTTGTTCTTGTTCAAGACAGCTGCTACTCAGGCCAGGAACAGATATATCCCTCTCCTGCCCCTCAGAGACAGGGTCTCTGATCATACACAAATATTGGAATTCTTCATTGGTAGCGTGATCACTCGCATGCATCTCTGTGCCTGGAGAATGGGGCAGCCCCTCTCCCTGTGCAGGGGAAGAAAATGGCATGATCTGGCCATAGGTTTGTGTAAGACTCGGGGGTATAAATGGAGGGTTTGTGAGAATTAATGGAGGGTTTGAATGCTCTGGGAAGGTGAAGGAATTGAATGAAGGAATGGGGTCTGTTTGACAAAGAGAGTAAGATTCAGAAGGAAGAGGGGTAGTCAACTGGAGACCGACTTCCTGGGTGCCAATGTTGTCCGGGGAACAGAAAAGGCTCCCCACTGTAGATGCAGAGGGTTCGACTCCTGTAAGGGACCTTTGATGCATTCTTGGGTTTGGTATGGAACTAATGCTCTTCCTACATACTTCACAAATAAATGAGGTCAAATCTTCATTGATTCTCTGTTGTGGCCCAAGGCCTGCATTTTGGCTGAAGTTCTTTCCACAGCCTGAGCACATATACAGTTTCTCCTTGGTATGGATTCCTTCTCGCCTTCTGGATCCATCTGGATTCTCAAAAGTGGCTCTTCCTTGTCCTTGCACTGCTCCTTCCAACAGTAATGCATGTGCTCCTTCCTCGTTCTCAGTCCTCTGCACATCACCTGCTGGAAGAATGAGAAAATTCAATAAACAAAGCATCTTTGGGTGTAGCGGATTGCATTTAGGGCTTCCCATATTCACCCAAGTTCCATAAGGGCAGGCAATTGGGGCTGAAAAGATCACGCCTTTGCGAGATGCATTATTTAGGCAGTAGGGTTTGGAATCCCGGGCTGTGCCTAGTTCCAGCTTCTTCCTTGCCTTTGAGCTGGTGGCTGTCAGCGGGCTTTTATCCCACACCTTCACCAAGTTCTCCTGCTTTCAGTTTCTTTATGGGATTAAGATCACCTTTACATATGCTTTTTTCTGGGTGCTTGTCTCTTTGTCTTTCTACATGTTATTATTTATTTATTTATTTATTTCTTACATTTATATACCGCCCCATAGCCGAAGCTCTCTGGGCGGTTTACAGAAGTTAAAAACAGTGAATATTATTTAAAACCATATATTCATTATACAGCCACTCTAAAGGGATCCTCACTAGTCAAGTTAGAATGTGTCTTACCCTTTTTAAAGTGTGCATTTGGTAGTAGGGAGAGGATACAGAATGGAAATTATAAAATATCTTTTTCAGAGATTATGAAAAGAAATGGGGGGAAGAAATAGAGAGCCCCCATTTAAAAAATCACTGGGAAATATGGTGATCCTATATAAAGGACTTACTTCCGAGTATTTCCCCAATATCACCAGTGATAATGATGAGGAACTTTCTGGGAAATTTAAAAGACAAGTTGGGAAAAAGTTTAATAGAGAGAAAGGTAAGATTGGCTAGAAAAGATGACAACTAGGGAAGAAATAAAGGAGAGACTTAAAGAGGGAAATATAACGTGGTTAAATTATCTTCAATGGACGAAGAAATGGTTAAAGGATAATGGAGAGTGTAGAGCCATTACGAAATTTGAGGAGCTGATCTTAAAAAAAGAAAATGAGAAAAGAGAAAATAAACTAATAAAAGATGTAATGAGTGAAATATATAGAATATTAGTGGAAAGGGGGGATACGGAAAGTGTAGGCAAGATGGTATGGGAAACTGACTTGAAGGAACAAATAGGACAACAGAGTTGGGAAGGGATATGGAAACAACGAGTGTTGAGAAAAGAAATTTTAGGAATGGAGTTTGAAGAGACACCTATAGTGGCATTTTTTTCATTATATGGAGAATTGAATTGTAATAAAGAAACAAAAGAATTGATAACTAATTTGTTAACAGCAGCAAGATTAATGATATCTAGGAACTGGAAGGTTCAAGGGGATTATCATATAGAAGATTGGTATAAAGAAATATGGGATCTCGCTACTAATGATAAATTAACATGTAATATAAAAGTTAGAAGAGGAATGATAAAAACGAATGATTCTAGTATTTGTATTATTAAAGGGGAGAGGGAAAACACCTCCAGAGGAAGCAATGCGATTTTGGAAACATGAATAAGATCCTGTGGTTGGGGGGAGCACTTTTATATTAAGTATGATTATGTCAAAGAGAATTAAGTTGGAATATATGTTTATCAAATGTTTACTTTATGTAATTGTGTATTATGTAGTGTTGTTTTATATTATATTGATGTATTGTTTGGATGTAATAAAAAAATTTTAAAAAATAATAATAATAATAATTAGCCAATCGCATTCCTGGGGCACATCTTTATGTAATTTCCATGCCCAAAGTTCGAGCCCTTTGGGTTTTTTCCAAGCCTCTTTTTTGCAGACATTTTTTAGTTTCAGTTTTGAGAGGCTGCTTCCTGGTTTGTTTGCCGGTGGAGAGACGAGGAAGTGGGAGGGGAAATTGGCAGATTGGGGGGGGGGGGGAGAGAGAGAACAAACGGATTTGTTTTCTTAGTGTGGTCAAAAGGAATGTATTCCCACAGAAAGAGAAAAGTAAGTAAACGTTTTAAAAACTGCTACGTTTTAAATCGTTCAAAAGCAAAACGTTCAATGACTGTAAAAACGTTTCATGTACTAGTGTAGGTCCCCTCTAAGTGGCACTGTGAATAGCACAATTGTGTAATTTCACAGCATATATAGCACCATGGGGGGGGGGGGGGAATACTGCACTTTCCCCAAACTAAACAAACAAAAAACTTTGGAAAAGGTTGCAAAGCATGGCAGAGGCCTGGTGGATGACGGCATCATGTAAAGGACCCACAGTTGTGTCTCTATTGGGATGGAGGGGCTGAGAACAGCTGAGACGGAGAGTGTTTGGGGAGGGGCCCAGCACATGGGCAAGCAGAAGATATTGACAGCTTGACCCAACTAGCCTCGCTCATGAAACAGCCTCAGCCTAAAAGACAAGCCCCAAGCTCCGTTCAGGTGCTACAAGCAATGGTTGTTTAGGCTGATCCAGAGCAGTAAACGTTCCTGCCAGCTCCTGGACCCAGCTTAGATTATTCTTGAATGCAGAATGACTCTGACTGTTATTCAGCAAGTCCCTATATCTGGTTTTATTTTCCTTTGCCTCAGACGGATATCTTTGGCTTATTGACCTTGGACTATTTAATAGGACAGTGCAGAGTGACTTTGCTCCACTTTGAAATTGGAAGCAGAGCTGAGACAAGATGCTGCTCTACTCTGATTTTTTAAGCAGGTCTGTCTCTGTGCTTCGTTGAAGCTTCACCGGAGCTTCAATCCAGTTTTGGATAACCGTACCATTGCAGTATATGGGAAATAATTAAAATGCTTACATCTCTGTCATTTTTAAAGATAAAACCCAGCACTATAATAGCTCTTAAGTGGAGGTTTAGCCATGCCAAGTTTGAAGCAGATCCATTCATCCCTTGAGTTTTACGGAAATGTTGAATTTGGAATAATTGCCCTATTGTAGTCTATGGAAATTAACAAAAATACTTACATCTCTGTCATTTCTACAGATAAAGAGATGAAACCTTGAACCATAATAGCTCCTAAGTAGGGTTTGCCAAGTTTGAAGCAAATCCATTTACGCCTTGATATTTAGCATTTTTAAAAAAAAATCCCCCCAAACCATTTCCCTCTCGCAAAGACACACACACACCATCCTGTCTCCAAAGCTTCCAAAAACAAAGAAAAGTCATAAGTGAAAACAGACAGACAGACAGAGGAAACAGACATCAGTGGCATCTTTGAGAGGTTAAATGAAAAGGGGAGCTTATAAAAAAGAATCTGGTTTGAAAGCAATAGTGATTTGCAGTGCAACCCTATATATGTTTACTCAGAAGTAAGTCCTGGTGACTTCAACAGGTCTTACTCCCAGGTAAGTGTGGACAAAACTGCAGTCTCAAGGCTGCAACATTTACTAACAGGGAGGGAGCCACTGACTTCCGAGTAGACGTGCACTGGAGAGAACAGCTTTAGCTGGGTTTCCTTTTTCTCTTCACCTCACCCTAGGATTGTTTTCTGGAGTTTTCTGTCACTTTAGCATCAACATTAAAGCCTCTCACTTAAAGACCAAAGACACTTTTGAAAACGAAACAAAAACCAGAAGGTTTAAACATATAAGAACGACTCTGGGCTGCTGGCATTGGCTGCCTGTGGGTTTCCAAGCCCCATTCAAGGTGCTGGTTTTAAACTATAAAGCCTTACACAGCTTGGGGCCACAATACCTGACGGAACACCTCTCCCAACATAAGCCAACCCATATGCTATGCTTAACACCTACCGTCCACATCCGGGTGCCTACTCCGAGGGAAGCTCGGGGAATGGCAACGAAGGAGAGGGCCTTCTCTGTGCTGACCCCGTAATTATGGAACCATCTCCCCAATGCAGCCCGCCTGGCACCAACATCATTATCTTCAGAGAAAGAGAGCCCTGGCCAGAAAGAGTTTCCAAACATACCGGAAGCATAAAAAATCTTATCCTTCCTTACCTAGCAAACCCTCTTCCTGGTACAACCCCACAGACTTCAGCCAGTCCTCAATCTCCTCTAACACAGAGCGAGGCTCTGCCCGGGCCCCCAACTCCACCTGCAAAAAGAGACAGAAACTGTATGGGGATAGAGAGCGACATCACACCAGCGTTTTATTGCACTTTTGTCCTGCCTTGTTTACCATTTTGCCCCGCGACCCTCACATTATTTATTATTATTGATGATTTATTGCATTTGTATACCACTCTATGGCCAAAGCTCTCTGGGGTGTTTACATAGGATAAGAACATTTTAAAACAATATACAAAATGTTAAAACCACAAAAACATACAAAAACATGGCATCATCCCTTTCCTGCAGTCATCTCACCTCCTTCCCTCCATTTTCCATGTTTTTCTAGGGTGGGGAAAGTCTCGTATTTTTCCTCCATGCAGGATAAAGCCGTCCTTCCATCCCCGTGTATTGCCGTCTCCCCGCTATGTCACAGAACATCCCTTCTTGGGGGCGGTCTTGCTGACGAAAGAGGTGGGCAGGGGCTGTTCTCCTCCAGTGTGCAGAACCACTCAACTGCTCAACCGGGAAGGGGGAGGGAGGGCGTGTGAAGACCCCACACAGAAGGGAACATCATCTCACCTCTAAAGGCAAAAATGGCGCCCAGCCGATGCAACGCTAAATCACTAAAATGCTAGAGAACAAGGTGAAATAGCGCAACAACACATGTAGAAGTGACCAGCACCTGACGAGCTAATGAAACGGAAATGGAAATCACAGGTGCATACCAGGGAGAGGGGAAGTAGGTGTGATGGAGCCCAGAGTGATAATCCAGCAGTGCTAATCCTTTTTTCCACCACACTTAGCAGCCCCATCAACTCTTATGATGGGTAGATTTCTTGAAGAAGTGCTGAAATCGCTGCAGAACTTCATTTGGAGGCTGATTTCTTTGAAAAATGAATTGAATTAGCCCAGCTATTCAGCAGGAGTTTCTGTTGGTGAGCGAAAGATTTAGGAGGCCAGATCCATAATGAGATCCTCAGAGGAACGTAGGGGAGATACAGCTCAGCAAGCTGAAGGCCAGATGCCCCCAGGTAAGAGTATTCAGAAGGTGTCACCTTTACATTGCTGGGCAGCCCTTGGATGACACCATATGCCTTGAAGGATGGAGACCTTCCTACCCTATTAACAACTATGAGGAGAAAAATAACAACCAAATATCCACAGGAGTCTTTCCCTCACAAATAGATACCCCAAGGTTTGCAGAGGGGCAAATACACCTTGGAGGAGAGTGCCCAGAAGCCAGAATTTCCCCAGCCGGGATCTCCAGATGCAATCGGAGAATCCTAGAATCACTAGTTTTGAGGAACCATCTTACAAAATCCATGAAGTCATGCACGTCTCCTTCTTAGTCATGAAAGGAGCACAACTCAAATGGCCTGTCTCAACCCAATACCTGCTCACCATAGACACCGCAGGATAGCAAAGGGACTCACCTCCAGAGCCTGAGGGACTTCCCCTCTTCCTTCTGAGCATCCCTCAAAGCTGCAGCCTGTAGGGTTTGGGGTCTCCATGGTGGATCTCAGAACGTTTCGCCACAGAATAAACCAGAATGACTTAGACAAATATGTCGGGCCTTGAAAGGGAAATAGGAATGAGGGAGACATGATAATAACAGAAAGAGATCAAACTTCAAAATAGAAGACAGTACTTGATGTTTTTTTAAAAATACTACCATTATGAACCCGACCAATGGTCCATCTAGTCCAGCATTCTGTTCACATGGGCCAACCAGCTTTCGACTGGGAATCTACAAGCAGGACATAAGTGCCACATCACCCTCCTACCCATATTCCCCCCACACCTCGTGTGCATCGGCGTACGAAAGGTATAGCCATCAGGACTAGTAGCCATTGATACGTGAGGTAGAGGAACGCCTGGGACTCTGCCCGCCTGACACTTCTGGGTGACGAATTTCTGGCATTCATCATCTACTCTCTGATAAGGCTTTGAAGCATTATTAGTACAAAATCAATTTCCACTACAGTTTTCCATAAGAAAGCCTGCCACCTTCTTCCTTCCGCTTTCGGGGATCACCGGGCATCTCTGTTAAGTATATGAAAAGAAATACTTGCTTAGTCATTAAAATTGTGTGTGTATGGCTATCTCAGGGTTAAACAGAGAAAGTCTATCTGTGGGCAATTACCTTGAGATAGAGGCTGTTCTGGGAACCTTGCCAAGATTCTAAGTTAGCCTCATCACAGCTGTATGTAATGTAGATAAGAATTGTGTAAGATGTGTATATAGTTTCTCACTTGTGTAAAATGGATCTGATCACTGCTTACTGATCACTGCTTACTGATCACTGCTCTCTGTGTATGCCTCAGTGTGCTGATCTGAACTGATCTGAATTGGACTGCACAGAAGCCTGAAGGAAATAAACCAGCTCTGCTGTGTAAGACCTGCGTGATGTGTGTTTGTTTCTGAGCACAAACAGAGTTCCAGAGAGAGAAAAGTTCTGGCACAATAACCCAACAAAGGTTATGGGCCCAGTCCAGGCAGCCTAGTCCCAGTCCAGTCCAGGCAGCCTACGCCAGCCTAACCCAGGCAGAAGAACCAGAACTTGGTGGGAACGGTGCAGTATCAGAACCAGAACCAGGAGTCTGCTAAAACAGAAAACTGTTGATGAAGGAAGACATCAAGCTAAAGCCAGTGCTGCAAAGTGAGGAAAAATCTCAGTCGGCTGACTCTGAGGAGGACTCTGAGCAGGAGGACGGTGAGATACCAATTCCTAAAGCAGAGGGAATGGCAGGAGCTAATATGTCTGGTTTGCATCAATTGTTAGAAAAGCTGAATGACTCTAACTATGCATTATGGTCTTACAAAATGCAAATGTATTTGATTCAGGCTGAACTATGGTATGTAGTCACAGAGGATCCACCAGATAGAGCAGATCCACAGAATGCTAAATGGTTTAAGGACGATGCAAAAGCAATGGCAGTTATTGCATTAGCTGTGGAAGACTCTCAAATTTCCTTCATTCAGTTTTTGAATACATCAAAAGAGTGCTGGAATGCGCTACAAGCTGTATATCAAAGAGAAACAGCGGGCAGTAAAGTAATTCTAACCCGGAAGCTGTATGGAATGAAGCTGAAACCAGGGGAGTCTATGTCAAACCATTTGAAAAGCATGAGAGAAATCTTCAATCAACTCAGGGCACGAGGGATGGAGTTTACAACTATACACCAAGTCTATGTGATTTTGTCAAGTCTTGATTCATCGTACGACGCGGTTGTCACCATGATGGAAAGTCAAGAGGAGAAAAATTTAACCCTTGAGTATGTAGCTGGAAAACTACTGGAAACCTATGAAAGAAGACAAGCTTCAAAACAACAGAGCCTTAAACATCCTGTGGCTGAATTTCAACAAAGCCATAAATCTTCTGATGTGGTGGCTGCATTAAAGGCAAGGAAATGCTTTAACTGTGGTTCCACAGAACACTTAAGGCGGGATTGCAACAAGAAGAAGAAGAAGCTGTTGACAGCAAAGTGGAGAGAAGAAAACAACATGAATGAAGCTGAATCAACAAAGAAGTGTCTTCTAGCAAGAGTCAAAGAGACAATGAATCCTTGGTTTTTGGACTCTGGGGCTTCAATAAGTATGGCAAAAGACAAACTTTCATTTGTAACCTTGGAAACTTCTACTTCAGAGCAAAAGTGTGTTACCCTTGCAAATGGAACAAAAATCCAGATTTGTGGTGTGGGTAATGTATATTTTGATTGTCTGGGAGTTGAACTACAAAGTGTTTTATATGTACCAGAATTAGAAACAAACCTTCTAAGTGTGTTTCAGTTAACAGAAATGGGATATGAGGTTTGTTTTACTGAAGAAAATTGTACTATAAAACAGGGAAACAAGGTGTGTGTGCAGGGAATAATGAAAGATTCTTTGTATGTGATTAATACTTGTACAAAAAATGAAGTTGTAGCCAGCAAAGTCACAACAAAAAACAATAGCCAATTGCAAACCACACCAAGAGTGTATCCATTTAACTCATAAAAGGTTTGGTCATGCTAACTATAAAACAATTTCTAAGATTCCAGAATTGTGTGAAGGGGTGAAAATCAAACCATGTTCTAACTATGTAGAATGTAAGGTATGCAGTGAAACCAAGTGTCATAAGTCAAACATTCCAAAACATAGTGAGAGAACAACAAAAAGAATTTTTGAATTAATTCATGCAGATCTTGCAGGTCCTTTTGAGACAAGTCAAGGAGGAAACAGATTTTTCTTGTCTATTGTTGATGATTACAGTAGATTTGGATTTGTGTATGTGTTAAAACAGAAGAGTGAAACTTTTGGAAAGTTTAAAGCCTTTGTTAAGTGGAGTAAAAATAGATTTAAAGAACCTATAGCTAATCTAAGAACGGACCGGGGAGGTGAATTTCTCAGCAACCAATTAAAAAAAATTCCTCAGTGATGAGGGTATACAACATGACCTTACTGCTCCATATTCACCATTTCAAAATGGAGTTGCAGAAAGGAAAAACAGAACCTTGCAGAACATGTTAAGAGCTCTATTGAAAGAGTCAGGATTGTCTAATCTGTTCTGGGCAGAAGCTTTGTCCACCTCAAATTATTTGTTAAACAGGCTTTACCACTCTGTACATGAAAAAACTCCATATGAAATGTTTTACAAAAGAAAACCTAGAGTGTCACATATAAGGGTTTTTGGAAGTAAATGTTTTGCTCATATTCAGAAAGAAAACAGACCAGGAAAACTAGCTCAAAGAGGTTTGGAATGTAAACTGTTGGGATATGATACACAAACAAAAGGCTATCGTTTGTGGTCTCCATATCACAAAAGTGTAATTGTGAGCAGAGATGTAGTTTTTCATGAACAAATGCAGGAAACAAAACAGTATGTAAGTTTGCCTGTAGAACAGAAAGCTGTAGAAACAGAAGAAATTCCTGAACAATCTCAGCAAGAGAGGGAGGGGGAAGAAACTGTAAAGGAGGAAACTGTGCCTGTAACTATGCCAAAGCGACCAGAAAGGGAACGCAAAGCTCCAATTCGTTATTCAGATGAATACCAAAGCAAACAGGTTTCTCATAGAGCTTTACTAATAGCCTATGAACCTACTTCATTTGAGGAAATTCAGGAAATGGAACCTACAGAAGCTCAGGGCTGGCATGAAGCAATGTCAGAGGAAATCAGAGCAATGGAAAAAAATGAAACGTGGGAGCTAGTACCTTTACCTGAAGGTCGTAAAGCCATTAACAGTAAATGGGTATTCAAAGTTAAACAAAATGAGGAAGGACAGGTGGAACGTTCAATGGTAAAACACAAAGAGATGCTTTTAAAGCTGGGTCTCAGATTGTAACACAATTTAAACAACATGCGCAAGAGGAGGACTGTTAAGTATATGAAAAGAAATACTTGCTTAGTCATTAAAATTGTGTGTGTATGGCTATCTCAGGGTTAAACAGAGAAAGTCTATCTGTGGGCAATTACCTTGAGATAGAGGCTGTTCTGGGAACCTTGCCAAGATTCTAAGTTAGCCTCATCACAGCTGTATGTAATGTAGATAAGAATTGTGTAAGATGTGTATATAGTTTCTCACTTGTGTAAAATGGATCTGATCACTGCTTACTGATCACTGCTTACTGATCACTGCTCTCTGTGTATGCCTCAGTGTGCTGATCTGAACTGATCTGAATTGGACTGCACAGAAGCCTGAAGGAAATAAACCAGCTCTGCTGTGTAAGACCTGCGTGATGTGTGTTTGTTTCTGAGCACAAACAGAGTTCCAGAGAGAGAAAAGTTCTGGCACAATAACCCAACAATCTCTACCATCAAAGAGGCAAAGTCAACCCCCATGACTTTGCACACAAAGAGCAAGGAGCACCCATCACTTCTTCCCATGACCTTGAACTCTGTGGCTCTGTCTATAACTGGTTCGCCTCCTATCTGGAGGGTCGCTCTTTCAGCGTGTCGGCTAACGGCAGCTCGTCCTCCTCTTTTCCCCTTTCAGTAGGGGTTCCGCAAGGCTCGGTGCTTGGCCCGTTGTTGTTTTCTTTATACATGTTGCCCTTGGGTAATCTTATTCAATCTCATGGCCTCCAATATCACCTGTATGCCAATGATACACAATTATATCTCTCATCTCCGGAACTCTCTCCCGATGTTCACGATCGTATCTCGGCATGTCTTTCAGATATCTCAGCCTGGCTGCTTCATCGTCGTTTGAAACTTAATATGGCAAAAACTGAACTGCTTGTTTTTCCTCCTAAACCTGCTCCTCACCTCTCATTCTCTCTTACTATCAACGATGTAACGCTTACTCCGGTCAAGGAAGCTCGTAGTCTTGGCTTTATATTTGATTCCTCGCTCTCCTTTATTCCTCATATCGAGGCAGTAGCTAAATCCTGTCGTTTCTTCCTGTATAATATTGCCAGGATTCGACCATTTTTGTCTGTCTCTTCTGCCAAGACTCTCGTTCACGCACTGGTTATCTCTCGGTTGGACTACTGCAACCTTCTTCTCTCTGGCCTTCCTTCGTCTCACATCAGTCCGCTGGTCTCTGTCCACCACTCTGCCGCTAAGATCATCTTCTTGGCCCGCCGCTCTGACCATGTCACTCCACTTCTGAAATCTCTTCATTGGCTTCCAATTCACTCCAGAATCCAATATAAACTTCTCCTGCTGACCTTCAAAGCTTTTCACGGTCTAGCTCCTGCCTATCTCTCCTCTCTCATCTCACACTATTGCCCCGCTCGTGCTCTCCGCTCCTCTGATGCCATGCTTCTCGCCTGCCCAAGGACTTCCACTTCCCTTACTCGGCTTCGTCCTTTTTCTTCTGCTGCCCCTTACGCCTGGAATGCTCTTCCAGAACACTTGAGAACTACAAACTCAATCACAGCTTTTAAAACTCAGCTAAAAACTTTTCTTTTCCCTATAGCTTTTAAATATTGAGTTTGTTCTGACTCTATATTGTTAGCTTCACCCCACCCGGTGCCTGTTTACACTTCCCTGTGCCTGTTTGCATTCTCTTTCCAACCTTATTGTTTATTACAACTTTATTAGATTGTAAGCCTATGCGGCAGGGTCTTGCTATTTACAGTGTAATCTGTACAGCACCATGTACATTGATGGTGCTATATAAACAAATAAATAAATAATAATAATAATAATAATAATAATAATAATAATAATAATAATAATAATAGAGGCCTCGCTCTGTATCTACTAGCCTTCTGGGCCAAATCTTTCCCACCACTCTTCTAGCAATAGAGGATCTTGGCAGGATCTACACCACTGCTTGAAAGCGTTTAAAAACGCTTTATAACTGTTTTGACAACAGCTGGGGCCCAGGACACACTCGATATACAGTTGTCAAAACTGTTATAAAGCGCTTTAAAGCAGTATTGAAGATCCGGTCTCTGCTTGCCTGCTCTTTGGAGTTGCAAGGTCTTACTCGAATTCTTCTCAAAATGCTATAAATTCTAAATATACAAATAGATGTGAATTATAAGACATCTATGGCTCCTGGTGGTGCCACATAGACCCATCCTCCGACTGGAGTCCACCAGGGGAAGAGCCTTCAGCGTGGTGGCCCCCCTCCTATGGAATTCCCTGCCTCTGGAGGTGAGACAGGCGTCAACTCCGTATTCCTTTCAGCACCTCCTGAAAACGTCGTTGTTCCAGGAAACCTTCCCTTAATGACCAGCCACGGTTCATTTTGCTTTTTAAAAATCTATTTTAAGGCGTTTTATTCTGTGTGTTTTTACTTTATTTTATCTTGTACGCAGCTCCGAAATGTTGAATAGGGAGTGGTATATAAATATTGTAAATAAATATTTGAATAAATAAATAAATAAAAGCATAGTAATGGTAAGTTAAAGCCCCTGGTCTCTGCATGCTGAAATTTGCTGAAGAAATTGCTTCCCCTACCCTCTGCTAAGCCTTTTTACGAGGGCTATTGGAAACCTCTGCCAGGTCTACACCAAGCAGGATGCAACACTTTGAAAGCTTTTGGAAAGCTGACATTGGTAAAACCATTATCAACCATTTGAAAACAGTAGCATAGATCCTGCCAAGATCTCCATTACCATTTTCCATACAAAGCCTCGCTCTCTAGTCCAGATCCGGGCCCAATTCAAAGTGCTGGTATTAACCTTTAAAGCCTAAATGGCTTGGGGCCGGGCTATCTGAAGGAACGCCTCCTCCCATATGTACCTGTCCAGACCCTAAGGTCATCCTCAGGAGTCCTTCTCCACAAGCCCCTGCCAAAGGAAGTGAGGCAGGTGGCTACCAGGAGCAGGGCCTTCTCTGCTGTGGCACCCCGGCTGTGGAATGAGCTCCGTAAGGAGACACCAGGTGAAGACCATTTTTATTTTCCCAGCATTTTAAAAGTCTATAAATAAATTTTAACTTGGTGTTTTAAATTTGTAATTTTGCATTACTGCTGTTTTTATCTGGTTGAGCTCCTACATTGTATTTTATATTATGGTTTTATACTGTTGTTTTACCCTTTGAATTGTTTTAATTTTTTGTGAACAGCCCAGAGAGCACCGGCTATTGTGTGGTATAGAAATGTAATAAATAAATAAATAAATAAATAAATAAATAAATAAATAAATAAATAAAATCCTCTAGCCTTCCTGGCCAAATTCCTCCCTCTCTTCTAGGCACAGAGCACCACATCTCTGCTTCTCTTTTCTGGAGCTCACCTGAAAGCGAAGGAGGCAACAAAGACCAGAAGCAAACCAGAAGCCCTTCCAGGTGAGGAAAACACAGGCACAACAGCAGCCAGTGAGTTCACTTCCAAGAGCAACAGAGGAGGAAAAAGTTTCCCTGCTCTCCTGCAGGTAATCAGGCTCTGCTATTCCTTGAGCTCTTGCTGGGAGCAGCTTTAGGATTAATCACTTTCCTTTTGCCTCCCAAACCATCTCTCCCTCTCCTACCTGCATGGGCTCACATCAAAGGGGCCATCTGTTGGCCATTTCTCTTGGGTTTACAAGGGTTGCTGGGAATTGTAGTTCACAGCAAGAAGAAAGCTTTGATAGGGAGGCCACCTGATCTAGAACACCTGGTTAAGAAAGGAAACCAATCTTCTTCATTTTGCTTGAGGTGGGAATAAAAGTTTAGGAAGAGACTGGGAGATGAGGGGTTCACTGCCAAATTGGGCTGCCCCTGATGCCTAGTGGGGAAGCCCCCACTTTACAATGTGGGTGTGCCTTAAATAAAGGCTGTAATAAGGGCAGGCTTGCAGATGAGCATAACCAGCCTCTATGAGGTCCAAGCAACACATTCTGTCTGCAAATGCGTAACATTGGATTTCCATTGGAAACATAGGTGTGCACAAGGGGTGTCCCAGGTGTGCCCAGGCACATCCTAATGTCTCAAGGAATAAGCACCAAATTGAACTGGGCATTGAGTAGGGATCTGGAAGGGCATCCAGACACAGCAGGAATGGTCCTCCGGCTGCCGGCCATCATGCCAAAGAATCGTTGCCTTCAAGATAGATACATAGATTTCCTGGGTGCCCACCCTAATGAAATGTGTTGCACACACCCTTGACTAGAAAGCAGAGAATGAACAAATAAATGAGGGGATGAGTAAACCCTCCCCCCCCCACGGCTGCCTCTTAGCTCCAAATTGTCCAATTCCCAAGTGCAGTTTTGAGGGGGAAAGTCCATCATGTCTGCATGTAATGCGTAGCTCAGCCTTCAAAATCAGATGTAAGGAGCTGCACTTCAGTCATGCCACACCCAGCTGGCACTAGGGGAAAGATTTTCAAGTTACGGCCATCTACTTACATGCAATAATTCGTGCAAAACGCTGTGAACAGTGGGAGGTTTTAGGAGAGACCGAGGCCTAGTAGATGGAGGAGCAAAAGAGGTCAATTTATTCAAAGAACGCTTAAGCGGGAATAAAGTTTGTAGAGTTAAACAAACTTTGTAGAGTTTAAACAAGCTTTGTAGGCCTAGTAGATGGAGGAGCAAAAGAGGTCAATTTATTCAGAGAACGCTTAAGCGGGAATAAAGTTTGTAGAGTTAAACAAACACCACTTTTTGGTGATTCCCAGTTTAGCTAAAATGGATGTTGATATGAGCCACATTGAGCAGGGGGTTGGACTCGATGGCCTCATAGGCCCCTTCCAACTCTTCTACTCTATGATTTTTTGCTTTGTCACACCAGGGTTATACTGTGCAATCACTGCGAATTGCGTGCAAAGGACTGCGAAGTTTTCCAGCTTATAATCTGATTTTATTTGTGAAGTACTCCCATGCATCCTGCTTTAATTGTGCTATAAAGGCAAAAGACTCCTCATATTTAGCCATTAGTTTTCGAGCGTATCATTTCTGAGCAGCCACTGGGGTACAGGAGCAGGATTTGAAGAAAAATGAAACAAATGCTTACATCTGTGTAAATTTTATGATAAAGACATCTAAATTGGCACAGTAATATATATTAAGGAGAGCTTTAAGCATACCAAATTTGAAGTGGGTTTGATTATCCATTGATTTTTAATGTGTGTTTTTTTACATTTCCTCCCTTAAACCATTTCCTGGTATGCAAAGGATCGCTACCGCCTGGTAGCAACCAGAACAACATTGCCGAAAGCTTAGCGCAGTAGGGGATAATTCGAGGGAAACAGGTACGTGGGGTGAAGCTCACAGTCATCTGCCCTGGGATGAGGCAACCACCGTTTGATCCATCATGGTGTCCTACAATGGGCAGTGGCTCTCCAAGATTTCAGGCAGATCAAGTTGCTTCTTCCCCCTGATCCCCATCTATATGACAGCTGAATGGCTTCTCATTAAATTTTATCCTGTTTTTTTGCTGGTTGAGATTAGTCAGTGAGCGTCACAGTGCAGCAGCAGCAGTGATTTATATTGAGAGTGCTTGAGGCTGTGCACATGCTCACCTCCACACAGAGGAGGGACGAGTAACGCAGTAAATTCTATATGCGGAGATCCACATATTTATATGGGTGAAAGGAGAGGCCAGCGTGGTGTTGCCCTGCAGGGTCATGCTCCAGGTTGCAGCCCAGCACCCGAACTACGCCCCCCGAAGGCATCATCGCTGCTTCCCGGAGCACAGGGGCAGCAGTGGGGAAAGGAACGAGTGTACTTGAATGAGGCAGCAGACGAGGGTGAACAGGGACGGCTCACTCACTCACTGCCCGTTCAACAACTTTGTTGTCAAATGCAAGTTGAAAATGGCGGAAGGAACGAGGCAGCTGATAGGCGGAAAGGAGGGAAATCGGCCAATCACATCGAAGCTACACCCACATGTCACAATGCAATTTACCTCCCCCAAGGACGCACAACATAACGCGATGCAAAGTCGGACGTTAGCCTAAAAGTCACGGTAAAACGGAAATCCAAATAGGTGCATTAGCGTGGATAAAAGCCGCCGCTGTGGTGAATGGAAGGCTGCGTCATGTGTCCAAAAATGAAAATCCGTACATTTACCCCAGTGTAAAGAGCCCGTTTAGATGTGCCCCGGACCCTTTTAACTGGAGGTGCCATGAATGGAACCTGGGACCTTTTGAATGGGCATTCAGTCATGCGTGGGCAGGCTGCTGAAACTGGATAAGGGATGTCTCCTAACTATCCATGATCAAAGTGGCAAAGAATTTTTTTAAAAAAAATCACTGAGGAAAAAAGTACATCCAACTTTATTATTAAACAGAATAATCCATTGGCAAACATCCCATACACCCCCAAAACATCAACAACTCCTGTCACAGTTGACATCTTTGGAAACTTCTCCTCCAGCTCTCGGTTTAATTCAGTTTTATTGATAGATTATTGGGCTAGATTAGGATACAAGAGAGTGCTGTCATTTCAGCATGTAGCTTTTCTACTATAAGAATGCCCTGACCTCAAAACAAGATGCCCTGACCTCAAAACAAGCATTTATTCTGGCCTTGGGGGAAAGTAATTTGTTACCTGGATCCTCTTCAGGGTTTCATAAAAAGGAGAACATTTAATACCTCCAGCCATTTAAAACCTTAAAAACATTCAATTGGTACAATTAAAAGGAGCAATAAATAAGCAAGAACTTCCAAGAATTGGAGCATTTATCTGATGAATCATTCGATGTCTATTAAGATGTGGCTTCCGATAGAACCTCTTTCCACAATCTGAGCATTCATATGGTTTCTCCCCTTCGTGAATTCTTTGATGTAATTTAAAGCCATCATTCCAAATATATGAGGTCAAATCTTCATTGATTCTCTGTTGTGAACCAAGACCTGCATTTTGGCTGAAGTTCTTTCCACAGACTGAGCATATATACAGTTTCTCCTCGGTATGGATTCCTTCTCACCTTCTGGATTCATCTGGATTCTCAAAAGTGGCTGTTCCTTGTCCTTGCACTGCTCCTTCCAACGGTAATCCATGTGCTCCTTCCTCGTTCTCAGTCCCCTGCACATCACCTGTTGGAAGAATGAGAAAATTCAATAAACAAAACATCTTTGTGTGTAGCAGATTGCATTTAGGGCTTTCCATATTCACCTAAATTCCATAAGGGCAGGCAATTGGGGCTGAAAAGATCATTCCTTTGCGAGATGCATTATTTAGGCAGTAGGGTTTGGAGTCCCGTGCTGTGCGTAATTCCAGCTTCTTCCCTGCCTTTGAGCTGGTGGCTGTCAGTGGGCTTTTATCCCACACCTTCACCAAGTTCTCCTGCTTTCAGTTCCTTTATGGGATTAAGATCAGCACCTTTACACATGCTTTTTTTCTGGAGGAGGGGGCTTGTCTCTTTGTCTTTTTACATGTTATTGTTATTTATTTATTTATTTATTTATTACATTTATATACCGCCCCATAGCTGAAACTCTCTGGGCGGTTTACAGAAGTTAAAAACAGTGTATATTATTTAAAACCAGAAATTCATTATACAGCCACTCTGAAGGGATCTACAGTAGTCAAGTTAGAACGTGTCTTACCATTTTTAAGTGTGCATTTGGTAGTATTTCACCACATGATGTTCACTTTGAGACGCTTTATTGTTGTCTGTTCTTTGGTTTTTATTTTGAACTTCTCTGAAATAAGTCGTTCTATTTGGTATGATGTGGCCGATTTCATCGTATTAAATGGATTTCCCATAGTTCTTAATTAGCCAATCGCATTCCTGGGGGGGACATGTTTATTTAATTTCTGTGCCCGAATGTGGAGCCGGGGTTCTTTTCAAGCCTCTTTTTTGCTGACGTTTTTTAGTTTCAGTTTTGAGAGGCTGCTTACTGGTTTGCTTGCCGGTGGAGAGAAGAGGAAGTGGGAGGGGAAATTGGCAGATTGGGTGTGGGGAGGAGAACAAACGGATTTGTTTTCTTAGTGTGGTCAAAAGGAATGTATTCCCACGGAAAGAGAAAAGTAAGTAAACATTTTAAAAACTGCTATGTTTTAAATCGTTCAAAAGCAAAACATTCAATGACTGTAAAAACAACGTTTCACATACTAGTCTAGGTCTCCTCTAAGTGGCACTGTGAATAGCACAATTGTGTAATTTCACAGTATATATAGAACCATTGGGGGGGGGGAATACTGCACTTTCCCCCAACTAAACAAACAAAAAACTTTGGAAAAGGTTGCAAAGCATGACAGAGGCCTGGTGGATGACGGCATCATGTAAAGGACCCACAGTTGTGCCTCTATTGGGATGGAGGGGGCCGAGAACAGCTGAGATGGAGAGTGTTTGGGGAGGGCCCCAGCACATGGGCAAACAGAAGATATTAGCAGCTTGACCCAACTTGCCTCACTCATGAAACAGCCTCAGCCTAAAAGACAAGCCCCAGGCTCCGTTCAGGTGCTGCAAGCAATGGTTGTTTATGCTGATCCAGAGCAGTAAACGTTCCTGCCAGTTCCTGGACCCAGCTTGGATTATTCTTGAATGCAGAATGACTCTGACTATTCTTCAGCAAGTCCCTATATCTGGTTATATTTTCCTTTCCTTCAGACGGATATCTTTGGCTTATTGACCTTGGACTATTTAATAGGACAGTGCAGAGTGACTTTGCTCCTATTTGAAATTGGAAGCAGAGCTGAGACAAGATGCTGCTCTACTCTGATTTTTTAAGCAGATCTGTCTCTGTGCTTCGTTGAAGCTTCACCGGAGCTTCAATCCAGTTTTGGATACCCGTACCATTGCAGTATATGGAAAATCAGTAAAATGCTTACATCTCTGTTATTTTTAAAGATAAAATGACGTAACCCAGCACTATGATAGCTCATAAGTGGAGCTTTAGCCATGCCAAGTTTGAAGCAGATCCATTCATTCCTTGAGTTTTACAGAAATTTTGAATTTGCATAATTGCCCTTTTGTAGTCTATGGAAATTAACAAAAATGCTTACATCTATGTCATTTATACAGATAAAGAGATGAAACCTTGCACCATAATAGCTCCTAAGTCGGGTTTGCCAAGTTTGAAGCAAATTCATTTACACCTTGATATTTAGCATTTTTAAAAAAAAAAATCCCCCAAAACCATTTCCCTCTCGCAAAGACACACACACACCATCCTATCACCAAAGCTTCCTAAAACAAAGAAAAGTCAAAGAGCATTTTAAAAAGAAACTGGTTTGAAAGCAATGGAGGTGATTCACAGTGCAACCCTTTATATATCTACTCTGAAGTAAGTCCTAGTGACTTCAACAGGTCTTACTCCCATTATCTCCAGACTGCAACATTTACTAACAGGGAGGGAGCCACTTACTTCCGAGTAGACGTGCACTGGAGAGAGCAGTTTTAGCAGGGTTTCCTTTTTCTCTTTTCCTCACCCTAGGATTGTCTTCTTGGGGTTTTCTGTCACTTTAGCATCAACATTAAAGCCTCTCACTTAAAGACCAAAGACAGTTTTGAAAACAAAACAAAAACCAGAAGGTTCAAACATATAAGAACAACTCTGGGCTGCTGGCATTGGCTGCCTGTAGGTTTCCAAGACCCTTTCAAGGTGCTGGTTTTAACCTATAAAGCCTTACACGGCTTAGGCCCCAAATAGCTGACGGAACGCCTCTCCCAACATAACCAAACCTATAGGCTATGCTTAACACCTACCATCCACCTCCGGGTGCCTACTCCGAGGGAAGCTCGGAAGACAGCAACAAGGGAGAGGGCCTTCTCTGTGCTGACCCCGTAATTATAGAACCATCTCCCCAATGCAGCCCGCCTGGCACCAACATCGTTATCTTCGGAGAAAGAGAGCCCCGGCCAGAAAAGAGTTTCCAAACATCCCAGAAGCATAAAAAAGCTTTTCCTTCCTTACCTAGGAAAACCTCTTCCTGGTACAACCCCACAGACTCCAGCCAGTCCTCAATCTCCTCTAACACAGAGCGAGGCTCTGCCCGGGCCCCCAACTCCACCTGCAAAAAGAGACAGAAACTGTATGGGGATAGAGAGCGACATCACACCAGCGTTTTATTGCACTTTTGTCCTGACTTGTTTAACATTTTGCCCCGCGACCCTCACATTATTTATTATTATTGATGATTTATTGCATTTGTATAACACTCTATAGCCAAAGCTCTCTGGGGTGTTTACATAGGATAAGAACACTTAAAAACAATATACCAAATGTTAAAACCACAAAAACATACAAAAACATAGCATTATCCCTTTCCTGCAGTCATCTCACCTCCTTCCCTCCATTTCCCATGTTTTTCAAGGGTGGGCGAAGTCTGGTATTTTTCCTCCATGTGGGATAAAACCATCCTTCCATCCCCGTGTATTGCTGTCTCCCCGCTATGTCACAGAACATCCCTTCTTGGGGGTGTCCGCATTGAAGGGCGGTCTTGCTGCCGAAAGAGGTGGGCAGGGGCTGTTCTCCTCCAGTCTGCAGAACCACTCAACTGCTCAACCGGGAAGGGGGAGGGAGGGCGTGTGAAGACCCCGCACAGAAGGGAGCATCATCTCACCTCTAAAGGCAGAAATGGCGCCCAGCTGATGCAACGCTAAATCGCTAAAATGCTAGAAAACAAGGCAAAATAGCACAACTACACATGTGGAAGTGACCAGCACTTGACACGCTAATGAAACGGAAATGGAAATCACAGGTGCATACCAGGAAATGGGGAAGTAGGTGTGATGGATCCCAGAGGGACAAATACACCTGGGAGGAGAGAGCCCTGAAGTCAGAATTTCCCAGCCATGATCTCCAGATGCAATCGGAGAATCCTAGAATCACAAGTTTTTAGGAACCATCTTACAAAATCCATGAACTCATGCACGTCTCCTTCTTAGTCAGAAAAGGAGCACAACTCAAATGGCCTGTCTCAACCCAATACCTGCTCACCATAGACATCGCAGGATAGCAAAGGGACTCACCTCCAGAGCCTGAGGGACTTCCCCTCTTCTTTCTGAGTGTCCCTCTAAGCTGCAGCCTGTAGGGTTTGGGGTCTCCATGGCGGATCTCAGAACGTTTCGCCACAGAATAAACCAGAATGACCTCGATAAATATGTTGGGCCTTGAAAGGGAAATAGGAATGAGGGAGACATGGTAATAACAGAAAGAGATCAAACTTCAAAATGGAAGACAGTACTTGATGTTTTTTAAAAATACTACCATTATGAACCCGACCAATGGTCCATCTAGTCCAGCATTCTGTTCACATGGGCCAACCAGCTTTCGACTGGGAATCTACAAGCAGGACATAAGTGCCACATCACCCTCTTACCCATGTTCCCCACACACCTCGTGTGCATCGGCGTACGAAAGGTCCCATATAGCCATCACGACTAGTAGCCATTGATAGGCGAAGTAGAGGAACGCCTGGGACTCTGCCCGCCTGATGCTTCTGGGTGAGGAATTTCTGGCATTCATCATCTACTCTCTGATATGGCTTTGAATCATTATTAGTACAAAATCAATTTCAACTGCAGTTTTCCATAAGAAAGCCTGCCACCTTTTTCCTTCCGCTTTTGGGGATCACCGGGCATCTCTACCATCAAAGAGGCAAAGTCAACCCCCATAACTGTGTACACAGAGAGCAAGGAGCACCCATCACTTCTTCCCATGCCAGGGAAAAGAGGCCTCGCTCTGTATCTACTAGCCTTCTGGGCCAAATCTTTCCCACCACTCTACTAGCTACAGAGGATCTTGGCAGGATCTACACCACTGCTTGAAAGCGTTTAAAAGCGCTTTATAACAGTTTTGACAACAGTTGGGGCCCAGGACACACTTGATATACAGTTGTCAAAACTGTTATAAAGCGCTTTAAAGCAATATTGAAGATCCGGTCTCTGCTTTTCTGCTCTTTTCAATTGCAAGGTCTTACTCAAATTCTTCTCAAAATGCTATAAATTCTAAATATACGAATAGATGCAAATTATAAGACATCTATGGCTCCTGGTGGAGCCACATAGACCCATCCTCCGACTGAAGTCCACCAGGGGAAGAGCCTTCAGCGTGGTGGCCCCCCCTCCTATGGAATTCCCTGCCTCTGGAGGTGAGACAGGTGTCAACTCCGTATTCCTTTCGGCACCTCCTGAAAACGTCGTTGCTCCGGGAAACCTTCCCTTAATGACCAGCCACAGTTCACTTTGCATTTTGCTTTTTTAAAAAATCTATTTTAAGTTGTTTTATTCTGTTTTTTACTTTATTTTATCTTGTACACAGCTCCGAAATGTTGAATAGGGAGTGGTATATAAACATTGTAAATAAATAAATAAATAAATAAATAAAAGCATAGTAATGGTAAGTTAAATCTCCTGGTCTCTGCATGCTGATATTTGCTGAAGAAATTGCTTCCTCTGCCCTCTGCTAAGCCTTTTAACGAGGGCTACTGGGAACCCGTGCCACATCTACACCAAGCAGGATGCAACATTTTGAAAGCTTTTGGAAAATGACATTGGCAAAACCATTATCAACCATTTGAAAACAGTAGCATAAATCCTGCCATGATCTCCACTACCAATTTCCATACAAAAGCCTGCTAAAGAGTTCCTTTCTCTTTTGGGGTTCAGGGGGACAATTCTGCCATCGAAGAGGCTGCTGCAAGGACCACCCCCCAATAGCTTTGCTTCTCACCATGCCAGGGAAATGAGCCTTGCTCTCTATCCTCTAGCCTTCCTGGCCAAATTCCTCCCCCTCTTATAGGCACAGAGCACCGCATCTCTGCTTCTCTTTTCTTGAACTCACCTGAAAGGTAAGGAGGCAACAAAGACCAGAAGCAAACCAGGAGCCCTTCCAGGTGAGGAAAACACAGGCACAACAGCAGCCAGTGAGTTCACTTCCAAGAGCAACAGAGGAGTAAAAAGTTTGCCTGCTCTCCTGCAGGTAATCAGGCTCTGCTATTCCTTGAGCTCTTGCTCAGTGCAGCTTTAGGATTTATCACTTTCCTTCTGCCTCCCAAACCATAGCTCTCTCCTACCTGCATTGGCTCACATCAAAGGGGCCAGCTGTTGGCCATTTCTCTTGGGTTTGCAAGGGTTGCTGGGAATTGTAGTTCACAGCAAGAAGAAAGCTTGGATAGGGAGGCTACCTGATCTAGAACACCTGGGGAAGAAAGGAAAACACACTTCTTCATTTTGCCTGAGGTGGGGGATGAAAGTTTAGAAAGAGACTGGGAGATGAGGGGTTCACTGCCATGTTGGGCTGCCCCTGATGCCTAGTGGGGAAGCCCCCACCTTACAATGTGGGTGTGCCTTAAATAAAGGGTGTAATGAGGGCGGGCTTGCAGATGAGCATAACCCGCCTCTATGAGGTCCAAACAACACATTCTGTCTGCAAATGCATAACATTAGATTTCCATTAGAAACATAGGTGTGCACAAGGGGTGTCCCAGGTGTGCCCAGGATCATCCTAATGTCTCAAGCAATAAGCACCGAATTGAAGGGGGCATTGAGTAGGGATCCGGAGGGGCATCCAGATACAGCAGGAACGGTCCTCTGGCTACCGGCCATCATGCCAAAGAATCGTTGCCTTCGAGATAGATACACAGATTCCCTGGGTGCCCACCCTAATGAAATGCATTGCACACGCCTATGACTAGAAAGCAGAGAATGAAGAAATAGAAGGGGGAGAGTAAACCCTTCCTCCCCATGGCTGCCTCTTAGCTCCAAATTGTCCAATTCCCAAGTGCAGTTTTGAGGGGGAAAGTCCATCATGTCTGCATGTAATGTGTAGCTCAGCCTTGAAAATCAGATGTAAGGAGCTGCACTTTAGTCATGCCACACCCAGCTGGCACTAGAGGAAAGATTTTCAAGCTACGGCCATCTACTAACTTGCAATAATTTGTGCAGAAGGCTGGGAACATTGGGAGGTTTTAGGAGAGACCGAGGCCTAGTAGATGGAGGAGCAAAAGAGGTCAATTTATTCGGAGAATGCTTAAGCGGGAATAAAGTGTGTAGAGTTAAACACTAGCACTTTCTGGTGATTCCCAGTTTAGCTAAAATGGATGTTGATATAAGCCACATTGAGCAGGGGTTGGACTCGATGGCCTCAAAGGTCCCTTCCAACTCTACTACTCTATGATTCTTAGCTTTATCACACCAACGTTATTAACGGTTTTTAATGTTTTAAGTGTGTATATGTTCTGTGTTTTAGAGTTTTAAATTTTGTATACTTGTTTTTATTTCAATTTTAGAATTTCTGTAAACTGCCCAGAGAGCCCTGGCTGTGGGAGCGGTATATTAGTGTAATAAATAAATAAATAATATTATACAGTGCCTTTGTGAGATGCATTATTTAGGCAGTAGGGTTTGGAATCCCGTGCTGTGCCTCGTTCCAGCTTCTTCCCTGCCTTTGAGCTGGTGGCTGTCAGTGGGCTTTTATCCCACACCTTCACCAAGTTCTCCTGCTTTCAGTTTCTTTATGGGTTTGACATCAGCACCTTTACACATGGGCCAGATCTACACATCGTTGTGAAGGCGCTTCAGCGCGCCTTTTTTAAGTACGTACCTAAATGAGGCGTTTCTTTCTTTACTGCCTCATGCACCTTTTGTTTTGTTTCGTTTCGTCGGAGCGGATCACAGTTCTGTCACTTCCGTCACTTCCGTCCCAAGTGGGCATTTCTTAGAGGCTGGCTTTGGTGGATGCTTGTGACGTTCTCCCTTGCTCCCCCCCTTTTTTAAAAAATTCCTCAAATCCCAGAATTCCCTGTTTGGGTTGTTGTGCTCGTTGTGAAGAAGATGGAGTCCATGGATAACCAAACGGAATTAGTCATCACCATGGCTGTTTCTATCAATTTACTTCTATGTGCTCTTCGAGCACTGTCTGTGCTCGAGAATGAGTACTGGCATCGCTGGTCACAACTCCGTAAAATCATCGTGTTTCCATACATCGTGTTTCCCTTCCTCTGCAGCTGCTTCTGTGTCCTCCTCCTCTGCTGCTCCTCCACCAGTTCTCCTCCTCTGTCGCTTCTCTGCTGCTGCCAGGAGCTTTCACGGACCCACCCACAGGCTTCCTTTCTAGTTCACTCCCCCAGGCTTCTTGTTGCTCGCAAAGATGGTGGCAGCGCATTGTTAAATTATGGAACTCACTGCCACAAGATGTAGTGATAGCGACCAATCTGGATGGCTTCAAAAGGGAGTTGGATAAATTCCTGGAGGCAAAGGCTATCCATGGCTACTAGCCCTGATGGTTGTGTGCTATCTCCAGTATTCGAGGAAATTTTATTTATTTATTTATTTATTACATTTTTATACCGCCCAATAGCCGAAGCTCTCTGGGCGGTTCTCACACACACACACAAAGCCTTTGTGCACCAGTTGCTGGGGAACATGGGTGGGAGGGTGTTGTTGCACCATGTCCTGCTTATTCATACCTGGCCGATGGCTGCTTGGTGACTGTGTGAACAGAGTGCTGAACTAGATGGGCCCTTGGTCTGATCCAGCAGGGCACTTCTTATGGATAGCTGCCGAAGTTAGTCCCAGGTACAGTAGACCCTTCCATTTCACTGCAGAAATGACCAACACCTGGCCCCATTAAAATGAGCAGAGACATTGAGGTGAGAAGTGAGGATTGGAAGGAAGGAGGAAAAGCATAAATCCCTCTTTGTATCCAGCAAGAACTCAGCCAACAACACAGTCTGAATATCCAGAAGAGAACTTCAGGGTTGGGCCTTTCCACCCAGGTTTGTTTATTTGGAATTTCACTCACTGGCTGCTCTGTTGCAGATGTTCTTCCTCACCTGGAGTGGTTGCTGCTTTGTTCCTGGTTGTGGCTCCGTCCTTGGCTGTAAACCTTCCTTGGCTTTGGGGAGATATTGGTGAGTTCAAGGAAGATTGTGCCTCTCTTAAGTAAAACAAAGCAGAGTTAGGGAATTCCCTGGTTAGAAGGGAGGAAGATGACCAGCAAGGCAAGGAACTACAGGAGGAGTCACCACTCCCATGGCAGCGTGAGAGGTGAAAGGAGCTTATTTTTTTCCCCATGGCAGGATCTACAGTACTGCTTTAAAACAGTAGTGGCACCTGTTGGGGCCCAGGAAACACTCTATATACTGTTTTCAAACCATTTTCAAAGTGTCATATCCTGCTTGGTTCTTTAAAAACAAACTGAAACTATCTCCTAAGTATTTTACTTACCCCTGTGTAAGCCCACAAAGCCCTAAATTGGGTTAGAAACAGGGCTGTTCAGGAGGGGTTGGGATTTAAGCTTTCCCTTCACTTCTTATTTATTCCCCCCCCATTGGGATGATGGTTATTATAAAAATAAAGAACACATCTCTAACTGAATTGTGGCTGGCAGTGCTTACAGGGAGGTCAGGGTGTCACCATAGGGAACATCTGGCTTGGCCCTAAAGTGGAGCTTTCTCCTGTCTCCTGAGAATAGAAAGGATCTGGTCATACTAGGCAGGGCTCCTGCAGCTGTAACAGTTGTGAGGAAGAGGGAATTTCACCAAGTTTTGCATATATACAAATGACACCTGCTGACATTCCCTTTTCTGTACAAGTGCTGAAGATACAGGAGCCCTGTCCTCCTTTTCATTTGATCACCCTACAAATGGAAATGAAATCCACATGGGGTTCAACCAGTAATGTAGAAAATGTTAAAAGAGTAATTAACAATTTGGATTTGATAGTGATAGAGTAAGAAAAAAAACAGTATTGTCACATAACTTAGCTGGGGAGAATATTGGAAAACATTTTATTTTTGTGTGTTTTTTCTGTTTGCTTTTTTTGATTTGCTTTGTTTGGTTTCTGCATGTGTGTGTGTGTCTGTCTGTCTGTCTACCTATATGTGTTATATTTTGCTCTGTAATGTCTTTCATTTATTGGTGTTTGGAAAAATAAAAAAGGATTTTTTTAAAGGAGCCCTGACCTCTTTTCCATAAGGTCACCCTAGTTAATTGACTCCCTCCCCTGTTTTTCATCTCCCACATTTCTCTAGTCCAGGGTATCAGTTCCTTGGGATTCTCTTGTTTTTCCAGCTGACGAAGAGTAGATGAACAGAGATGATGGGGAGGAAAAGAAAGCAGAAGAACAAGGACAGGAGGGGCCACGAGAGTCATCGGTGTCAGGAGCACGAGAGAACCTTTCCCCAAGTGTGGGACTGGACGCTGCCTCAGCAACCTTGGAAAGAGCAGAAGGTCGGCAGGAAATCCACCCAAGGGAGGAAGCGGAAGGCCACAGTCAACCCAGAGTCAAAGCTATTTGCAGGAGGAAGAAGATGTCATCCCGTGTGGAGCTGCAACATCATTCTCAGAGGATTAATCCCCAAGAGCTATTAGGTAAAGTTGCCTAATTTGACTTCAACTGTCTTTTACAAATACATAGTACAGCACCCAAAATTGTCTCCAGCTATAATATAATATAATATAATATAATATAATATAATACTAACTGCTTTATTTCTGCTGCTGGGGTTCTCTTCACCTGTAAATAGCTGATGATAAGAGTGATCACTATGTTGGAAGCACAACTGCCTCAGTTGTTTGTGAGTGGCGATAACAGTGAAATAGCTGCAATGAGGTCTCCTAGAGTAGGTCATCCTTCAGCGATCCCGGATGAACCATCACAGGGAGTCAGAGTACGCTGTTCATTCCCTAGGATCATAGAATAGCAGAGTTGGAAGGGGCCTATAAGGCCTTCTAATCCAACCCCCTGCTCAATGCAGGGATCCACCCTAAAGCATTCCTGACAGATGGTTGTCCAGCTGCCTCTTGAAGGCCTCTAGGGTGGGAGAGCCCACAACCTCCCTAGGTAACTGATTCCATTGTTGTACTGTTCTAACTGTCAGGTAGTTTTTCCTGATGTCCAGCTGGAATCTGGCTTCCTTTAACTTGAGCCCGTTATTCCGTGTCCTGCACTCTGAGAGGATCAAGAACAGCTGCTCAGTCCGTAGGAGTTAGTTTCCAGGAACGAGCGGTCGCCAGGAACTCCATGTGAGGAGAAAAGTAGTTTAGATGAGTGGTCTTCAACTGGTGGATCGTGCCTAAAAGTGGGTTATGAGGTCAGTCCAGATGGGTCAAAGCAAAGCTGTTGCCGCCATGTTGGGCATGGAGGAAATTGTGAAAGTTGGTTCCATGTTGCAGGTTGGGAGTCCAAGTTGGGTCTTGGAACTGGACCAGTTCAGGACCACTGGTTTAGATGAAAGAATTAGTGATGAGAACACACAACGTTGAGGAGATCTTCATGGACTATTTTGCCAGGCTACAAAGTGGTGGGCAAGAGTCATAAAAACAAACAAAATCCCCAGCCACTCTACATGCCAGGACTACAGTCTTGCAGGAGCATTTGGGACACAGGGACGAAGTGGGCAAATGAAGAGGGAAACAAACAAGCCAGGATTGAGAGCACAAACCAGGGTTTGTTTAGTTGTCTACCAGACAACCCTTGGATAGGGCTACAAACCATGGGCCTTCATGGGCCCAGGCAGATGCATCCGGTGCTGGGACTGACCCCTGCCTGAGTGCTCTGGAACCTTCCGAGAGCAGTCAGGCGCCAGTCTGCCCTGACCTTGACCTTTCCCCTTCCCCCCTCCCAGCTGCATTAATGTCAGCCACCATTCACAGAGAGGGGGTAAATATGCTATTATTATTATTTTTAATAGTAGTAGTAGTAGTAGTATTTATTGCATTTATATACTGCCGCATAGTCCAAGCTCTCTGGTCCAGAATGGAGGGAGAAAATATGCAATTAATCCAGCCTTGCTAAAATTGCCTTTTTCTTTCCCTCCCGCTGCACCAATGGAGCCCTTAAAGACTTTATTAAATGGTCCTTGAAGCTCCCCGTTGGTGGGGGAGGGGGGAGAAATGCAATTTCCCCAAGACTGGGGAAATCTGATATTATTTTTGCATTTATATTGTGCCTTTTTCCCTCCAAGGAACCCAAGGCGCCATACTTAATCCTCCTCTATTTTATCCTCTCAACAATAACCCTGCGAAGTGGGTTGGGCTGAGCATCTGTGATTTGCCCAAAATCACCCAGTAGTATTGCCGGACTTCCAGTCCAACACTTTATCCACTACACCACACTGGCTGGAATGTAGTGGTGGTGGCCACCACTAGAGTGGAGGGAAAAATCAGCTATGTCCCCAACCAGTTGCTGGGGAACATGGGTGGTAGGGTGCTGTTTTACCATGTCCTGTCTTGTTGGTCCCTGGCCAATGGCTGGTTGGCTACTGGGTAAACAGAGTGCTGTACCAGTTGGACCCTCGGTCTGATCCAGCATGGCTCTTCTTATGTTCTTATCCTTGGGGAAATCGCATTTATGCTCCCCTGCTCCAATCAGGGCCTCAAAGACCCAGTTAATGTGTCAGAGAAAGGCAATGCATGCTTCCCAGGGCTTCCAGAAAGTGCGCAATTCCCCATCCACTCTAATGGCCCCAGAACAATGTTGTATCTAAACCCGAAGTCTTCGGAATTTACTTTAATGTGTGGATTCTGATTCTGTGCTGTAAAAGATTGATTGAATCAGGAAACAAAGATGTTGCTTTACCCGTCTGGCAGATGAGCAGACACCGGCTCCAGGGACCCTGTTTGGCCAGCTTCAAATGGAAACGGATTGGGAGGCAGCATTGAAAGAAAAGCTAACGGTGAATGGGGTGGGCCGTTGTGGGGAAATCTGGCCTTCACACATCCGCTGGGCTTCTATTTTCAATCTGAGTTGGGGGCTTTCCCCAGAAATTCAGGAAATTGGTTAGGATTTTTTGTTCGTGTTTGCTTGGGTAAATTTACCTAAACAAACAAAAACCTCATTCCTGCCAACAGATAACTTAAAAAATGAGGTGCATTTACCCTATAATTGATCCCCCAGCTTTTCAATTTTGTTTTCTCTTATTGATTCCATCAGAGGATGTACAGGAGAGTGAGGATGAGGGAAGACAACATAGAGGCCCACCACCAAGAAGAACTAGAAGTGAGGAGGTCTGCAATCAGCCTCAAAAAAGGAAGCAGTCACGAAAGAGTACGCAGGGAAGGAAGGATAAATCCGTTCCCTCAGTGAGTGGGGTCTCCCTTGAACCAGGAAAGCAGAAAACAAAAAGACCCAGAAAGTGCCTTGATGCTCATTTGAGAATCCACACGGGGAAGGAACCCAGTCAAAGCTCAGAGCCTGTGAAAAGTGACCCTCTGAGCAAAAAATCGATGAAACATCCAAGGCTTGATGCCCGGGGAAAGACGCATAAATGTTTGGTGTGTGGAAAGAGTTTCAGATGGAATTCAGTCCTTAAAATACATCAGCAAATTCACTTCGGGGGGAAACTGCATAATTGTACAGAATGTGGAAAGAGGTTCACTCAAAGATTAGACCTTATTGTACACAAAGTGTACCATAGAATCGAGAAACGCTTTAAATGCAAAGAATGTGGGAAAAGCTTCCGTCAGAAAGTAGGCCTTACGAGACATCAACGAATTCACACAGGAGAGAAGCCCTACATGTGTAAGGAATGTGGAAAAAGCTTCAGTCAAGATGCAAGCCTTAGCAGACATAAACGAATTCACACAGGGGAGAAACCCTATAAATGTGAACAATGTGGAAAGAGTTTCAGTGAAAGTTCAACCCTTAAGCAACATCGCAGGTGCCATACAGGGGAGAAACCCTATAAATGTGAACAATGTGGAAAGTGTTTCAGTCAAAGATCAACCCTTATACAACATCGCATGTACCATACAGGGGAAAAACCCTATAAATGTGAACAATGTGGAAAGTGTTTCAGTCAAAAATCAGCCCTTAAGCAACATCGCAGGTGCCATACAGGGGAGAAACCCTATAAATGTGAACAATGTGGAAAGTGTTTCATTCAAAGTTCAAACCTTAAGCAACATCGCTTGTGCCATACAGGGGAGAGACCCTATAAATGTGAACAATGTGGAAAGTGTTTCAATCATACATCAGCCCTTAAGCAACATCGCATGTGCCATACAGGGGAGAAACCCTATAAATGTGAACAATGTGGAAAGTGTTTCAGTCGAAGATCAACCCTTAAAGAACATCGCAGGTGCCATACAGGGGAGAAACCCTATAAATGTGAACAATGCGAAAAAAAGCTTCAACCATAAATCACACCTTAAACAACATCATAGGTGCCATACCGGGGAGAAACCCTTTAAATGTGAAGAGTGTGGGAAAGGCTTTACTCAGAGCTCATCCCTTAAGAGACATCAAAAAACTCACTCGGGGACGAAAGATTTTTAGTGTAAAGAATGTGGAAAGACCTTCAGCCTGATCTCATCCTTTAAGATGCATTGGGTAGTCTACACACCGTTCCGAAGGCGCCCCGAAGCCACTTGAGGTCGCCCCGAAAACGCTCATGTACTATGTACCTTAATCGTCCCCAGAAGAGGCAGAGGAGGAGGCGTGCTTCGGCGTTCCGAAGGGCGAGGAAAGGGGAGGCGGCCCCTGAGCGGTCCTGGGAGCGTGGGAGGCGCCCTCCCCTTTCCTCGCCCGTCTGCTCTCTTCCCTCCCATGACCCAGCCCCGCTGCTGGGAGCTCTCGCAGGTCCTGCTGGCTAAAGGGAAACGGAGCCTGGAGCAGCACGCCCGCAGTCTGCGCCGCCAAAGCACGCCTCCTCCTCCTCCTCTTCTGGGGACGATTAAGGTACATACTACACGAGCGTTTTCGGGGCGCCCTCAAGTGGCTTCGGGGCGCCTTCGTTACGGTGTGTAGACTCCCCCATTGACAAATTCACACAGGCAAGAAACCCTTTCAATGCAAAGACTGTGGAAAGGGCATCAGTCAAAGCAACAACCTTAATATGTACCAAAAAATCCATACTGGAGAAAAATGTTTTCAATGCTCTTCGTGCACAAAAACATTCCGTCACAAGTCCCAACTTATTAACCGTCAGAGCGTTCATAAACAGGAGACTCTCTAGAATTGCTCAGGGTGTGAGAAAAGGTTGAGTTTATAGCAAACCTTACCGTACATAACAAAGGTTTTCATAAACAGGAGGTCCTTTGCATCTCGGAAGAAATTCCATGTAACGGTCTTTTGAGTGGATGTGATACATGGATCACCCAACATCCGTTTCATGTGCTTTATTAATAGAACATTTTAGTGAGATTAAGCTTTTAATACCTTAACTGTACTTCCATATTCTTAAGAAAATTTAATGGAAGGATATGCCTTATGAATGTGTAGAAATGCGTTCAGAGTTCGGAACTTACTGCAGTTTAGAGAATGCACACAGGGAAGTCTCCATATAAACACGTAAAAATATATATTCACTTGTACAGAAAACTTCACGGAACATCTTGGAATCAAGTACAAAGGAAAAGTCACCTAAACAATCAAACAGTAGGGGTTGTTTGGATGATGAATCAACCACCCGTGAACTTGAGATTGTGCACAGGAGAGACATCCCTTATGTGGAATGTGGTAAGTTTCAGTCTCTGCAAACACATTCTTTCTCATCAAAGAGGACACATTCCTGTTAGAACCTTCAAATATAAAAAGTTGATCAGCTGGGATTTTGATTTGGGTGTTGTTTCTTTAAATCCTGGAAGGTATCTGCATGAAGCAGGGCCTTTTTAGTGGTGGCGGCATGTAGGATTCTCTCCCTCAGGCTAAATGGCTCATTGGCTGTTTTAGGCATTCTATGAGGATAATTTTTACAGCTTAATATTCTATGTATGTGGTTCATTGATGGTATTAATTGCATGTTTTATCTGAATGTTTTTAGTATATTAATAGTACTGTATCATTTTATGAAATTTGGCTTTGGGAGAAACTTGAGAAAATAACTCCCCCCCCCCTGCTCCCAGCTGGAGAAATGCCAGCCATCTTGTTTTGACATGGCAGCGTTTCCATGGCAGCAGCCACACCAAGGAATGCTGAGATGGTGGTGAGAATTCTGAGAAGTTTAAATGGAGAAGTTTAAATTCTGAGATGTTTAAATGGAAACATTGGGGGATTTTGAACTCACCCAGAGGAGAGAGGAAGAAGCGAAATTTTGGAACGGCTTCTGTTTTTTCTCCATTTTGGAGTTGAACGGGAAACCTGGAAGAGTACCTGTTGCTGTTTTTTAGACAGCTTATGTAACTTTTAATTTGTTTGATTAGTAATAAAACTGTGTTTGTATTTCATCTGTTATAGTCTTTGTTGCTCCTTTTAAACAAAAATGGTCACAGATTGAAAATTTAGACTACTGTTTCCCGCAGTGTGAGTTGGCCACATCACACATTGTGAGACACTTGGCCTGGATAGTCCGTGTGTTAAAGCTAAGCTTCTATAAGAAGCTCCCATCCTACCTGGAACGAGTGATGTCATGGACTGGCAACCCCCTGGTCACTGCATGGAATGGGGAAACAAGCAAAATAAAGTCTTTGCTCACGTTTTGGCTCTTTCCACACACACCCTGAATGAGCAATGGGCTAATGGAACAATAGGGGGATAAAAGCATTTTACTAACCTAACGAGACTTTGACTCTGTTCAGATGACACATTAAGCCACAGTGGTTAAGCGTTTTGAGCTAACAAAAATGTGATGTGTTCTTTTAAAAGGTACACACGACAGCTTATTATTTTAAGAGTGTTGTTATTTCTTTGAAGCAATGGAATTGCAGTCATATTAGGGCTTACACGAGGGTACGTCAGTCATAACAATATCAGAACTGTCATGCTGGATCAGACCAAAGTTCTATCTAGTCCAGCACTCATTTCACACAGTAGCTGAACAGCTGTTGACCCACAAAGTAGGACATGGTGCAACAGTACCCACCCACCCATGTTCCTCAGCAACTGGTGTATCTAGGCATGCTGACCCTGACACTGGAAGTAACATGTAGCCATCAGGACTAGTGACCATTGATAGCCTTTTCCACCTGGACCCACCTGCAGGCTTACTGCTGCCCATTGTAGCTCCCCACACCTGCTCTGTCTGACTCCCCATTGCTCAGGGGACAAGAAGATGGCAGCAGCAGGAGGCCCTCTCTCGAGCAGACCCATGGAAATGAATGAGACTCAAGTAAGTCATGATTTCCATGGGTCTGGTTATGCAGCCAGCAAGAAATTGTGTTCATCAAAAACAAAAACTTGGAGTGGCTGGGAACCAGGGGCACATGGGTGGTGTACAAGTGCAGGATGTGCTCGCTTACAATGGAGAATGAGACAAATTAATGGAGGAGTTGGAGAGGTCTATCAGGGCCCATTAGTTGTGATTTGGGAATAGAGTATCCATGGTCAGGTGGTGGTTTATACAACAAAGGAGTGGAGAATGCGGATAGGCAAACATTTTTCTCCCCCTCTCATAATACTAGAACCCAAAGGGATCATCTGATGAAGCTGATTCATGGGAGATTCAGCACAGATCGAAGGAAGGACTTCTTTACACAGCGCAGAGTTAAACAATGGAATTCACTATCAAGATGAGGTGATGGCTAGGCTGATGATATTTTGGGAACCAAAAAGGAGGACAATACGGCCACCCTCAAGGAGACGTGCCCAGCCCCCGAGCTGGAACCATCTTGACATGATCGGCCCCCAAGGGGGTGTGGCCTTGGTCACAAGTCTAATTCTACACTTCACAACTAAGACAAACCTGTTGTACATAATATGTTAATGTTAAAATCACTGAAATGAAGAACAATGAGACATTCAATGTATCAGGATTTCATATTTATTTTCAGTTGTTGTACAGGTTTTAAGACTCTTCCTCCCACTGTGCCCAGGAATATTTTCCAGTGGATCTTATTGCTTTTGCCCTTTCAGTACGATGAACCAAACCAGGCTTTATTGAAAGCAAAAGAGGAATGTTTGCCATGAACCTGAATTCTTGGCAGCCGCAGTTAGCTCAACCACAGCTGCACTTTGCATCGTCCCAAAAGTCTCAGAAGAAAGGGCCTTTTTTTTGGTTTGTGTTTTAGGATTTATCCCCCATGTCCGCAGGCTGTGCAAGATGGAGGCGAGAAGTAGTTAACAGAACGGTTGGGCAAAGGATGAATGGGCACAGCCAGAACAGTTGCAAAGAGATGGCAATCCCTTCAAACTGATATATCTATATTTTATATACACAGCATCATCATCATCATCATCATCACAAAATGTAGCCTTTAGAGTTGTCTTTCAGTTCAGATTATGAAAACATACGTATGGTTTCTTTTAGCCTTTCCTAATCACAGCTGACAAAGTGAAAAGGGAAAAAAAGGAGATTAGAAGAATGAGAAGGCAAAAACACCAAATAAAATCCGTCTCTTCTCCCCTCCTCCAGGGCCTCTTGTGCTGCGTGGGCGCAAGACTGAGCATTCCGACTAAGGCCAAACCCACATTTTTTTAATTTTTTATTTATTTATTTATTACATTTCTATACCACCCAATAGCCGGAGCTCTCTGGGCGGTTCACAAAAAACTGCCCATATTTCATCACATTGGATGAAAACAAGGGAAGACCACCTGAGAGCATGGGTGGAGTGCAGCCACTTGACAAAATGGGGGTGCAGATACAGCCACGCACGTGCGACACTGGAAACTAGGGCTGCACTCACTGTTGGCCCAAACGGGAGCAGCCAGGGCAGCCGAATCAATCAAGCCGCGAGCGCACTGTGGCTGCTGGCTGGACAAGGAGGGTAGTGTGGGCTGCGCTGGCTGGGGAGCAAAATCTCGATCCCCCCACTCCGGATCTCGCTCTGTGGAGGGGGGGATGGGTGGATTGACCCAAAGCGGTTCAGGCCCGGTCCAGAAGTTCCAGATGGGGCCACGAAGCGGTTCAGGGGGTCCGTGCACAGCCCTGATGGTTAGGTTGCTACTAATAAATTCTTAAGTTTTGTGAAAAGAAGGGCTTCCATGCTTGACTAAGTCCTGGTGCCTTGCCCGGATTCCTTACTTACTGTTACATTTTCTTCTGAACTGGCTGAGGAGACAGGGAGTGATGGCAGTCAGCCTGATTTCTCTGAAATTTTACTCAATAGAGTAAATCTGTGACCAGAGGCCAAGTTCTGGGCTCCAGAACTAGATCAAACTGGGTTTTCACTGGGCCACCAATTGAGATGGCTTTAAAAGGGAGTTGGATTAAATCCTGAAGGAGAAGGCTATCAATGGCTACGAGTCCTAAAGGCTCTGTGTACCCTACAGTACCAGTAAGCCTGTGTGCAGCAGTTGCTGGGGAATATGGGTGGGAGGGTGCTGTTGCACCATGCCCTCCTTGTGGGTTTTGAACCCCATTTTTCAGGCTTCACTCAACACCCCTGCAGGCTTCCTGCTGCCCACTGTGGCTCCCCTCATCCACTCTGCCTGGCTACCTGTCGTTCACGGGACATATAGATGGCAGCAACAGAAGGCCTTCACCTTGGCCAGTATCCAATCTAAGCCCTACATAGAGAAACCGCATTAACGTTTATTTAACCACGACTCACTTAAGTCTCATCCATGTCAATGGGTCTACTCTGTGCAGGATTGACATTGGACACCCTCTTTGTTTGTTTTGAAGCAAGTCAAATGGCCGGCAAGAAATTGTGTTCATAAAAAAAAAAAACCTAAAAATGGAGGCGCGTTCCTGGACCCACCCGCAGGCTTCATTTCTAGTTCACTCTCCAGGGCTTCCTTTTGCTCACAAAGATGGTGGCAGTGCATAGCTAAATTATCGAACTCAGTACCACAAGATGTCATAATGGCCACCAATGTGGATGGCTTCAAAAGCGGGTTGGATAAATTCCTGGGGGCAAAGGCTATCAACGGCTACTAGCCCTGATGGTTGTGTGCTATCTCCAGTATTCAAGGCAATAAGCCTTTGTGCACCTGTTGCTGGGGAACATGGGCGGGAGGGTGCTGTTGCACCATGTCTTGCTTCTTCATCCCAGGTCGATGGCTGCTTGGCCACTGTGTGAACAGAGTGCTGGACTAGATGGACCCTTGGTCTGATCCAGCAGGGCGCTTCTTATGTTCTTATGGATAGCAGCCAAAGTTAGTCCCAGGTAGAGTAGACCCTTCCATTTCACTGCAGAAATGACCAACACCTGGCCCCATTTAAATGATCAAAGACATTGAGGTGAGAAGTAAGGATTGGAAGGAAGGAGGAAAACTATAAATCCCTCTTGGTTTCCAGCAAGAACTCAGCCAACAACACAGTCTGAATATCCAGAAGAGAACTTCAGGGTTGGGCCTCTCCACCAAGGTTTGTTTATTTGGAATTTAACTCACTGGCTGCTCTGTTGCAGATGTTCTTCCTCACCTGGGGTGGTTGCTGCTTTGTTCCTGGTTGTGGCTCCGTCCTTGGCTGTAGACCTTCCTTGGCTTTTGGGGAGATATTGGTGAGTTCAAGGAAGATTGTGCCTCTCTTAAGTAATACAAAGCAGAGTTAGGGAACTCCCTGGTTAGAAGGGAGGAAGATGACCAGCAAGGCAAGGAACTACAGGAGGAGTCACCACTCCCATGGCAGCATGAGAGGTGAAAGGAGCTGATTTTTTCCCCATGGCAGTATCTACACTACTGCTTTAAAACAGTTTATAATAGTAGTGGGAACTGTTGGGGCCCAGGGAACATTCCATATACAGTTTTCCAACTGTTTTCAAAGTGTTGTGTCCTGCTTGGTATAAATCTGGCCCAGTGGCCCATGTTTGCAGACGTGTTAGGGGTGTTCCTTTCTCCAGGTTCTTTAAAAACAAAATGAAACCATTTCCTAAGTATTTTACTTACATCTGTGTAAGCCCACGCAGCCCTAAGTTGGGTTAGAAACATGGACGTTCAGGAGGGGGTAGGATTTAAGCTTTCCCCTCACTTATTATTAATTTTTGTGAACCGCCCAGAGAGCTTTGGCTATTGGGCGGTATAAAAATGTAATAAATTATTATTATTATTATTATTATTATTATTATTATTATTATTATTATTATTTTACCAAAATTTCATCCCCCCCCCCAACATTGAGAGGACAGTTCTGATAAAAATAAAGAACACATCTCTAATTGAATTGGGGCTGGGAGTGCTCACAGGGAGGTCAGGTAGTCATCTTAGGGAACATCTGGCTTGGCTCTAAAGTTTAGCTTTATCCTGTCTCCTGAGAAGAGAAAAGAAAAGACTTGCTGGATTTTATACTAGGGAATGCAACCTTTAATTGATTAATCGTTAAGGGTTCAATCCTGTGCATGGCTGGCTGAGGAATGCTGGGAGGACTTTTTTTCTGTCTAAAAGTGCATAGGGTTGCTATCTGATCTACGGCTTGTGTCGAATCATTATGAATGTAGAATAAAAAGCCGGAAATAACACTATGGAAGTGGGATGTGGAATGTGTATTGCACCCCAACAGTTATCATGAACCTACCCATACACTGCGCTCAACATCTAAGGTCCTCCTGTGAGTGCCTACTCCAAGGGAAGCTTGGAGGATGGCAGCAAGGGAGAGGGCCTTTTCAGTGGTGGCCCCCCAATTATAGAATGGTCTTCCAGATGAGGCTCGCCTGGTGCCAACATTGTTTATCTTTTCGGCAACAGGTCAAGTCCTTTCTCTTCTCCCAAGCATTTAACAGCATTTAACTACATATGCTAAGTTTGTTTTTTTTTTAATAGACCCCAGAATTGTTGTTGTCTAAAATGGATACTGTTTTATACTGTTGGTTTTATATTTTTGATGTTATTAAATTTTATATACTTTTTAAGGTTCAATGTTTTTAACTTTTTTAAACCGCCCAGAGAGCTTTGGCTATGGGGTGGTATATAAATTTAATAAACAAATAAATAAATACATAAATAAATACAGTAAAATATCAGTGCACTTCAATACCTGCTCTAGCCTTCAGACTATTTAAAAAGCTTTTGACCAGGGGTTCATCTGGGGATGAAATCCAGGTCTCTGCAACCCCATCGTCCCTGAATCACACCAGGAGGAGCAGGGGGTCAGGACAGTGGGAAGTAGGCCTGGTGCCAGCATCTAGGCCAGCACATGCAAGCTGAGGGTGACCCATCAGGGCAGTCTCTGGAATTCTTGCTTTTTTAAAGGTTGTTCGCATTAAGTGAGATTTTTCTGTTCTGTGTTTGTCTAAGGATTTTCAGTAATCTCACATAGATACTTGCCCCTCTCAGTGACCCCAGGTCGATGGCAGGAGCACTTTTCTCCACAGAACTCCATTCTCATAAGGTCTCTGAAGAGAAAATATCCTTCTTGAGTTAATTTCGGGTGACCATATCTTTAACAGTCATATAGAAAAGGGAAATTCAGCAGGTGTCATTTGTATGCCTGCAGTACCTGCTGCAATTCCCTCTTCAACACAATAGTGAAAGCTGCAGTAGCCCTTCCCTCTTTTGTGTCTGGTCATACTAGGCAGGGCTCCTGCAGCTTTAACTGTTGTGATGATGAGGGAATTTCACCAGGAGCTGCATGCATTCAAATGACACCTGCTGAAATTCCCTTTTTTATACATCTGTTAAAGATACAGGAGCCCTGTCCTCCTTTTCATGTAATGACCCTACAAATGGACATGAAATCCATATGGAGTCAACCAATAATGTAGAAAATATTAAGAGAGAAATTAGAGATTTGGATTTGATAGTGATAGAGTAAGAAAAAACACAATATTGTCACATGCTTTTGCTGAGGAGAATACTGGAAGAACGTTTTGTTTTTGTGGTTTTTTTCTGTGTGTGTTTTTTGCTTTGCTTTGTTTGGTTTCTCTCTGTGTGTGTGTGTGTGTGTGTGTGTGTGTCTGTGTCTGCCTATATGTATTATATTTTGCTCTGTAGCGTCCTGCATTCATTGGTATTTGGAAACAATAAAAAAAAATTTTTTAAAGGAGCCCTGTCCTCTTCTCCATATGGTCACCCTAGTTAATTACTCCCTTCCCTGTTTTTCATCTCCCACATGTCTCTAGTCCAGGGTATCAGTTCCTTGGGATTCTCTTGTTTCTTCAGCTGACGAAGAGTCGATGAACAGAGACGATGGGGAGGAAAATAAGGCAGAAGAACAAGGACAGGAGGGGCCACGAGAGTCATCGGTGTCGGGAGTACGAGAGAACCTTTCCCCATGTGGGGGACTGGAAGCTGCCTCAGCCAGTTTGGAAAGAGCAGAAAGTCGGCAGGAAATCCACCCAACAGAGGAAGCGGAAGGCCACAGTCAACCCAGAGTCAAAGCTATTCGCAGGAGGAAGAAGAAGTTATCCCGTGTGGAGCTGCAACATCATTCTCAGAGGATTAATCCCCAAGAGCTGTTAGGTAACGTTGCCTTATTTGACTTCTACTGACTTTTTCAAATACATAGTACATCACCCAAAATTGTCTCCAGACATAATATAATATGACCTAATATAATACTACCAGCTTTATCTCTGCTGTTGGGGTTCTCTTAATTCTCCAGTAAATAGTCGATGATAAGAGAAGATGGAAAGAAATATAGGGTAGCACATCTAGAATTCTGTTGGAAGCACAACTGCCTCAGTTGAGTGTGAACGGTGGCGTGAAATAGCTGCAATGAGGTCTCCTAGAGTAGGTCATCCTTCAGCGATCCTGGATGAACCATCACAGGGAGTCAGAGTATGCTGCTCATTCCCTAGGAGTTGGTTTCCAGGAACGAGTAGTCAACAGGAACTCCATGTGAAGAGAAAAGTACTTTAGATGAGTGGTCTTCAACTGGTGGGTCGTGACCCAAAAGTGGGTTATGAGGTCAGTCCAGATGGGTCATAGCAAAGGCATTGCCACCATGTTGGGCATGGAGGATATTCTGAAAATGGGTTCCATGTTGCAGGTTGGGATTCCAAGGTAGGTCTTGGAGCGGGACCAGTTCTGGACCACTGGTTTAGATGAAAGAATTAGTGATGAGAACACAGACCATTGAGGAGTTCTTCATGGACTATTTTGCAAGGCTACAAAGTGGTGGGCAAGAGTCATAAAAACGAACAAAATCCCCAGCCACTCTGCATGCCAGGACTACGGTCTTGCAGGAGCATTTGGGACACAGGGACGAAATGGGCAAATGAAGAGGGAAACAAACAAGCCAGGATTGAGAGCACAAACCAGGTTTTGTTCAGTTGTTCAGTTTGTTCAGGGTTTGTTCAGTTCAGCTCTAACCTTTGGATAGAGCTACAAACCATGGGCCTTCATGGGCCCAGGCAGATGCATCCAGTACTGGGACTGACCCCTGCCTGAGTGCTCTGGAGCCTTCCGAGAGCAGTCGGGTGCCAGTCTGCCCTGACCTTGAACTTTCACCTCCCCACCCCACCCCAGTTGCCTTAATAGCAGCGACCATTCACAGATGGGGAAAAATATGCTATTATTTTATTATTATTATTATTATTATTATTATTATTATTATTATTATTATTACATTTATAGACTTCTACTGTTACTTTCTACTGTTAGTTTTACCCTACCCTGTGCCTGCTTACCCTACCCTGTACCTGTTTGCATTCTCTTCCCCTCCTTATTGTTTTACTATGATTTTATTAGATTGTAAGCCTATGCGGCAGGGTCTTGCTATTTACTGTTTTACTCTGTACAGCACCATGTACACTGATGGTGCTATATAAATAAATAAATAAATAATAATAATAATAATAATAATAATAATAATAATAATAATACTGCCCCGTAGGCAAAGCTGTCTGGGCCAGAGTGGAGGGAGAAAATATGCAATTAATCCAGCCTTGGTAAAACTGCCTTTTTCTTTCCCTCCCGCTGCACCAATGGAGCCCTTAAAGGCTTTATTAAATGGTCCTTGAAGCTCCCCATAGGTGGGAGAGGGGGAGAAATGCAATTTACCCAAGACTCGGAAGATCTCATATTATTTTTGCATTTATATCGTGCCTTTTTCCCTCCAAGGAACCCAAGGGGGCATACATAATCCTTCTCCATTTTATCCTCAGAACAACAACCCTGTTAGGTGGGTTGGGCTGATAGTCTGTGACTGGCCCAAAGTCAACCAGTAGGATCTCTGGACTCCTAGTCCAACATTTTTGGCACTATGCCATACTGGCTATAGTGCAGTGGTGGTGGCCACCACTAGAGTCGATGGAAAAGTCTACTATGTCCCCAACCAGTTGCTGGGGAACATGGATGGGAGGGTGCTGTTGTATAATGTCCTGTCATTTGGGCCCATTTCCAATGTCTGGTTGTCCACTCTGTGTAAACAGAGTGCTGGACTAGATCGACCCTCGGTCTGATCCAGGAGGGCTCTTCTGATGTTCTTAACATCACATTTATGCTCCCCTGCTCCAATCAGGGCTTCAAAAACCTGGTTAATGTGTGAGCGAAAGGCAATGCCTGCTTTCCAGGGCCTCCAGAAAGTGTGCAATCCTCCTGGCACACCTAGAAATCATGTTTTGCTGCCTTAAAGGCCGTCTTCATGCAAGATTAAGAGGATCTTTAAGGCCCTGATCAGCATAGTGGGTGGGTGGGTGGAGGCAAATGTCTCTTTCTGGGGCCTCCAGAAAGGGCAAAATTCTCCATCCACACTAATGGCCCCAGAACAATATTGTATCTAAATCCTAAGGCTTTGGAATTTTCTTTAATTTGTGTATTCTCATTTTGTGCTGTGAAAGATTGATTGACTCAGGAAACAAAGATTTTGCTTTACCCATCTGGCAGATGAGCAGACACTGGCTCCAGAGAACTTGTTTGGCCAGCTACAAATGGAAACGGATTGGGAGGCGGCATTGAAACAAAAGCTAACGGTGAATGGGGCAGGCCATTGTGGGGAAATCTGGCCCTTTTTAAGTGTGCTGAATTTACCTCACACTTCCGCTGGGCTTCCATTTGCAATCTGAGTTGGGGGTTTTCCCCAGAAATCCAGGAAATTGGTCAGGTGTTTTTTTCCGTGTTTGCTTGGGTAAATTTACCTAAACAAACAAAAACCTCATTCCTGCCAACAGATAACTTAAAAAATGAGGTGCTTTTACCCTATAATTGATCCCCCAGCTTCTCAACTCTGTTTTCTCTTATTGATTCCATCAGAGGATGTACAGGAGAGTGAGGATGAGGGAAAACAACATAGAGGACTACCACCAAGAAGGACTAGAAGTGAGGAGGTCTGCAATCAGCCCCCCAAAAGGAAGCAGTCAGGAAACAGAACGCAGAGAAGGAAGGATGAATCTGTTCCCTCTGTGAGTGGGGTCTCCCTTGAACCAGGAAAACAGAAAAGAAAGAGACCCAGAAAGTGCCTTGATGCTCCTTTGAGAATCCACACAGGGAAGGAACCCAGCCAAAGCTCAGAGCCTGTGAAAAGTGACCCTCTGAGCAAAAAATCGATGAAACATCCAAGGCTTGATGCCCGGGGAAAGACGCATAAATGTTTGGTGTGTGGAAAGCGTTTCAGACGGGATTCAGTCCTTAAAATACATCAGCGAATTCACTTAGGGGGGAAACTGCATAATTGTACAGAATGTGGAAAGAGGTTCACTCAAAAATTAAACCTTATCATACATAAATTGTACCATAGAATGGAGAAACCCTTTAAATGCAAAGAATGTGGGAAAAGCTTTAGTCGGAAAGTATATCTTACCATACATCAACGAATTCACACAGGAGAGAAACCCTACATGTGTAAGGAATGCGGGGTCAGCTTCAGTCAAAATTCAAGCCTTAGAAGACATAAACGAATTCACACAGGGGAGAAACCCTATAAATGTGAAGTGTGTGGAAACGGCTTCAACCAAAAATCAACCCTTAAGCAACATCGCAGGTGCCATACAGGGGAGAAACCCTATAAATGTGGAAAATGTGGAAAGTGTTTCAGTCAAAGATCAACCCTTGATCAACATCGCATGTGCCATACAGGGGAGAAACCCTATAAATGTGAACAATGCGAAAAAAGTTTCAACCGTAAATCAAACCTCAAGAGACATCAAAAAACTCACTGAGGGAAGAAAGATTTTTAGTGTAAAGAATGTGGAAAGACCTTCAGTCTGATATCATCCCTTAAGAGACATTGACGAATTAATACAGGCAAGAAACCCTTTCAATGCAAAGACTGTGGAAAGGGCATCAGTCAAAGCAACAACCTTAATGTGCACAAAAAAACCATTCTGGAGAGAAACCTTTTCAATGCTCTTTGTAAACAAAAACATTCCTTCAAAAGTCCCAACTTATTAAACATCAGAGCATTCATAAACAGGAGACTCTCTAGAATTGCTCAGGGTGTGAGAAAAGGTTGACTTTTATAGCAAACCTTACCATACGTAACAAAGGTTTTCATAAACAGGCCATAAAAATGCACCCACTGTATTTCTAATTTTAATGTTGAGTCCAGCCTTCATGAACATGAGAACACACACACTCTATCTCCTTGGAACGTGGTAGAATGTTCAGATCTTCCACACACTTTACATAAAGGAATCCAAATGCATTCTCAACTGATCTTCTCAATATTAGTTCGTTATCAGTTAGAACCATGTTTATGGTGGTCTTTCGTATCTTTGAAGGAATTCCATGTAACAGGGTCTTTTGAGTGGATGTGATACATGGATCACCCAAACTCCGTTTCATGTGCTTTATTAATAGTACATTTTAGTGAGATTAAGCTTTTAATACCTTAATTGTACTTCCATATTCTTAAGAAAATTTCATGGAAGGATATGCCTTATGAATGTGTTTAGAGAATGCACACAGGGAAGTCTCCATATAAACACGTAAAAATATATATTCACTTGTACAGAAAACTTTACGGAACATCTTGGTATCCGTACAGAGGAAAAGTCACATAAATGATCACACTGTAGGGGTTGTTTGGATAATGAATCAAGCCCCCGTGAACTTGAGATTGTGCACATGAGAGACATCCCATATGAGGAATGTGGTAAGTTTCAGTCTCTGCAAACACATTCTTTCTCATCAAAGAGGACCCATCCCTGTTAGAACCTTCAAATATAAAGAGTTGATCAGCTGGGATTTTGATTTGGGTGTTGTTGCTTTAAATCTTGGAAGGTATCTGCATGAAGCAGGGCCTTTTTAGCAGTGGCGGCGGCATGTAGGATTCCCTCTCTAAGGCCAAATGGCTCATTGGCTGTTTTAGGCATTTTATGGGGGATGATTTTTACAGCTTAATATTCTATGTATGTGGTTCACTGATGGTATTAATTGCATGTTTTATCTGAATGTTTTTAGTATATTAATAGTACTGTATCATTTTATGAAATTTGGCTTTTGGAGAAACTTGAGAAAATAACTCCCCCCCCCCAGCTGAAGAAATGCCAGGCATCTTGTTTTGACATGGCAGCGTTCCCGTGGCAGCAGCAGCACCAAGGAATGCTGAGATGGTGGTGAGAATTCTGAGAATTGGGTCAAGCTATAGAAGTTTAAATGGAAATGTTGGGGGATTTTGAACTCTCCCAGAGGAGAGAGGAAGAAGCGAAATGTTGGAACGGCTTCTGTTTTTTCTCCATTATGGAGTTGAACTGGAAACCTGGTAGAGTACCTGTTGCTGTTTTTTAGACTGCTTATGTAACTTTTAATTTGTTTGATTAGTAATAAAACTGTGTTTGTGTTTTATCTGTTATAGTCAGTAATGCTCTTTTTAAACAAAAATGGTCACAGGTTGAGAATTTAGACTACCGTTTTCCTCTGAGTGAGTTGGCCACATCAAACATGGCGTCCATGTTTGCGTCCAGTTCTGGGCTCCACAATTCAAGAAGGATGCAGACAAGCTGGAGCGTGTTCAGAAGAGGGCAACCAGGATGATCAGAGGTCTAGAAACAAAGCCCTATGAAGAGAGACTGAAAGAACTGGGCATGTTTAGCCTGGAGAAGAGAAGATTGAGGGGAGACATGATAGCACTCCTCAAATACTTAAAAGGTTGTCACACAGAGGAGGGCCAGGATCTCTTCTCGATCCTCCCAGAGTGCAGGACACGGAATAACGGGCTCAAGTTAAAGGAAGCCAGATTCCGGCTGGACATCAGGAAAAACTTCCTGACTGTTACAGCAGTGCGACGGTGGAATCAGCTACCTAGGGAGGTTGTGGGCTCTCCCACACTAGAGGCATTCAAGAGGCAGCTGGACAACCATCTGTCAGGGATGCTTTAGGGTGGATTCCTGCATTGAGCAGGGGGTTGGACTCGATGGCCTTGTAGGCCCCTTCCAACTCTGCTATTCTATGATTCTATGATTCTATGAAACATTGTGAGACACTTGGACTGGAATGTCAGTGTGTTAAAGCTAAGCTTCTTTAAGTAGCGCCTTCCCAACCTGGAACGAGTGATGCCATGGTCACCTTTTGGTTCTTTCCACGCACTCCCTGAATGAGCAATGGGGCTAATGGAACAACCAGGGATAAAAGCATCTTGCTAACCTAACAAGACTTTGACTCTGTTCAGATGACACATTAAGCCACGGTGGTTAAGCGTTTTGAGCCAACAAAAGCATGATGTATTCTCTTAAAAAGTGCACAAAAGCTTATTATTTTAAGAGCGCTGCTATTTCTTTTAAGGAAATAGGAAGAGGGGCACGTGGGCTGTGTACAAGTGCAGGATGTGCTTGGTTAAAATGGAGAATGAGACAAGTTAATGGAGGAATTCTATCAGGGCTTATTACCTGTGACGGAGGAAAAGAGTATCCATAGTCAGGTGGTGGTTTATACAACAAAGGAGTGGAGAATGCAGATAGGGAGACATTTTTCTCCCCCTCTCATAATCCCAGAACCCAAAGGGATCATCTGATGAAGCCGATTCATGGGGGATTCAGCACAGATGAAAGGAAAAACTTCTTTACACAGCACAGAGTTAAGCAATGGAATTGACTGCCACAAGATGAGGTGATGGCTGGGCTGACCATATTTTGGAAACTGAAAAGGGGGGGACAATATGGCCACCCTCAAGGAGATGCGCCCAGCCCCCAAGCTGGAACCATCGTGAGATAACCAGTCCCGAAGGGGGGGTGTACTTAGTCACATGTCTAATTCTACACTTCATAAAATAAAATAGAAGGCTGTGGTTGAAAATAACAATAGTATAATATGAGTGATAACACTCAACCACAAAGGTAATAAAAATTTTTATAGACGAATAGTTCAAAAGATACCACAAATATACAAAAGACAGGCATATAGGTAACACTTACAAGGTGTTCATCAAACATTCATAATGAAGCCTGCAATAAGTTGGCATCCATTAAATATTCATGACAAGAATCAATAATCTCATAAATATGCGTCCAATAAATAATTTCCTAAAGCGTCTAATAAATATTAGTCCAGTACAAGTCCTGTTTCGAGAATTCTTCGTCAGTAGGACACTGTAAAATGATACAAAAACACCTTACTCAGCATTTGTAACCAATCACGTACGTTGTCATTTACTACATACAATGCAAGAAGACAGAGTATATTGGCCTCACACACTGGTTCACAAAAGGAGCCGGGTTTGTGATTGGTTACACCTGACAAAGTGAAAAGGAAAAAGAGATTAGAAGAAGGAGAAGGCAAAAAACAGAAATAAAATCTGTCTCTTCGCCCCTCCAGCAGGGCCTCTTGTGCTGCGTGGGTGCAAGACTGAGCATCCGACTAAGGCTACACCCACGTTGGATGAAAACAAGGGGAGACCACCTGGGAGCATGGGTGGAGAGCAGCCACTTGAAAGAAAAGGGGATGCATATATAGCCACGCACGTGCGGCACTCGAAACTAGGTCTGCGCTCACTGTTGGTCCAAACGGGAGCAGCCAGGGCAGCCAAATCAATCAAACCGTGTGTGCAGTGTGGCTGCCGGCTGGACAAGGAGGTTAGTGTGGGCTGCGCTGGCTGAAGGCCTGGGTGGCAGCAAGCTCAGGCAAGCTGTGTGTGGCATGCACCACGGTTGGAAAAGCAGGTGCTGGAGGCCTGAGCAGGGAACAAGCCCAGGCAAGCGGAATGTGCCACGTGCTGCATCTAAACAAAGAGATGGACTGGGCAGTCAAATCCCCATGTGCGTGCCACAGCTCAGAAAAAAGGGGGGCACCCGGGCAGACCAAGGCAACCTTTGTGCATGGCCTCCGGTTTCTTCCACCTCCCCCTCCCCATCTCCTTCGCCCATGGACTGTGGTGCTTGTCTCCTCCTCCTTCTCCTCTGCTGCTCCTCCGCCACTTCTTCTCCACCACTTCTCCTCCTCTGTCGCTTTTCTGCTGCTGCTACCAGTTCTCCTTGGGTCCCCCCCTCCTCCTTCGCTGCTGCTTCTCCTTCGCCACTGCTTCTCTTCCGCGTTCTACTGCCAGTGCTGCCACCGCTGCTCCTCTGTCACCGCTGGGAGCATCACCTCCTCCTCCTCCTCCTTCTTCCTCTTCCTCTTCCTCTTCTTCTTTTTCTTCCTCCTTCGCCTCCTCCACAGACTCACCAACCCTATGCAAGAGCTCCTGTCCCTTGGCCCGGCCACAGCTGCTGCTGCTGCTGCCGATAGCTGGGTCTTTTCTGTTTGGTTCGTCCACAGCCCCCACCCCAGCTTTCCCAAGAGTCTCAAATCTTGTGAGACATCCAGGATAAGTTGGGCCTCGACGGAAGTCTCGTGAGAGTTGAGGCTTCTCTTCTGGGGTTTTTGATGCTGTTCCCAGGCTGTTGTGACATGGGTTGTCATGGTAATGAAAGGGGGAATAGAAGGGTGTGGCAGTTAGAAGAGGAGCAGGGGAGAGAGAAGGAGAAGAGGAGGAGGGAGAAAAAGGAAAGGAGGGAGATTTTTGAGGGATTTGGGGAAGAGAAGGAAGAGAAGGCGATGTTGGACAGAATGGCTGTAAGGAGCAGGGAGTTGGGCAGCCTGTGACGGTGAACAGCATTTCAGGAGCGGCCTAAGAAGTTTACCTGGGCAATGCGCAGGGCCCTGCAGGAATGGCTGGACAGTTATTTAGGAGTTGAGATAACTCCGGGACTCACAGTGCGTTAATGGTTATTAGGGCTGTGCTCCACTTCGCTTCGGTTCGTAGAAGCGATAGCGGAGCGGCCTGATTCGCTTCTGACAAAGGCGGAAACGGATAGGGTTTGGGGGGCTACAGATCAAGGCAAAGCAGTTTGCCTCGAACCGGAGCTCCAGACGCAAATAAGTGGGGGGGAGGGCGACTCAACTGGTGCCTCCACCGCAGTCCATGTGGTGCTGGTGATGGAGCCGGCACCACACTGGGGGGTGGGCTTACTTTTGTCTGTTGCGGGCTTCAATTGAGGCCCTGGCTTCAAGCCAGAAGAGGCTGCGGCCTCCTCTTCTGGCCTGAAATCGGGGCCTCAAATGAAGCCCACGATGGACCATGACGGACACAGGTAAGGGGGCAGGTGGAGTTTGGCTAATCAGCCCCCATTTTGTCCCCCCTTCCCCATTTATCTGCCTCCACCATCCACCACAGAGGCAAGTAAGGAGGGAACAGGGGAGCAAAATCTCAATCCCCCCACTCCGGATCTCGCTCTGCGGAGGGGGGGATGGGTGGATTGACCCAAAGCGGTTCTGGCCCGGTCCAGAAGTTCCAGATGGGTCCACGAAGTGGTTCAGGGGGTCCATGCACAGCCCTGATGGTTAGGTTGCTACTAATAAATTCTTAAGTTTTGAGAAAAGAAGGGCTTCCATGTTTGACTAAGTCCTGGTGCCTTGCCCAGATTCCTTACTTACTGTTGCATTGTCTTCTGAGCTGGCTCAGGGGACAGCGAGCGATGGCAGTCAGCCTGATTTCTCCGAAGTTTTACTGAATAGAGTAAATCTGTGAACGGAGCCCAAGTTCTGGGCTCCAGAACTTGATCAAACTGGGTTTTCCCAGGGCCACCAATAGAGATGGTTTTAAAAGGGAGTTGGATTAAATCCTGAAGGAGAAGGCTATCAATGGCTACTAGTCCTAAAGGCTATGTGCACCCTACAGTACCAGTAAGCCTGTGTGCCCCAGTTGCTGGGGAATATGGGTGGGAGGGTGCTGTTGCACCATGCCCTCCTTTTGGGTTTTGAACCCCATTTTTCAGGCTTCCCTCAACGCCCCTGCAGGCTCCCTGCTGCCCACTGTGGCTCCCCTCATCCACTCTGCCTGGCTCCCTGTCATTCACGGGACATAAAGATGTCAGCAACAGAAGGCCTTCACCTCGGCCAGTATCCAATCTGAGTCCTACATAGAGAAGCCCCATTAAAGTGGGGGAATTAACATCTACCCCCTTGACATGGTCAGATCACTTCCTATTGAGGTTTAGACTCTCAGCAGCCTTTCCCCTCCTCAAGGGTGGGGGGCTATTAAAATGGTCTCCCCTGGAGGCTAATGGACTCCGATGGATTCCAGAGGACTCTGGGGGATTTTCCTACTGATATGCCGGTGCTCCTGTCGAAGCCCAGGTCGCTCTGTGGAATGCAGAGATGACTCGGGCGGTTGACACGATCGCGCCCAAGCGCCCTCTCCCTCCTTGGTATACACCTGAGCTGAGGGCAATGAAGCAAAAGGGGAGATGGCTAGAGTGCAGGTGGAGGAGGAGGAAAACCCGTGCTGGGTCTGATCGAACACGGGTTACAGCTCACTAATGAGCCTACTCTGTGGCGGTGAGGGTGGCAAAGAGACAGTTCTTTTCCACCAGCATTGCATCTTTTCAGTGTCATCCAGCTTTTCCGAGTGGTTTGCGGCCTGTTACACTCTGGGCCAGGGCGTGAGATAGTTGAACCCTTGGTAGCACGCTGTGATGAGTTTGCATGGCACTTTGAAGATAAAGACGCTCAGGTTCGTCATGAATTGGACACCACACTGAATGCAGCTCCACTAGTAGAGGCATTCAGAGCGCCGGCCGGTTCAGTTTTATTGGATGAGTTTCAGTTATTGAGGCCCGAGGATGTGGACAAGGTGCTTGGCCAAGTCCGGTCGACCACCTGTGTGCTTGACCCTTGACCCTCGTGGCTCATTACATCAAATAAGGAGGGGATCGCTGGCTGGGTCCAGGAGGTTGTAGATGTCTCCTTGAGAGAGGGAGTGGTGCCGGCCTCTTTAAAAGAGGCGATAATTAGACCACTCCTGAAGAAGTCTAATCTGGAACCAGAGGATGTTAACAACTACAGGCCGGTGGCTAATATCCCTTTCCAGGGCAAGGTGCTTGAGCGGGTGGTTGCAGGACAACTCCAGGCACTCTTGAATGAAACGGATTATCTAGATCCATTTCAATCGGGTTTCAGGCCTGGTTTTGGAACGGAAATTGCCTTGGTCGCCCTGTGGGATGACCTCTGTCAGGAGAGAGACAGGGGGAGTGCGACCCTGTTGGTTCTCCTGGACCTCTCAGCGGCCTTCGATACTATTAACCATGGTATCCTTCTGGAGAGGTTGTTTGAGCTGAGAGTTGGAGGTACTGCATTGCAGTGGTTCCGCTCCTACTTGGATGGCCGATTCCAGAAGGTGGTGCTGGGGGATGATTGCTCTGCGCCGTGGCTGCTAAGCCATGGGGTTCCACAGGGCTCTATCTTATCCCCTATGCTGTTTAACATATACATGAAGCCGCTGGGGGAGGTTATCCGGAGATGTGGACTGAGGTGTCATCAATATGCGGATGATACCCAGCTCTACCTTTCCTTTTCATCAAACCCAGGTGAGGCAGTGACTGTTCTGAACCAGTGCCTGGGCACAGTAATGGACTGGATGAGGGCTAACAAACTGAGACTCAATCCAGACAAGGTGGAGGTACTGTTAACGGGTGGTTCATCTGTCCGACGAGGTGATATTTGCCCTGTCCTGGACGGGGTCGCACTCTCCCTAAAGGATCGGGTCCGTGGTTTGGGGGTGCTCTTGGATCCAGAACTGTCACTTGAGGCACAGGTGAACTCAGTGGCAAAGAGCACCTTTTATCAGCTTAGGTTGATATACCAACTACGCCCTTGTCTGGACAGAGATAGCCTGTACATTGTACAGCACCATGTACATTGATGGTGCTATATAAATAAATAAATAATAATAATAATAATAGCTACAGTTATCCATGCTCTGATAACCTCTCGTTTGGATTACTGCAATGCGTTATACGTGGGGCTGCCTTTGAAAACGGTCCGGAAACTTCAGCTGGTGCAAAACAGGGCAGCCCGTTCACTAACAGGGACTGGCCAGTGAAATCACATTACGCCAGTCCTTTTACAACTTCATTGGCTGCCAGTCCAGGTCCAGGCCCGATTCAAAGTGCTGGTATTGACATTTAAAGCCCTAAACGGTTTGGGGCCAGGTTATTTGAAGGAACGCCTCTTCCCATATGTACCTGCCCAGACCTTAAGATCATCTACAGGGGCCCTTCTCCATGAACCCCTGCCAAAGGAAGTGAGGCAGGTGGCTACTAGGAAGAGGGCTTTCTCTGCTGTGGCACCGTGGTTGTGGAATGCGCTCCCCAGAGAGGTCCGCCTGGCACCTACACTGTATTCCTTTCGTCGCCAGCTGAAGACCTTTTTATTCTCTCAGTATTTTAACACTTAATTTTAACTTAAATTTAAGTTTTACTGTTTTAACTCTGCATTTTAATTTTATATCAATTTTGCTGCGTGGTTTTTATCCTGGTTGTGTTTTTACACTGTATTTTGTATTTGTGCTTTTAACCTGTTGGTTGTTTTATTATAGTATTAGTTTTTGTTAACCGCCCAGAGAGCTTCAGCTATTGGGCGGTATAAAAATGTAATAAATAAATAAATAAATAAACATTTATTTAAGCATGACTCACTTAAGTCTGATCCATGTCAATGGGTCTACTCTGTGCAGGATTGACATTGGACACCCTCTTTACTTTGAAGCATGTCAAATGGCCAGCAAGAAATTATTATCATAAAATAAAAACCTAAAAATGGAGGAACGTTCCTGGAACCACCCTCAGGCTTCCTTTCTAGTTCACTCTCCCAGGCTTCCTGTTGCTCATGAAGATAGTGGCAGCGCATAGTTAAGTTATGGAACTCACTACCACAAGATGTAGTGATGGCCACCAATGTGGATGGCTTCAAAAGGGGGTTGGAGAACTTCCTGGAGGCAAAGGCTATCAATGGCTACTAGCCCTGATGGTTGTGTGCTATCTCCAGTATTCGAGGCAGTAAGCCTGTGTGCACCAGTTGCTGGGGAATATGGGTGGGAGGGTGCTGTTGCACCATGTTCTGCTTGTTCATCCCTGGCTGATGGCTGGTTGGCCACTGTGTGAACAGAGTGCTGGACTAGATGGACCCTTGGTCTGATCCAGCAGGGCACTTCTTATGTTCCTATGGAGAGCAGCCAAAGTTAATCCCAGGTAGAGTAGACCCTTTCATTTCACTGGAGAAATGACCAACACCTGGCCCCATTTAAATGAGTAAAGACATTGGGGTGAGATTGGAAGGAAGCAGGAAAACTATAAATCCCTCTTTGTATCCAGCAAGAACTCAGCCAACAACACAGTCTGAATATCCAGAAGAGAACTTCAGGGTTGGGCCTTTCCACCCAGGTTTGTTTATTTGGAATTTCACTCACTGGCTGCTCTGTTGCAGATGTTCTTCCTCACCTGGGGTGGTTGCTGCTTTGTTCCTGGTTGTGGCTCCATTATGGAGTTGAACTGGATACCTGGTAGAGTACTTGTTGCTGTTTTTTAGATAGTTTATGTAACTTTTAATTTGTTTGATTAGTAATAAAACTGTGTTTGTATTTTATCTGTTATAGTCTGTATTTCTCCTTTTAAACAAAAATGGTTTAAATGGAAACGTTGGGGGATTTTGAACTCACCCAGAGGAGAGAGGAAGAAGCGAAATGTTGGAACGGCTTCTGTTTTTTCTCCATTATGGAGTTGAACTGAAACCTGGTAGAGTACCTGTTGCTGTTTTTTAGACAGCTTATGTAACTTTTAATTTGTTTCATTAGGAATAAAACTGCTTGTATTTTATCTGTTATAGTCTTTATTGCTCCTTTTAAACAAAAATGGTCACAGACTGAAAATTTAGACTACTGTTTCCCGCAGTGTGAGTTGGCCACATCACACATTGTGAGACACTTGGCCTGGATAGTCCGTGTGTTAAAGCTAAGCCTCTACAAGAAGCGCCTTCCCAACTTGGAACGAGTGATACTATGGGCTGGCAATCCCCTCGTCACCGCATGGAAGGGGAAACGGGCGAAATCATGTCCTCGCTCACCTTTTGGCTCTTTCCACACACACCTTTTGTTGGAAGTTCTAAACGTTTCTTTTAGAGTTTAAAGCAGAGTGGGAAACGTCTTTCAGCCAGAACACAGCAAAGACTCAAAAAGGCTCAAAGAATCTTTGTTTAAGTTAAAAACAAACTCTTTACTTGCACAGAGGTAAAGTTACAGCAACATACTCACAGACGATTATAATAATTTTACATCAGCAATACAGATGAGTGGAATGAAGATGGGGTAATGATGAGCATACAAAGCACAGCTACTTACATAGGGTAAATTTGTACAATGATGAAATCACTAATTGATTAATTGCAAAGCATCTCATGCCAATAATACAATAATTGTCCTGCTGTAACTTTGGCAGTTAGGAAACACTAGGGGTGTGCACGGACCCCCCGCTCCGCTTCACTTCCAGATCTGTGATTTTTGGATCGCTTTGCCCCGCCCCCGCTCCACCCATTTCCGCTCCGCTCCGCTCGGAGCTCCGGATCCGGATCGGAGCTCCGTTTTTCCCCCCCATAGGGTTGCATTGAAAGCTAAAAAAGTAAACAACTTTTTTTCTGTTCAATTTAGAAACCTCATGTTTGGCACCATGACACCTCATGGATGTATACACATGGACGCCAAGTTTCAAGGCAATCCCATCATCCCCTGATTTTTGGGGAATTTTTGAAAATCGGGCACCCCATTCAGACCCCTTGGGATAGCTCCGTCAATTTGCACGTTAGAAACCTCAAACTCGGCACCATGACAGCTTATCCATGTGTCCACATGGATGCCCAGACTCAAGGCAATCCCATCATCCCCTGATTTTTGGCACCCCAAATCAAGTCCCATTCTACAACTACATCAATTTGAACGTCAGAAACCTATCCTTTGGTCCCATGACAGTAAACCCTTCCTCCCCATGGCTGCCTCTTAGCTCCGAATTGTCCACTTCCCAAGTGGCAGTTTTGAGGGGGAAAGTCCATCATGTCTGCATGTAATGTGTAGTTCAGCCTTGAAAATCAGATGTAAGGAGCTGCACTTCAGTCATGCCACACCCAGCTGGCACTAGAGGAAAGATTTTCAAGTTACAGCCATCTACTAACATGCAATTATTCATGTAGAAGGCTGTGAAAACTGGGAGGTTTTAGGAAAGACCAAGGCGTAGTAGATGCAGGAGCAAAAGAGGTCAATTTATTCAGAGAATGCTTAAGTGGGAATAAAGTTTGTAGAGTTAAACACTAGCACTTTTTGGTGATTCCCAGTTTAGCTAAAATGGATGTTGATATGAGCCACATTGTGCAGGGTTGGACTCGATGGCCTCATAGGCCCCTTCCAACTCTACTACTCTATGATTCTTAGCTTTATCACACCAACGTTATACAGTGCAATCACTGCAAATTGCGTACAAAGGATTCTGAAGTTTTCCAGCTTATAATCTGCTTTTATTGTGAAGTTCTCCCATGCATACTGCTTTAATTGAGCTATAAAGGCAAAAGACTCCTCATATTTAGCAACTAGTTTTCGAGCATATCATTTCCAAGCGGCCACTGGGGCGCAGGAGCAGGATTTGAAGAAAAAAATAACAAATGCTTATAACTGTGTAAATTTTATAGATTAAAACATCAAAATTGGCACAGTAATAGATATAAAGGAGAGCTTTAAGCATACCAAATTTGAAGTGGATTGGGTCATCTGTTGATTTTTATTTTTTTATTTTTTTATGTTTCCCCCCCCCCCTTAAACCCGTTTCCTGGTATGCAAAGGATCGCTGTCGCCCAATAGCAACCACAACAACAATGCTGAAAGCTTAGCGCTCTGGGGGATAATTCAAGGGAAACAAGTACGTGGGGTGAAGCTCACAGTCACCTGCCCTGGGCTGAGGCAACAACCGATTGATCCATCATGGTCTTCTACAATGGGCAGTGGCTCTCCAAGATTTCAGGCAGATCAAGTTGCTTCTTCCGCCTGATCCCCATCTATATGACAGCTGAAAGGCTTCTCATTAAATTTTATCCTGTTTTTTTTTGCTGATAGGGATTAATAAGTGAGCGTCACAGTGCAGCAGCAACAGCGATTAATATTAAGTGTGCTTGAGGCTGCGCACATACTCACCTCCACACAGAGGAGGGACAAGTAACGCAATAAATTCTATATGCGGAGATCCGCATATTTATATGGGTGAAAGGAGAGGCCAGTGCGGTGTTGCCCTGCAGGGTCATGCTCCGGGTTGCAGCCCAGCACCCGAACTATGCCCCAAGGGTCTCTTTCCCCCACCCTCTCAGGGCCAGTGCCAGACTATTTTGCGCCCTAGGAAAGGCAAGCTACCTGCACCCCCCCAAAAAAATTGCCAACTTTGATTCGGCTGTTCAAGACGAGTTTCTAAACAATTATATTTTCCTTTTATGTTTTTTCTTAAAATAGCTAATGTGTATAAAACTGTGACCCTTAAATGTCAGTACTGCCCCCCTCTGAGGTCTGCGCCATAGGCGGCTGCCTAGTGGGCCTAATGGTAGCGCCAGCCCTCTGACCCCTCCTCCCACCGGCTGCAGGTCACCAGCGTTTGCTGTCAAAACTGCAAGCAGTCCATGGAGGAGGAGGCTGCCCGGCTCGGAATCCCCCAGCCTGCCACCCTCGTCCTTTTGCCTTTCAGCCACACACACGTACACAAAACCGCATATTTATATGGGTGAAAGGAGAGGCCAGTGTGGCATTGCCCTGCAGGGTCATGCTCCAGGTTGCAGCCCAGCACCCGAACTACGCCCCCCGAAGGCATCGTCGCTGCTTCCCGGAGCACAGGGGCAGCAGTGGGGAAAGAAATGAGTGCACTTGAACGAGGCAGCAGATGAGGGCGAGTGGGGACGGCTCGCTCGCTCACTGCCCGTTCAACAACTTTGTTGTCAAATACAAGTGTAAAATGGCGGAAGGAACGAGGCAGCTGATAGGCAGAAAGGAGGGAAATCGGCCAATCACATCGAAGCTACACCCACATGTCACAATGCAATTTACCTCGCCCAAGGACACACAACTATAATGCAATGCAAAGTCGGACGTTAGCCTAAAAGTCGCGGTAAAACGGAAATCCAAATAGGTGCATTATTGTGGATGAAAGCCAATGCTGCGTTGAATGGAAGGCTGCGTCATGTGTCCAGAAATGAGAATCTGCACATTCATCTCAGTGTAAAGAGCCCATTTAAATGTGCCCTAGATCCTTTTAACTGGAGGTGCCATGAATGGAACCTGGGACCTTTTGAACAGGCATTCAGCCATGTGTGGGAAATCTGCTGAAATTGGATAAGGGATGTCTCCTAACTATCCATGACCAAAGTGGCAAAGAATTTTTTTAAAAAAAAACCACTGAGGAAAAAAGTACATCCAACTTTATTAGTATACAGAACAATCCATTCCCAAACATCCCATACACCCCCAAAACATCAACAGCTCCTGTCACAGTTGACATCTTCGGAAAGTTCTCCTCCACCTGCGGGTTTAATTCAGTTTCATTGATAGATAATTGAGCTAGATTTGGATACAAGCCAGTGCTGTCATTTCAGCATATAGCTTTTCTGCTATAAGAATACCCTGACCTCAAAACAAGATGGGAGCAGCATTTATTCTGGCCTTGGCGGGGAAACAATTTGTTATCTGGATTCTCTTCAGGGTTTCCTGAAAAGGAAAACACTTAATACCTCCACCCATTAAAAACCTTAAAAACATTCAATTGATACAATTAAAACCAGCAATAAACAAGCAAAATTTCAAACAAGGCCCTCCAGCTGGGGCAACTGATAAAAAGACCCTGTTTCATTCAATAACATTCTGAGGTTTGCACCCATTGAAAGAGGGGTGCTGATGGGTGGGTTTTTTACCTTGTTTTGGTGGGGTTGTTTTATGTGAATGATCTGTGTGCTCTTCTGAAGTCTTTACCATGTTCAAAGCAGCTAAATCATGGTGTCTTCCTAGTGTGAAATGTCTCATGAACATAAAGGCTTGATATATCTTCAAATCTATTGTCACAAATCAAAGGAGTTGTGCCGTTTCTCCCTTTTCCATGTTCATTGATGGCTTTGAAAGTTTCCTCTGCAAGTGAAGCACTTCCAAGACATGGAACAATTATGTCTCTCATAGTGTGAAAACACATTGTCAGAATGTAGAAAACATCATAGGACAATTTTAGGATTTATATGGTTTTTCCCCTGTGTGAATTCTTTCATGTGTTTCACGTTGTTCACTTGTAACAAAGCTCTTCTCACATTATGCACTTGTATAGCGTTTCTCTCCTTTGTGAATTCTTTGATGTACTTTAAGGATTCCATTTGTAATGAAGCTCGTCCCACATTCTGCACATATATAGGGTTTCTACACTGTGTGACTTCTTTGATGTATTTTAAGGACATCACTCCTCATGAAGCTCTTCCCACATTCTCCACATGTATAGGGTTTCTCACCTGTGTGAATTCTTTGGTGTATTTTAAGGTCATTACTCCTCATGAAGCTCTTTCCACATTCTCCACATGTATAGGGTTTCTCCTTTGTGTGACGTCTTTGATGTACTTTACGTTCTAATTTCGTAATACAGCTCTTCCCACAGTCTGCACATCTATAGGGTTTCTCCCCTGTGTGAAATCTTTGATGTATTTTTAGTTTTCCATTTGTCACAAAGCTCTTCCTACATTCTCCACATGTATAGGGTTTCTCCCCTGTGTGAATTCTTTGATGTACTTTAAGATTTGATTTCGTAATAAAGCTCTTTCCACATTCTCCACATGTATAGGGTTTCTCCCCTGTGTGAATTCTATGATGTACTTTAAGTTCTGATTTCGTAATAAAGCTCTTCCCACAGTCTGCACATCTATAGGGTTTCTCCCCTGTGTGAATTCGTTGATGTATTTTTAGTTTTACATTAGTCACAAAGCTCTTCCTACATTCTCCACATGTATAGGATTTCTCCCCTGTGTGAATTCTTTGATGTACGTTAAGATCTGATTTCGTAATAAAGCTCTTCCCACAGTCTGCACATGTATAGGGTTTTTCCCCTGTGTGACGTCTTTGATGTATTTCAAGTGCTGAATTGTAACTGTAGCCCTTTCCACACATTGAGCATTTACAGGCTTTCTCCTCTCCCTGGATTTCCAACCTTGAAGGAACATCCTCACTGGCTCGGTCTCCTGTTCGTTGTTCTTGTTCAAGACAGCTGCTACTCAGGCCGGGAACAGATATATCCCTCTCCTGCCCCTCAGAGACAGGGTCTCTGATCATACACGAATATTGAAATTCTTCATTGCTAGCGTGATGGCTCGCATGCATCTCTGTGCCTGGAGAATGGAGCAGCCCCTCTCCCTGTGCAGGAGAAGAAAATGCCATGATCTGGCCATGGGTTTGTGTAAGACTCGGGGGTATAAATGGAGGGTTTGTAAGAAATATTGGAGGGTTTGAATGCTCTGGGAAGGTGAAGGAATTGAATGAAGGAATGGGGTCTGTTTGACAAAGAGAGTAAAATTCAGAAGGAAGAGGGGTAGTCAGCTGGAGACCGACTTCCTGGGTGTCAATGTTGTCGGGGGAACAGAAAAGGCCCCCCACTGCAGATGCAGAGGGTTCGACTCCTGTAAGGGACCTTTGATGCATTCTCGGGTTTGGTATGAAACTAACGCTCTTCCAACATTCTTCACAAATATATGAGGTCAAATCTTCATTGATTCTCTGTTGTGGCCCAAGGCCTGCATTTTGGCTCTTTCCACAGCCTGAGCATATATACAGTTTCTCCTCGGTATGGATTCCTTCTTGCCTTCTGGATTCATCTGGATTCTCAAAAGTGGCTCTTCCTTGTCCTTGCACTGCTCCTTCCAAAGGTAATCCATGTGCTCCTTCCTCGTTCTCACTCCCCTGCACATCACCTGCTGGAAGAATGAGTAAATTCAATAAACAAAACATCTTTCGGTGTAGCACATTGCATTTAGGGCTTTCCATATTCACCCAAGTTACATAAGGGCAGGCAATTGGGGCTGAAAAGATCATGCCTTTGCGAGATGCATTATTTAGGCAGTAGGGTTTGGAATCCCGTGCTGTGCGTAATTCCAGCTTCTTCCCTGCATTTGAACTGGTGGCTGTCAGTAGGCTTTTATCCCACACCTTTACCAAGTTCTCCTGCTTTCAGTTTCTTTATGGGATTAAGATCAGCACCTTTACACATGCTTTTTTGGGGGAGGCTTGTCTCTTTGTCTTTCTACATGTTATTATTTATTTATTTATTTATTTATTACGTTTATATACCGCCCCATAGCCGAAGCTCTCTGGGCGGTTTACAGAAGTTAAAAACAGTGAATATTATTTAAAACCATAAATTCATTATACAGCCACTCTGAAGGGATCTACACCAGTCAAGTTAGAATGTGTCTTACCGTTTTTAAATGTGCATTTGGTAGTATTTCACCACATGAAATACTACCAAACCGTGAACCGCCCAGAGAGCTCCGGCTATTCGGCGGTATAGAAATGCAATAAATCAATCAATAAATAAAAATAAATGACGTTCAGTTTGAGACATTTTGTTGTCTGTTCTCTGGTTTTTATTTTGACCTTCTCTGAAATAAGTCGTTCTATTTGGTATGATGTGGCCCATTTCATCGTATTAAATGGATTTCCTGTAGTTCTTCATTAGCCAATCGCATTCCTTTTTTTAAAAAAAAAATATTTCATACTTCAACATACATCAATACAATAAAAACAATACTACATAATACATAAATTGTTAGATAACATTTGATAACCTATATTTTAACTTATTCTATTAAAGTAATCATACTTAACAAAAAAGTGCACTCACCACCACGGGATCTTATTCCTCTTTCCAAAATCTCATTGCTTCCTCTGGAGGTGTTTTCCCTCTCCCCTTAGATAATACAAATTCTAGGAACTGTTTCCATACTCCCTCAAAATCATTCATTTTTATCATTCATCTTCTAATTTTTATATTACATGTTAATTTATCATTAATAGCAATATCCCATATTTCTTTATACCAATCTTCTATATGATAATTCCCTTGAACCTTCCAATTCCTAGATTTCATTAACCTTGCTGCTGTTAGCAAATTCGTTATCAATTCTTTTGTCTCTTTATTACAATTTTATTCTCCGTATGATGATAACAATGCCACTATAGGTGTCTCTTCAATCTCCATTCCTAAAAATATGCTTAACACCCAACTGAAAGTTTGGGCGGGAAAGCAACAGTTGTGGGTTGGGAGGGGCTGGAAAGGAGCAAAGTGCTCACGTGGCTCAGTGTGCGAGCCTCGTGTGCTTGGGGTGGCGCCGCAGCTATAAGAGCTGCACCACTCGAGGCTCGGCCTCTTTCGCTTTTTCGACTGGCTATCGGGCAGCTCGGGCGAGGAGGTGCTCTCTGCGGCGGCGGCGACAGCAGCATCGGCAGCAACTCTGCGGCTAGGTGGCTTCGTTCCCGCAGCAAGCACCGGAGAAGCGCGGCGGCTTTGCGAGCGGTGTTTAATTCTCATTTAAAAGCAGTTTTTGGAGCAAAGGGGGGTGGTTAAAGGGAGCTGGGTGAGACAGGGCGCCTTTCGGGCGGGCTTCTCGCCCAGCCTTGAACGCGGTAAGCGACCTGGAGACCTGCAGCTTTGGGGGCTAAGTCTCCCGGGGAGGTGCGTTGGGGCGGCCCGGTGCATCTATACCACCAACGATCACCCGTTCCCGCGCGCTGGTATCCCGTACCTGATCTCAGTTTCCTTTGTTTGTATTCCGTTCCCGCTGTTCTCCCTTTATTTTCGGTGAAGTGCCCTGCTCTTGGTTTTGGCTTGGTGCAGACCTCTTATTCCTTTGGCTTGTTCGCCACGTGGCTGTGGACATTGGGTCTAAATGTTTTACGTCAGCTATTTGGTTGTAGCTAGGAGGAGCAGGGTTGAGCTTCAATTGCTTTGAACGATTTCAGTCTAGTTTCACTTTTGCTTTATATCCCTTCCTTAGGCAGTTTGCCAGTGTTTGTTTCTGTTTGAATTTCTTTAGGTTTAAGGGTTAAATTAATATATTTGAGTTCATTTTGCGGTCTTGATTTATTTCCCATTTAGCAATTGAGTTTGTTTTAATTTTGTTTGGTTATCTATTCAAGTTCAAATCACCAGTTTGAATTAGACTAGCAGTTAGTTGTGTTTAATGGAATCTAATTAATTGAATTTAATTTTTCAAGTTAGGTTTAATTAAAATCGATTCTTTAAGGTGGATTAAATTGATTTTGATTAATTAGAGATCCTAATTGAATATCTGAATTAATTGAATTTATGGTTAAAATTTAATTAATTAATAATTTATTTATTTATTTATTTCCTTTCTCTCTCTTCCTTTCTTCTCCCCCTCTTCCTCTCTTCTCTTTCTGCGTGTGTGGCTTCACCTCATATTGTTATCATGCCTCCCAAGAAAGGTATGGAGGGAGCAAGGGTAAAGGCAAAGCACCCAGTTTGCCTACAAAGCGCCCTATCCCAACACTTTTATCTTCGTCTTCTGACGATGAGGAACCTTTTATGTCTCCAGTTTTACAGCGCATTGCTGCTCTAGAGAAAGACAATGCTGCACTCAAACAACAACTAAAGGCGAAGGATCCACGGTCCGAAGGTAATAAGCGTAAGAGTAACAGAACCAGTGACTTATCTGAGGTTACTTTTGCAGAGCAATCTACAGCGATGCAAGCAACAAACATCACGCAAGTTGAATCAACTTCAGCCCAGGCTTCCGAGGCTTCCCAAGTTACAGAACCTGCAGCGGTGGCCATGTCCACCTTGGCATCATCTGCAAGTTCCTCGCGTAGTGAGTATCAGTGCACCACAGCAGATCATACACCTTTACCAGTTGCACTTGGGGGAACGCCCCCGTGGGCCATGAGCCCATTCTGGCCTTTTCTAGACCTAGTGAGCTAGGAGATACACAAGAAATGGAAACCCCTCCGCAGGCAACCCCAGAAGCATGTATGTCTGTTTGGCAACTCACACTCACTTCTACCAGGCAAGCAGTTTCTGAGACCCAGACATCTGCAACCACTATTATTGAATGCACTGTTCCTGTGCCAATTAGAGCTTCGCAAACTATACAAACTGAATTAGAAACCAAAAAGAGGAGCCAAGGTGTGATCCTTATTCCTCTGCTAAAGGGTGTAATATCCCTTATAGAGCAATTTCTACGCCTATCAGATATCATTTATTACATGCCACCAAAGAAAGATTTGGAAGGGCGAGTTTGTTGATCTGTCTCTCTCTTATTTTGAGAGGAAGAACAGAAAGACAAAGATAATAACAATGAAAGAAATCAGGAGCGCAGTAAGAAGAGAAAGGTTGAGAGAACCTGGGCCAATTAGTTGGCAGGATATATAATATTCATAAGAGGGGCTTTATTGAAGCACCCTGAAAAGGCAACAGCGTTTGGATATAATTTAGATGTTATACTGAATATGTATGCCCAGCATGGCTGGGGTATGAGGACGCTTTTCAGATTGAAAGCCCATTTTAACCCAGAAGTTAAATGGGATGTGTAAGAGCCAGATTTTGGCTACAATTATGACCCCAGCTAAACCAATCTCTGGCGAAAGAGCAGATAGCGGGCATATTCTATCACGCCCGGATGGGCCCTTTCAGCATAAAGGGCTTGACGAGCAATTGGCTCAACCCCGATTATTGTGCTGGGAGTTTAACTCCAAGGGCACGTGTGCGCGGACACAGTGCAAGTTCAAGTGCGAATGCTCTATTTGTGGTGGGGATCACCCATACTCTGGATGTCCCAAGATCAAAGACTCCAAGGGTGGAAGAGAATTCCGCCCTAGTAGCAAGCCCAATGTATCCAGCCCTGTTACAAAAGGGCCCCAGCCCAAGTTAGATCCAGGAACTATCCTTAGCTTTACGCGATTATATACGTCAGGATGTCACGTCTTTTGTTTTCAAGAGGTTTAAGTTTGGCTTTAGAATTCCTTTTCAGGGTCCTTCGATCCCTTAGAGGCCTTAGAGTTTTCCTGGGCAATTAGGCCTTAGAGAAATTCTAAAGGAAGTGATGGCTGGTAGGGTTTTAGACACGTTTGCACAACCTCCCCTGCCTCGTTCGAGGCTTTCTCACCTGGGCATTGTGCCCAAGAAATCCCTCAGAGAATATTGATTGATTTGCTGGATTTCAGTAAGCAGTCTTGCAGTCTGCCCAGAGATAAGCTAAAATCTCTCAAAGACCTCGTAGAAACCATATCCAAGGCCCATAAGATCACTATGAGGCAACTTCAGGAGCTGGTAGGCTACCTGAATTTTTCCTACAGAGTGATAGCACCTTGAAAGGCATCGTCCAGGCGATTATACGATACGATGAAAGGGGTCAAGCGACCTCTTCATCGCATACGGGTATTGTTTAAAATGAGAGCTGACCTGGAGGTATAGGCGTCTTTTTCGAACCAATTCAATGGCATTCCTTTTCGAGTGCTGACTTTCTTTTAGAAGTTCAGTTACAGGTGCACTCAGATACGTCTGGGTCATATGGCTTCGGGGTGATCCTTAAGGAACGCTGGTGCGCTCAACAATAGCCATAGGTTGGAGAGAGGAAGGCATCCGCCGTGACTTAACTTCGCTGGAATATTTTCCTATTGTCATAGCAGTCTAGCAATGGGCTGACCTCCTTTCCAATTCATCCATACACTTCGGTGTGATAACCAAGCCACAGTGCATGATGTCAATTCTATCTTCCAAAACAAGCGGGTAAGGAGACTAGTCAGAGCTTTGATGCTCCTTTGCCTCCAGTTCAATATCACATTTTATGCAAGGCATGTTCCCGGGCTGGATAATGGAATCGCTGATGCCTTGTCGCGCAACCAGATTTCCAGGTTCCGGGAATTGGCCCCAGCAAATAGATAGTTTCCGGATCCCATGCCCAGACACTTGTGGGATCTTGGAGGGACGAAGCGTTAGAAGCCATGAACAGGTCTGTGGCCCCAGGTACCTGAGCGCTATATGAGCGCGCAGGTAGAGAATTCCACGCTTTTCTGATCTCCTCAAATTTAGCAGCTCAATGGCCTATTCCCATGGAACACATAATGCAGTTCCACGTGGCTTCGCACGGTAGAGGCGTAGCCATCAGGACTTTGAAAGGGAAATTAGCAGGTTTGTCATATGAGGCTAAGACTATGGGGTTCGAGGGCACACTCCTCGGACACTAGACTCAAGCGTATGCTTGAGGGCTGGGGCTAGTATTGCCCCAGCCCCTTCCGACAAATGCAAGCCAATTACCCCGGATATACTGTTGGGACTACGCCAACAGTAGATAGCAATATGTTCATCACCTTATGAGCAGGATTTAATTCATGTCAGTGCCTTGATAATGTTTTTTGGTGTGTTCCGAGTTAGTGAGGTACTGGCATTCTCTATGAAAGACATGTCGAACAAAGCTTTTCAAATTAAGGACATTCAATTCTTGGGGACGAGATTAGGATTGCATTTAGGCAATCTAAGACTGATCATAGAGCTAGAGGCTAGTATAATAGCATCTGCTAGATGTTCTGAAATTTGCCCAGTAGCAGCAATGAGAGCCTCGTTTACTAGAAGACCTGGCAGGGCTACCATTCCGACATGTGGACTAGTACCCAGTGACCAAGTTTCAATTTTGGTCTGTAGCCAAAAAGGCATTACAGGCTATGGGACTGGATAAATTGCCAATTTGGAACACACTCCTTCCAAATTGGAGCAGCAACTACTGCGGCAGTGGCTGGGATGCCTGAATTAAAGATTTCGGCCATAGGTAGATGGCGTTCCAGAGCCTTCAAGATCTATGTGCGTTACTAATTGGATGTGGAATTAATGGTTTTTCATTTCCACTAAAATTCGAGTCAAGATTGGAACCTCCCCTGATTCTAATGTGAACACAGTGTGGTGTTCTGGGCCAGTCACACGCATCTCAGACAGACATGGGTCTTTGCTGAGGCTTGGACTGGCAGCCGTCGTTCACTGGGTTTGGACGGCGAGGTTGAGATGGGGAGGTCTATTTCATACAAGATTGGAACCTCCCCTGATTCTAATGTGAACACAGTGTGGTGTTCTGGGCCAGTCGCAGAGCGTCTCAGGCAGACATGGGTCTTTGCTGAAGCTTGGACTGGCAGCTGTCGTTCACTGAGTTTGGACGGCGAGGTTTGAGATGGGGAGGTCAATGGCATACTCTATCACAGTTGACGTTAAGTTTGGCCCTCCACAGGTGTTGGTGATTCACCTGGGAGGCAATGATTTAGGCCTTCTAAAAGGAAAGGCTCTGATTATACAGGCTAAAGAGGATTTTGATTATATTTGGAGACGTTGGCCACTGTTGTGGATCGTCTGGTCTTGCATGTTGCCTCGGCGCCATGGGCGTGAGGGACTTAATATCAAAGCTTTAAATAGGGCGGTTCACAAGGTGAACAGAGAAATTAGAGCGTTTTTATGGGGAAAGCGGGGATGGGTCATCCCGCTCCCCGATATTGCACCGGACAGAACAGAGCTTTATAGGGCAGATGGGGTCCACCTTTCCGATGTAGGAAATGATATTTTCCTGCAGGATCTGAGTGTGGGACTGCGGGATTTTTTCCCTGGTCGGTGGGGGAAAGAGGACCTAAGCCGAGGCTTGGTCCCCTTTTGTGGCAGGAAGGTGCGGGAATCTAAACCTAGGACAGGGACGGTGAGCCCACTGGCACCCTGGGCGGTGAGCTGCATAGCCAGAGGTCCTGCTCCTCGGGGTTGTGCGGCTTGCGAGTCAGGCTATGGCGTGCAGTTGGAGACCATACTGACTGCATCTACCCACTGTCCCTTATGGCAGTGGGCGGGGGGTGCAGTGGGATGGTCTCTCCACACTCTCAGAGTGTCGTACAGGCAGGGAGCCGGTGAAACGGCTTCTTGCCTGGAGAGTGGCTCGCCCTTTGGCAGGCAGTAGGCCTGAGGAGATGTGAGATTCCCGCACTGTCACACTCAGATCCGGGGAGGGTTGGATTAACAGAATTATTCAATAAAGAGGCCCTAGTTATACCCAATGCTCTGGTGTCTGTGTCTTCTTTCATGCGTCCTCCCTCACCCACAATTTATTTTATCTCATTAAACAACATTTTCCATAATTTTTGTACAAATTCGCATTCCCACCACATATGTAAATACATTCCTTTTTTTTTTTTTTTTTTTTTTTTGACAACCTCTCCAGCAATTTGCTGAGTTCCACTTATTTATTTTATTTAATCTCGCCCGGGTTAGATACCACCTCCATACAATCTTATAATAATTTTCTTTTATCCTCACAGACATACTTCTCAACACTCTTTGTTTCCATATTCCTTCCGAGCTCTGTTGCCCTATTTGTTCCTTCAAATCAGTTTCCCAAACCATCTTGCCAGTACTTTCTGTCTCCCCCTTTTCGACTAAGATTCTATATATTTCACTCGTCAACCCTTTTATTAATTTTTCCCCTTTCTCAATTTCTTTTTTTAAGATCAGCTCCTCAAATTTCGTAGTCGCTCTACACTCTCCATTTCTCTCTTTTAATCTCTCCATTAATTCTTCTCGAGTTCTCATCTTTTCTAGCCAGTCTTTTAACTTCATTACTTTCCTCTCTATTAAACTTTTCCTCAACTTGTCTTTTAAGTTTCCCAGAAAATTCCATATCATTATCACTGGTGATATTGGGGAAATATTCGGAAGTAAATCCTTTTTATATCCTTTTTATTTCCCAGTGATTTTATAAAACGGGGTTCTCTATTTCTTCCCCCCATTTCTTTGTATATTCTCTAAAAAATATATTTTCTAATTTCGAATCTGTATCTTCTCTCTTTCTATCCTCCAACCAACTTAAATCTAATCCTATCATACTTTCGACCACATGTCTCAACCTATTAGCTACGCAATATAATTTTAAGTTTGGGAGCCCTAGCCCTCCTTTTTTTTTTTTTTTTTTTTTGCGTTACATACCAACTTTTTAAATTTAATCTAGCTTTCCTATCACTATTACAAAAATTATTTAATATATTTTGCCAAATTTTTAATTCTTTTTCTGATATTCTTATTGGTAACATTCTAAATAAAAAATGTACCTTTGGTAAAATCCTCATTTTTATTAGGCTATTCTTTCATACCAAGATAAATTTATCCATTTATATTTTTCTAGATTGCTCATAACTTCTTTTTTCAAATTATCTAAATTTTCCTTTTCTAAATCTTCTAAATTCTTTGTAAGCTTGATTCCCAAATATTTTATTATTTCTTTAACTTTTATATTCTTCTCTTTACTCTCCCAATCTCTTTCCTCCTTTTTACTATAATTAAATAACATCATCTCTGATTTTGTTCAATTTATTTTTAATCTTGTCACTTCCTCAAACTCCCTCAAATGATATTTTTTTCGATCCATTTTCTCCAATGGATTCTTAATTGTCAATATTGTATCATCTGCAAACATTTTTATTTTTATTTTTTTATTGCATCCTACTCCCTCAATATCATCATCATCTCTTACCACGTTCGCCAATAGTTCTATGACCAATACAAATAAGACCGATGAGAATGGGCATCCTTGTCTTGTTCCTCGGGCAAGTTGTATTTTTTCTGTAACTCCATCGTTTACTAGTACTGAGGCTAGATTTTGTGAATATAATTGTTCAATTAGACCTTTAAATCTTTCTCCAAATCCCATCTTTTCTATTATCATCTTTAGTGCCAGCCAACTCACACTATCAAACGCTTTAAATATGTCTAAAGCTATTATTCCTGCTTTTATCTTCCTCTTTTTTATCTCCTTTGCTACGTTTAAAACTCTTCCAACCAAATTATGCATTTGTCTTCCCACTACAAAACCACACTGATCTTTCCCAATATAATTACCTATAAATGTGTTCATTTGCCTCGCCATTATAGCTGATAAAATTTTTGCGTCCTGATTTATTAATGAAATAGGTCTGTAGGAATCTGGGACTGTTAAGTCCTTATCCGGCTTTGAAATTAATATAATTAGTGATTGTTCCCACAATGGTGGTATCCTATCTCCTTCTATTATCCCATTATACAATTTCATTAATTTTGGTACTATTATTTTTTAAAACATTTTATAGTACTCCGATCCCAATCTATCTATACCAGAGGATTTTCCCCCTTTTAATTTATCTATAGCTTCTTCTATTTCACTTATAGAAATATATCTTTCCATTAAATCTTTATCTTCCCCTATCAGACCTGTCTTTATATGTTTATCTATATAGCTTCCCATCCTTGTCTTCCGTGTGTCACTTTTCTTATATAATTCTTGATAAAATTCTTGAAAAATCTTTATTTTCTCTTTCATAATATTACATGGCTTTCCTAATTTATCTTTAACTATCCCTATCGAATTCTTTGACTTTTTCATTAGTGTGACCTTCGCCAATAGAATTCTTATTACTATTCTCAAAATACTCTCTTTTTAAATAAATCAAGTTCTTCTGTACTTCTTCTAAATTCCTATTTTCTAATTCTTTCTTTTTTGCTTGTAATTCTGTCAGGATTTGTTTATTTCTACTTTACAAATACTCTCTTTCAAGATTCTTAATTTCCTCCTCTATTTTTTCTGTATTTTTTAGTTTCAGTTTTGAGAGGCTGCTTCCTCATTTGCGGGTGGAGAGAAGAGGAAGTGGGAGGGGAAATTGGCAGATTGGGGGTGGGGGAGAACAAATGGATTCGTTTTCTTAGTGTGGCCAAAAGGAATGTATTCCCATGGAAAGAAAAAAGTAAGTAAACGTTTTAAAAACTGCTATGTTTTAAATCGTTCAAAAGCAAAATGTTAAATTACTGTAAAAACAACTTTTCATGTACTAGTGTAGGTCCCCTCTAAGTAGCACTGTGAATAGCACAATTGTGTAATTTCACAGTACATATACCGTATTTCTTCGATTCTAAGACGCCATCGATTCTAAGACACACCCCATTTTTAGAGATGTTTATTTGGGGGGAAAGGGCATCTTAGAATCAAAGAAATACTTCCCTCACCGCCCAGCCAACCTCCTCCCCCCCTCTGCGCTTTCTTCTAATGGTTGTGTCCTTTTCTTTTTTCCCTCTGTGAGAGAAGAAACTGCCATTTGCATGGGAAGAAGGGGGGCGTTGAAACAAAGAGTAAACTTAACTCTCCAGTCCTGCTCTTTACTTGTCTGTGCACCAGGGGACGACGACACGCAAGTAAGTCCCATGGAAATCAATGGGACTTACGAATAAATTTGCCTAACAAAAAACCAGGCGCTTACCCAACCAGCTCCTCACTCGCATGGCTCAAGGCTGTTGCAGGAGCTTCCTCTTTTCCTCTTACTGTATTGCTTCGATTCTAAGATGCCATCGATTCTAAGACACAGTCCATTTTTAGAGCTGTTTATTTAGGGTAAAAAGTGCATCTTAGAATCGAAGAAATACGGTAGCACCATTTGGGGGGGGAATACTAGGGTGACCATATTTTGGAAACCAAAAAGAAGAACAACATAGCTGACACACAAGGAGGCATGCTCACTGCAACATGCCTAGCCCCCAAGGGGGCATGGCCTTAGTCACATGTCTAGTTCCACATCTCACAATTAAGACAACCTTGTTCTATTTAATATCTTAATGTTAAAATCACTGAAATAAAGTACAAGTGAGACATTCAGTGTATCTGAAATTAACATTTGATGGGCTGGTTTTGGATTACAACTCCCATTAGCCCCAGCCAACATGGCCAATGGCCAGAAATTATGGGAGTTGTACTTCAAAACATGTGGAGGGCACCAGGTTGCCTATCCCTGGTCAAAAATATTACAGATTAAGGCATCATCTTCTGTAAACCGCCCAGAGAGCCCTGGCTATGGGAGCGGTATATAAGTTTAATAAATAAATGTGCTCCCACATCTCAGAATCTCTCTCTCTCACACACACACACACACACCACATCATAGAGAGAACTGTTTTCAGTCAGTATTTTAAACGAGCCTGCCAAGTACCATCTTTAGAATTCTGACTGGTTTCTACTGAAGTCAGCAGCAGATTTATTGCCTCACTGACATCAGAGTCACCAGCCTCCACTGAAAAGCTAGTTTTTAGTGGAGGCAGGCCAAACAGGTGAATGTGAGTGGTGAACCAAAGGCACCACAATATCCTTAAAACGTTTACCCAATTTGAGGCCAAAGGCTTGCACATAATGAGTGCTGATTGGATTATTAATATAAACCCCCACTCCATGTGCTCCAGCGGCTTGGAAGCAATTGCTGGGCCAAGGGCTATGTGATCAAAGACAGGAGTTGTCTTCTCCTTTGCTTCCTATCTAGGCAAGCTGGGGAGTAGAGACAGTTCCAGGGCTGGCCCAAGACATTTTGCTGCTTGAAGCAATACAGAAAATGCCACCCAGCAATCAGTGCCTGGTCCAGTTATTCTTCCTTCTCTAATTCAGCCTTCCCCAACCTGGTGCCCTCCAAATAGCCAATTAAACATATTAGGATTTGCTTCTAACATGGATTGTGTGATAAATAGTAGAAAATGCCACAAACCAACTCCCAACAAAGCTCTCTGGGCATTTCAGTACAATTAAAACAAAATACTTGGTAAAATAAGATTTTTTTAAAATGCAATTAGGAAGTGAGGAAGGAATCTTGCTGCTAAGGGCTACCAATCCCAGGCAGTCCTCTAAACCAGCCTTCCCCAACCTGGGGCCAGTTAAACATGTTGCAACTTGCTTCGAAGTAAATGTGGATAGGATTGCAATGAACTATAGAAAATGCCACAAACCAATTCCCAACCAATTCTCTGGGCAGTTGCAATATAAAATAAAATTACATATATTTTAAAAATGCAATTAGGAAGCGAGGAAGGGGTCTTGCTGGCAAGGGGTGTTCAAACCTATGTGTACCAGTGCCAGCCACTCTTCCCCTAAAACAGTCTCCCCAACCTAGGGCCCTCCCGATTGCCAGTTGTGGGACTTACTTCTAAGTAAACACACATAGGATTGTGTGATAAATCCTAGAAAATGCCACAAACTAACTCCCAGCAAAGCTCTCTGGGCAATTCAGTATAATTAAAACAAAATGCATTACACAAACAAATATAATATTAAAAATACAAGTGGGAAACAAGGAACCTATGGCTCTCCCCAACCTGGAGCCTTCCTAATTGCCAGTTAAAAACATTGGGACTTACTTTTAAGTAAACACCCAGAGCCTCTCCTCTTCACCTGAATCTTGCCTTTGCTAAGGCAGCCACAAGCCTGCCCACGTGGCCCCTGCAAAAACTGCAGCAGGAGGAGGAAGAGGACAACAAGGACCAGCTAAAGCAACAGTGCAGGCCCAGGAAAATACCAGAACGGCATCTGCAAGGGCTGAATAGAAGCCCCTGAGAGCAGCGCATTTCCCAAACAAGGAAAAAAAACCCTGGCTTAAGACCCACCTTCCTACCTCATCCAATCGGGTCTCTCCGATTGGATGAGGTAGGAAGGTGCGTCTTAAGCCGGGGGGGGTTCCTTCTTTGATTGGGAAACGTGCCGCTCTGGGGGATTCCATTGGAGCATCTCCTCCATGGAGATGCTCTAATAGAAGCCCCTGAGAGCTGCGTGTTTCCCAAGCAAACAAGGAAACCCCCGGCTTAAGACCCGCCCACCTCATCCATCCTGGTCTCTCGACGTCATAGGAGAGACTCGATTGGATGAGGTGGGCGGGTCTTAAGCCAGGGGTTTCCACGTTTGGGAAACAAGCAGTTTAAGGCTCCCCCGGCTTCTATTGGGGCCTCTCCTTAGTCGCCATGGTGACAACAACCAAGGAGAGGCCCCGATAGAAGCCAGGGGAGACTTTTTTCCTGGGCAAAAGGAGAGGGGGGAAAGGCCATTTCCGGCCGGACGGTGATTACCCCCCCATTTCCGGTCATTTCCAGGCAAATCCGGACAATTGGTCACCCTAGGAAATACTGCACTTTCCCCCAACTAAAAAAACAAAAAACTTTGAAAAAGGTTGCAAAGCATGGCAGAGGCTGGGTGGATGATGGCATCATGTAAAGGACCCACAGTTGTGCCTCTATTTGGGATGGAGGGGGCCGAGAACTGCTGAGATGGAGAGTGTTTGGGGAGGGGCCCAGCACATGGCAAGCAGAAGATATTGGCAGCTTGACCCAGCTTGCCTCGCTCATGAAACAGCCTCAGCCTAAAAGACAAACCCCAAGCTCCATTCAGGTGCTGCAAGCAGTGGTTGTTTATGCTGATCAGAGCAGTAAACGTTCCTTCCAGCTCCTGGACCCAGCTTAGATTATTCTTGAACCCAGAATGACTCTGACTATTCTTCAGCAAGTCCCTATATCTGGTTTTATTTTCCTTTCCTTCAAACGGATATCTTTGGCTTATTGACCTTGGACTATTTAATATGATTGTGCAGAGTGACTTTGCTCCACTTTAAAATTGGAAGCAGAGCTGAGACAAGATGCTGCTCTACTCTGATTTTTGAAGCAGGTCTGTCTCTGTGCTTCATTGAAGCTTCACCGGAGCTTCAATCCAGTTTTGGATACCCGTACCATTGCAGTATATGGAAAATCAGTAAAATGCTTACACCTCTGTCAGTTTTAAAGATAAAATGATGTAACCCAGCATTATGATAGCTCATAAGTGGAGCTTTAGCCATAACAAATTTGAAGCAGATCCATTCATCCCTTCAGTTTTACAGAAATGTTGAATTTGGAATAATTGCCCTATTGTAGTCTATGGAAATTAACAAAATTGCTTACATCTCTGTCATTTCTACAGATAAAGAGATGAAACCTTGCACCATAATAGCTCCTAAGTAGGGTTTGCCAAGTTTGAAGCAAATCCATTTACGCCTTGATATTTAGCATTTTAAAAAAAAATCCCCCCAAATCATTTCCCTCTCACAAAGACACCATCCTATCTCCAAAGCTTCCTAATGTTGGAAGTTAAACTCTCTTCCGAGATAAGCAGAGTTAGAAGCGGCTAAATGTTCTAACTTGACAAGTGTAGATCCCTTCAGAGTGGCTGTCAACTGGCCTTGAGTGATTAAGCATCCTGGCCGAGAGGTGTGAAGACACTGCAAGAACAAAGCAGGAGGGAGAGGGGAAGGAGTGAAATGAAAAAGTATATGAAAGCCCCCTGTCAGAGCAACAGGGCAGTTGTTGGCTGGAAGCAGAACGTGGGATGACATAAGAATTATTAGAGTGTAGTTTATAATTGCCTGTACTGGGTTCTTATATGATGGATGCATTTAATGATATTTTACTGAGTCTTTTCCCTTGCACCCCTACCCTTAGCCTAAATAAAAGGTCTTAAACCTCACGTTGTGAGCTTGTAAGTGTCTGTGCCTGGGATCCGTGCTAAATCCAGTAGGGGACCGGCTGGAACGCTGGGGTCTCTTCCTTTACACCATCTCCCCAATGCAACCCACCTGGCACCAACATTGTTACCTTCGGAGAAAGAGAGCCCTGGCCAGAAAAGCGTTTCCAAACATCCCAGAAGCATAAAAAAGCTTTTCCTTCCTTACCTAGGAAAACCTCTTCCTGGTACAACCCCACCGACTCCAGCCAGTCCTCAATCTCCTCAAACAAAGAGGGAGGCTCTGCCCGGGCCCCCAACTCCACCTGCAACAAGAAACAGGAACTGTATGGGGATAGAGAGCGCCATCACACCAGCATTTTATCACACTTTCATCCTGCCTTGTTTACCATTTTGCCCGGCGACCTTCACATTATTTATTATTATTAATGAATTATTGCATTTGTATACCGCCCTATAGCCAAAGCTCTCTGGGGTGTTTACATAGGATAAGAACACTTAAAAACAATATACCAAATGTTAAAACCAAACAAACATACAAAAGCATGACATCATCCCTTTCCTGCAGTCATCTCACCTCGTTCCCTCCATTTTCCATGTTTTTCTAGGGTGGGGAAAGTCTGATATTTTTCCTCCATGCGGGATAAAACGTCCTTCCATCCCCATGTATTGCCGTCTCCCCGCTATGTCACAGAACATCCCTTCTTGGGGGCGTTTGCATTGAAGGGCGGTCTTGCTGACGAAAGAGGTGGGCAGGGGCTGTTCTCCTCCAGTCTGCAGAACCACTCAACTGCTCAACCAGGAAGGGGGAAGGGAGGGTGCATGAAGACCCTGCACAGAAGGGAGCATCATCTCCCCTCTAAAGGCAAAAATGGCGCCCAGCCGATGCAACGCTAAATCGCTAAAATGCTAGACAACAAGGCAAAATAGCGCAACAACACATGTGGAAGTGACCAGCGTCTGATACGCTAATGAAACGGAAATGGAAATCACAGGTGCATACCAGGGAGGGGGGAAGTAGGTGTGATGGAGCCCAGAGTGATAATCCAGCAGTGCTAATCCTTTCCTCCACCACACTTAGCAGCCCCATCAACTCTTATGATGGAGGACTCATCATGGTTAGATTTCTTGAAGAAGAGCTGAAATCGCTGCAGAACTTCATTTGAAGGCTGATTTCTTTGAAAAATAAATTGAACCAGCCCAGCTATTCAGCAGGAGTTTCTGTCGGTGAGCGGAAGATTTGGGAGGCCTGATCCATAATTAGATCCTCAGGGGAACGTAGGGGAGATACAGCTCAGCAAGCTGAAGGCCAGTTGCCCCCAGATAAGAGCATTCAGAAGGTGTCACCTTTACATTGCTGGGCAGCCCTTGGATGACACCATATGCCATGAAGGATGGAGACCTTCCAACCCTATTCACATCTATGAGGAGAAAAATAACAACCGAATGTCCACAGGAGTCTTTCCCTCACGAATAGATACCCCAAGGTTTGCAGTGGGACAAATACACCTGGGAGGAGAGGGCCCAGAAGCCAGAATTTCCCCAGCCATGATCTCCAGGTGCAATCGGAGAATCCTAGAATCACTAGTTTTGAGGAACCATCTTACAAAATCCATGAAGTCATGCACGTCTCCTTCTTAGTCATGAAAGGAGCACAACTCAAATGGCCTGTCTCAACCCAATACCTGCTCACCATAGACACCGCAGGATAGCAAAGGGACTCACCTCCAGAGCCTGAGGGACTTCCCCTCTTCCTTCTGAGCGTCCCTCTAAGCTGCAGCCTGTAGGGTTTGGGGTCTCCATGGCGGATCTCAGAACGTTTTGCCACAGAATAAACTAGAATGACCTAGATAAATATGTTGAGCCTTGAAAGGGAAATAGGAATGAGGGAGACATGGTAATAACAGAAAGAGATCAAACTTCAAAATGGAAGACAGTACTTGATGGTTTTAAAAAATAATACCATTATAAACCTGACCAATGGTCCATCTAGTCCAGCATTCTGTTCACATGGGCCAACCAGCTTTCGACTGGGAATCTACAAGCAGGACATAAGTGCCACATCACCCTCTTACCCATGTTCCCCCCACACCTCGTGTGCATTGGCGTACGAAAGGTCCCGTATAGCCATCAGGACTAGAAGCCATTGGTAGGTGAGGTAGAGGAACGCCTGGGACTCTGACCGCCTGATGCTTCTGGGTGAGGAATTTCTGGCATTCATCATCTACTCTCTGATAAGGCTTTGAAGCATTATTAGTACAAAATCAATTTCCACTACAGTTTTCCATAAGAAAGCCTGCCACCTTCTTCCTTCCGCTTTCGGGGATCACCGGGCATCTCTACCATCAAAGAGGCAAAGTCAACCCCCATGACTTTGCACACAGAGAGCAAGGAGCCCCCATCACTTCTTCCCATGCCAGGGAAAAGATTCCTCGCTCTGTATCTACTAGCCTTCTGGGCCAAATCTTTCCCACCACTCTTCTAGCCACAGAGGATCTTGGCAGGATCTACACCACTGCTTGAAAGCATTTAAAAGCGCTTTATAACTGCTTTCACAACAGCTGGGGCCCAGGACACACTCGATATACAGTTGTCAAAACTGTTATAAAGCACTTTAAAGCAGTATTGAAGATCCGGTCTCTGCTTGCCTGCTATTTGGAGTTGCAAGGTCTTACTTAAATTCTTCTCGAAATGCTATAAATTCTAAATATACAAATAAATGTGAATTATAAGACATCTATGGCTCCTGGTGGTGCCACATAGACCCATCCTCCGACTGGAGTCCACCAGGGGAAGAGCCTTCAGCGTGATGGCCCCCCTCCTATGGAATTCCCTGCCTCTGGAGGTCAGACAGGCGTCAACTCCGTATTCCTTTCGGCACCTCCTGAAAATGTCGTTGTTCCAGGAAACCTTCCCTTAATGACCAGCCACGGTTCACTTTGCATTTTGCATTTTAAAAATCTATTTTAAGGCGTTTTATTCTGTTTTTCACTTTATTTTATCTTGTACACTGCTCCGAAAGGTTGAATAGGGAGTGGTATATAAATATTGTAAATAAATATATGAATAAATAAATAAATAAAAGCATAGCAATGGTAAGTTAAAGCCCCTGGTCTCTGCATGCTGATATTTGCTGAAGAAATTGCTTCCCCTACCCTCTGCTAAGGCTTTTAACGAGGGCTACTGGAAACCTCTGCCAGTTCTACACCAAGCAGGATGCAACACTTTGAAAGCTTTTGGAAAGCTGAAATTGGCAAAACCATTATCAACCATTTGAAAACAGTAGCATAGATCCTGCCAAGATCTCCACTACCATTTTCCATACAAAGCCTCGCTCTCTAGTCCAGATCCGGGCCCGATTCAAAGTGCTGGTATTAACCTTTAAAGCCCTAAATGGCTTGGGGCCAGGCTATCTGAATGAATGCCTCCTCCCATATGTACCTGATTTTCCTGAGGTCATCCTCAGGAGTCCTTCTCCACAAGCCCCTGCCAAAGGAAGTGAGACAGGTGGCTACCAGGAGCGGGGCCTTCTCTGCTGTGGCATCCCAGCTGTGGAATGAGCTCCCTAAGGAGACATCAGGTGAAGACCTTTTTATTTTCCCAGCATTTTAACAATCTATAAATAAATTTTAACATGGTGTTTTAAATTTGTAATTTTGCATTACTGCTATTTTTATCTGGTTGAACTCCTATATTGTATTTTATATTATGGTTTTATACTGTTGTTTTACCCTTTGAATGGTTTTAATTTTTTGTAAACAGCCCAGAGAGCACCGGCTATTGTGTGGTATAGAAATGTAATAAATAAATAAATAAATAAAATCCTCTAGCCTTCCTGGCCAAATTCCTCCCTCTCTCCTAGTCACAGAGCACCGCATCTCTGCTTCTCTTTTCTTGAGCTCACCTGAAAGCGAAGGAGGCAACAAAGACCAGAAGCAAACCAGGAGCCCTTCCAGGTGAGGAAATCACAGGCACAACAGCAGCCAGTGAGTTCACTTCCAAGAGCAACAGAGGAGTAAAAAGTTTGCCTGCTCTCCTGCAGGTAATCAGGCTCTGCTATTCCTGGAGCTCTTGCTAGGAGCAGCTTTAGGATTAATCACTTTCATTCTGCCTCCCAATCCAACTCTTTCTCCTACCTGCATTGGCTCACATCAAAGGGGCCAGCTGTTGGCCATTTCTCTTGGGTTTGCAAGGGCTGCTGGGAATTGTAGTTCACAGCAAGAAGAAAGCTGGGATAGGGAGGCCACCTGATCTAGAACACCTGGGAAAGAAAGGAAAGCACACTTCTTGATTTTGCTTGAGGTGGGGATGAAAGTTTAGGGAGAGACTGGGAGATGAGGGGTTCACTTCCATATTGGGCTGCCCCTGATGCCTAGTGGGGAAGCCCCCATCTTACAATGTGGGTATGCCTTAAATAAAGGGTTTAATGAGGGCAGGCTTGCAGATGAGCATAACCAGCCTCTATGAGGTCCAAGCAACACATTCTGTCTGCAAATGCGTAACATTAGATTTCCATTGGAAACATAGGTGTGCACAAGGGGTGTCCCAGGTGTGCCCAGACACATCCTAATGTCTCAAGGAATAAGCACCGAATTGAAGGGGGCATTGAGTAGGGATCCTGAGGGGCATCCAGACACAGCAGGAATGGTCCTCCAACTGCAGGTCATCATACCAAAGAATCTTTACCTTCGAGATAGATACATGGATTCACCCTAATGAAATGTGTTGCACACACCCATGAATAGAAAGCAGAGAATGAAGAAATAGAAGGGGAGATAATAAACACTTCCTCCCCATGAGTGCCTCTTAGCTGCGAATTGTCCACTTCCCAAGTGGCAGTTATGAGGGGGAAAGTCCATCATGTCTGCATGTAATGTGTAGTTCAGCCTTAAAAATCAGATGTAAGGAGCTACACTTTAGTCATGCCACACCCAGCTGGCACTAGAGGAAAAATTTTCAAGCTACGGCCATCTACTAAAATGCAATTATTCATGCAGAAGGCTGTGAACACTGGGAGGTTTTAGGAGAGACCGAGGCCTAGTAGATGGAGGAGCAAAAGAGGTCAATTTATTCCATGAATGCTTAAGCGGGAATAAAGTTTATAGAGTTAAAAACTAGCACTTTTTGGTGATTCCCAGTTTAGTGAAAATGGATGTTGATATAAGCCACATTGAGCACAGGGTTGGACTTGATGGCCTCGTAGGCCCCTTCCAACTCTACTACTCTACGATTCTTTGCTTTATCAAACCAAGGTTATACTGTGCAATCACTGCGAATTGCGTGCAAAGGACTGCGATGTTTTCCAGCTTATAATCTGCTTTTATTGTGAAGTACTCCCATGCATCCTGCTTTAATTGTGCTATAAAGGCAAAAGACTTATCATATTTAGCAATTAGTTTTTGAGCGTATCATTTCCGAGCGGCCACTGGGGCACAGGAGCAGTATTTGAAGAAAAATTAAACGAATGCTTACATCTGTGTAAGCTTTAAAGATAAAGACATCAAAATTGACACAGTAATAGATATTAAGGAGAGCTTTAAGCATACCAAATTTGAAGTGGATTGGGTCATCAGTTTATTTTTAATGATTTTTTTTTTACATTTCCCCCCTTAAACCCATTTCCTGGTATGCAAAGGATCGCTGCCGCCCGGTAGCAACCACAACAACAATGCCAAAAGCTTAGCGCTGTAGAGGATAATTTGAGGGAAACAAGTACGTGGGGTGAAGCTCACAGTCATCTGCCCTGGACTGAGGCAACAACCGATTGATCCATCATGCTCTTCTACAATGGGCTGTGGCTCTTGGAATTGTTGGAATTGGAACTCTTGGAATTGTTGGAACTCTTGGAATTGTTGGCTGCAAGAAAGGCAAATGCTATTTTGGGCTGCATTAATAGAAGTATAGCTTCCAAATCACTGAATAGAGAGGTACTGGTTCCTCTCTATTCGGCCCTGGTTAGGCCTCATTAAGAGTACTGTGTCCAGTTCTGGGCTCCACAATTCAAGAAGGACGCAGACAAGCTGGAGCGTGTTCAGAAGAGGGCAACCAGGATGATCAGAGGTCTAGAAACAAAGCCCTATGAAGAGAGACTGAAAGAACTGGGCATGTTTAGCCTGGAGAAGAGAAGATTGAGGGGAGACATGAGAGCACTCTTCAAATACTTATAAGGTTGTCACACAGAGGTGGGCCAGGATCTCTTCTCGATCCTCCCAGAGTGCAGGACACAGAATAATGGGCTCAAGTGACAGGAAGCCAGATTCCGGCTGGACATCAGGAAAAACTTCCTGACTGTTAGAGCAGTGCGATGGTGGAATCAGTTACCTAAGGAGGTTGTGGGCTCTCCCACACTAGAGGCCTTCAAGAGGCAGCTGGACAACCATCTGTCAGGGATGCTTTAGGGTAGATTCCTGCATTGAGCAGGGGGTTGGACTCAGTGGCCTTGTAGGCCCCTTCCAACTCTGCTATTCTATGATTCTATGATTCTCCAAGATTTCAGGCAGATCAAGTTGCTTCTTCCGCCTGATCCCCATCTATATGACAGCTGAATGGCTTCTCATTAAATTTTATCCTGTTTTTTTGCTGATTCGGATTAGTCAGAGAGCGTCACAGTGCAGCAGCAACAGAGATTAATACTGAGTGTGCTTGAGTCTGCACACATGCTAACCTCCACACAGAGGAAGGACGAGTAACACAATAAATTCTATATGCGGAGAGCCACATATTTATATGGTTGAAAGGAATGAGCAGTGCGGTATTGCCCTGCAGGGTCAAGCTGCAGGTTGTAGCCCAGCACCCAAACTACCCCCCAAGGGTCTCTTTCCCCCACCCCCTCAGGGCCGGTGCCACAGTATTTTGCGCCCTAGGACAGGCAAACTACTTGCACCTCACACAAAAAATTGCCAACTTTGATTCAGCTGTTCAAGACGAGTTTCTGAACTATTATATTTTCCTTTTCTTATGTTTTTTCTTAAAACAGCTAATGTGTATAAAACTGTGACCCCTAAATGTCAGTACTGCCCCCCTCTGAGGTCTGCGCCATAGGTGGCTGCCTAGTGGGCCTAATAGTAGCGCCAGCCCTGTGCCCCCTCCTCCCACCGGCTGTAGGTCACCAGCGTTTGCTGTCAAAACTGCAAGCAGTCCGTGGAGGAGGAGGCTGCCCGGCTCGGAATCCCCCAGTCTGCCCCGCTCGTCCTTTGCCTCTCAGCCACATGCACGCACACAAAACCGCATATTTATATGGGTGAAAGGAGAGGCCAGTGTGGTGTTGCCCTGCAGTGTCATGCTCTGGGTTGCAGCCCAGCACCCAAACTACGCCCCCCGAAGGCATCGTCGCTGCTTCCCGGAGCACAGGAGCAGCAGTGGGGAAAGGAACGAGTGTACTTGAACGAGACAGCAGACAAGTGTGAACGGGGACGTCTCACTCGCTCACTGCCCGTTCAACAACTTTGTTGTCAAATGCAAGTTGAAAATGACAGAAGGAACCAGGCAGCTGATAGGCAGAAAAGACGGAAATCAGCAAATCACATCGAAGCTACACCCACATGTCACAATGCAATTTACCTCCCCCCAGGACACACAACCATAATGCCATGCAAAGTCGGACGTTAGCCTAAAAGTCGCGGTGAAACGGAAATCCAAATAGGTGCATTAGCGTGGATAAAAGCCGCCGCTGTGGTGAATGGAAGGCCTGAATCATGTGTCCAAAAATGAGAATCTGTATATTTACCCCAGTGTAAAGAGCCCGTTTAGATGTGCCCAGGATCCTTTTGACTGGAGGTGCCATGAATGGCACCAGGGACCATTTGAATGGGCATTCAGTCATGCGTGGGCAGGCTGCTGAAATTGGATAAGGGATGTCTCCTAACTATCCATGATCAAAGTGGCAAAGAATTTTTTTAAAAAAATCACTGAGGAAAAAAGAACATCCAACTTTATTAGTAAACAGAATAATCCATTGCCAAACATCCCATACACCCAAGAAACATCAACAGCTCCTGTCACAGTTGACATCTTCAGAAAGTACTCGTCCTCCTCTAGGTTTAATTTAGGGGTGTGCACGGACCCCCCCGCTCCGCTTCACTTGCAGATCCGTGATTTTTGGAGCAGGCCGCTTCGCCCCGCCCCCGCTCCGCCCACTTCCACTCCGCTCCGCTCGGAGCTCCGGATCCGGATCGGAGCTCCGTTTTTTCCCCCCCCATAGGGTTGCATTGAAAGCTAAAAAATTATACAACTTTTTTTCTGTTCAAGTTAAAAACCTCACATTTGGCGCCATGACACCTCATGGGGGTATACACACACACGCCAAGTTTCAAGGGAATCCCATCATCCTCTGATTTTTGGGGAATTTTTGAAAATCGGGCACCCCATTCACACCCCTTTCCATAGCTCCGTCAATTTGCACGTTAGAAAGCTCAAACTTGGCACCATGATAGCTTATCCACATGTCCACATGGATGCCAAGTTTCAAGGAAATCCCATCATCCCCTGATTTTTTGGGAATTTTTAAAAATCAGGCACCCCATTCAAACCCCTTTCCATAGCTCCGTCAATTTGCACGTTAGAAACCTCAAACTCACCACCACGAAAGCTTATCCAGGGATACATACACACGCTGAGACTCAAGGCAGTCCCATCATCCCCTGATTTTTGGGGAATTTATGAAAATCCAACACCCCTTTCCATAGCTCCATCAATTTTGCACGTTAAAATAAAACCTCAAACTCACCACCATGAAAGCTTATCCAGGGATACATACACACGCCGAGACTCAAGGCAGTCCCATCATCCCCTGTTTTTTGGCGGGGCTTAAACCTGCAAAATTTGGAACTTCCAAAACTCCAAGTGAGCGCAGGAAGGACTTCTCCCCTGAGTCAAAGCCACACACACACAACATCCCTGCGAGGTGGGCAGGGGAGGAGGGAGGGAAGGCAGGCAGGCATGCAGCTGGCATTTCTGGGGCATAAGGAAGTGAGCCAAGGATAAGCCAGTAATGCATATAAAATGGAATAAATAAACAAATAAATAAACGAAGGAGGGGTGGAATTAAAAGCAGCAGTGTTGCTGAATAAACAACAAGAACTTTTTTAAAAAGGCTATATCTGTCTTTTACCAGCAATAGGGGGACGTGCCCGGGGGAGAGGGAAGCAGCTGCCAGTTCAGCTCAAGAAAGCCATTGCTTCACCAACAGCTCTAAGAAGTAAACGCTCACTTCAACTCATAATAGGCATCGCTCCACCACTAAGAGAGAAGTAGAACGCTCACTTCGACTCATGATAGGCATTGCTCCACCGGGTTACTCTCTTTGGAAGGCTCTAATGGTCTTCCAGTACAGGAGAGAGTGGGGGCACGTCCACAATGAGATGCCCTAGGGGAGCTCATCCCCTTGCACCACATCTTTTCAGTTGTTCCCCAAAGTTAGGGTGGGTAGCAGTGCTGTGTTTCTATCTCTTATTATTGGCTTAGTATATGATTTCAGGTTGTGTTTGTGCATTTGGTGGGGCTACTGTGTTAAAAAAACACTGGGAAAAGTCCGTTCAGATGAAGAAAGAGAAGTTTCCCAGAATCCCAAGTTACCCATTTTGCCTATGCCCTCCTCTAACTTTGGGATCATGTGATCATGACCGGGAGCTGACTCTGCCCCTCAGCCCTTTGAAAAAGGTATTTTTCCCGCCAATTTTTTAAAAAATTCTAGCGCGCAACCCGCATGACGCAGAGAGGTGAGAGTAGTCTCAAAATGACCCTCATCCATGACTCTCTGTGCACAAGAATTTTCAGAATGATAGCTTAAAAATCAACCCAGTTATCCCCGATTCTTTTCCTCAATGCAATCCTATGGGCGAAAACCGCCGTTTGACCCGCGCTGTCCGTTTGTTTACCCGATTTGTAAAAAATTCTAGCACGCGACCCGCACAATGCAGAGAGTTATCCGCGATTATTTCCCGCAATGCAATCCTATGGGCGAAATGTTTTCAAGATGGCGATCGGAGCGCTCCGCCTGAACTAGGAGCTCTGAAAAATGGTCGCTTCTCTTCGCCTTGCTTCTAGGGGTCCGCGGTCTGCTTCTACCCCGCCTCTGGGTAAGGCGGAGCAGGCTAATCCGCTACTGCTTCTCCGCTCCTGATCGGAGCGGAGCACATGCCTAGTTTAATTCAGTTTCTTTGATAAATAATTGGGCTAGATTAGGATACCAGAGAGTGCTGTCATTTCAGCATACAGCTTTTCTGCTATAACAATGACCTGATCTCAAAACAAGATGGGAGCAGCATTTATTCTGGCCTTGGGTGAAAACAATTTGTTATCTGGATTCTCTTCAGGATTTCATAAAAAGGAGAACATTTAATACCTCCACCCATTAAAAACCTTAAAAACATTCAATTGATACAATTAAAACCAGCAATAAACAAGCAAAATCTCAAACAAGTCCCATAGGCTGGCTGGGGCAACTGCTAAAAAGACCCTGCTTCATTCAATAACATTCTGAGGCTCGCACCCATTGAAGGAGGGATGCAGATGAGTGGGTTTTTTACCTATTTTGGTGGGGTTGTTTTATGTGAATGATTTGTGTGCTGTTCTGAGGTCCTTATTTCAAAGCAGCTAAATCATGGTGTCTTCCTAGAGTGAAATGTCTCATGAACATAAAGGCTTGATATATCTTCAAATCTATTGTCACAAATCAAAGCAGTTGTGCCGTTTCTCCCTTTTCCATGTTCATTGATGGCTTCAAAAGTCTCCTCTGCAATGAAGCACTTCCAAGACAAGGAACATTGATGTCATGAGTCATTCGATGACTATTAAGTTGGGACTTCTGATAATCTCTCTCCACACTCTGGGCATTCATAATTTTTCTCCCATAGTGTGGAAAGGGATTGTCAGAACGTAGAAAACATCATAGGACAATTTTAGCATTTATATGGTTTCTCCCCTGTGTGAAATCTTTCATATATTTCATGTTGTTCATTTGTAACAAAGCTCTTCCCACATTACGCTCTTGTATAGGGTTTCTCCCCTTTGTGAATTCTTTGATGTACTTTAAGGATTCCATTTGTAATGAACCTCTTTCCACATTCTGCACATATATAGGGTTTCTACACTGTGTGACTTCTTTGATGTGTTTTAAGGACATCATTCCTCATGAAGCTCTTCCCACATTCTCCACATGTATAGGGTTTCTCCTTTGTGTGATTTCTTTGATGTATTTTAAGGACATCACTCCTCTTGAAGCTCTTCCCACATTCTCCACATGTATAGGGTTTCTCCCCTGTGTGAACTCTTTGGTGTAATTTAAAGGCATTACTCCTCATGAAGCTCTTCCCACATTCTCTACATGTATAGGGTTTCTCCCCTGTGTGAATTCTTTGATGTACTTTAAGATCTGATTTCGTAACAAAGCTCTTCCCACAGTCTGCACATGTATAGGATTTCTCCCCTGTGTGACGTCTTTGATGTATTTCAAGTGCTGAATTGGAACTGAACCTCTTTCCACACACTGAGCATTTACAGGCTTTTTCCCCTCCCTGGATTTCCAACCATGGAAGAAGAGCCTCACTAGCTTTGTCTCCTGTTTGTTGTTCTTGTTCAAGACAGCTGCTACTCAGGCCGGGAACAGATATATCCCTCTCCTGCCCCTCAGAGACAGGGTCTCTGATCATACACAAATATTGGAATTCTTCATTGGTAGCGTGATCACTCGCATGCATCTCTGTGCCTGGAGAATGGGGCAGCCCCTCTCCCTGTGCAGGGGAAGAAAATGGCATGATCTGGCCATGCGTTTGTGTAAGACTCGGGGGTATAAATGGAGGGTTTGTAAGAATTAATGGAGGGTTTGAATGCTCTGGGAAGGTGAAGGAATTGAATGAAGGAATGGGGTCTGTTTGACAAAGAGAGTAAGATTCAGAAGGAAGAGGGGTAGTCAGCTGGAGACCGACTTCCTGGGTGCCAATGTTGTCCGGGGAACGGAAAAGGCTCCCCACTGCAGATGCAGAGGGTTCGACTCCTGTAAGGGACCTTTGATGCATTCTCGGGTTTAGTATGGAACTAAAGCTCTTCCTACATTCTTCACAAATATATGAGGTCACATGTTCGTTGATTATCTGTTGTGGCTCAAGGCCTGCGTTTTGGCTGAAGGTCTTTCCACAGCCTGAGCATATATACAGTTTCTCCTCGGTATGGATTCCTTCTCGCCTTCTGGATCCATCTGGATTCTCAAAAGTCGCTCTTCCTTGTGCTTGCATTGCTCCTTCCAACAGTAATCCATGTGCTCCTTCCTTGTTCTCAGTCCTCTGCACATTACCTGTTGGAAGAATGAGAAAATTCAATAAACAAATCATCTTTGGGTGTAGCAGATTGCATTTAGGGCTTCCCATATTCACCCAAGTTCCATAAGGGCAGGCAATTGGGGCTGAAAAGATCATGCCTTTACGAGATGCATTATTTAGGCAGTAGGGTTTGGAGTCCCGTGCTGTGCCTAGTTCCAGCTTCTTCCCTGCCTTTGAGCTGGTGGCTGTCAGTGGGCTTTTATCCCACACCTTCACCAAGTTCTGCTTTCAGTTTCTTTATGGGATAATTATCACCTTTACATATGCTTTTTTCTGGGTGCTTGTCTCTTTGTCTCTCTACATGTTATTATTTATTTATTTATTTATTTATTTATTTATTTATTTATTACCTTTATATACCTCCTCATAGCCGAAGCTCTCTGGGTGGTTTACAGATGTTAAAAACAGTGAATATTATTTTAAACCATATATTCATTATACAGCCACTCTGAAGGGATCTACACTAGTCAAGTTAGAACGTGTCTTACCGTTTTTAAGTGTGCATTTGGTAGTATTTCATAGAATCATAGAATAGCAGAGTTGGAAGGGGCCTACAAGGCCATCGAGTCCAACCCCCTCCTCAATGCAGGAATCCACCCGAAAGCATCCCTGCCAGATGGTTGTCCAGCTGCCTCTTGAATGCATCTAGTGTGGGAGAGTCCACAACTTCCCTAGGTAACTCCATTGTTGTACTGCTCTAACAGTCAGGAAGTTTTTCCTGATATCTAGCTGGAATCTGGCTTCCTTTAACTTGAGCCCATTATTCCGTGCCCTGCACTCTGGGAGGATCAAGAAGAGATCCTGGCCCTCCTCTGTGTGAAGTATTTGAAGAGTGCTATCATGTCTCCCCTCAATCTTCTCTTCTCCAGGCTAAACATGCCCAGTTCTTTCAGTCTCTCTTCATAGGGCTTTGTTTCCAGACCCCTGATCATCCTGGTTGCCCTCCTCTGAACACGCTCCAGCTTGTCTGCGTCCTTCTTGAATTGTGATTCCCAGAACTGGATGCAATACTCTAGATGAGGCCTAACCAGGGCCGAATACAGAGGAACCAGTACCTGACGTGATTTGGAAGCTATACTTCTATTAATGCAGCCCAAGATAGCATTTGCCTTTCTTGCAGCCATATCGCACTGTTGGCTCATATTCAGCTTGCGATCTATAACAATACCAAGATCCTTCTCGTTTGTAGTATTGCTGAGCCAAGTATCCCCCATCTTGTAACTGTGCATTTGGTTCCTATTTCCTAAATGTAGAACTTGGCATTTATCCCTATTAAATTTCATTCTGCTGTTTTCAGCCCAGCAGTCCAGCCTATCAAGATCACTTTGAAGTTTGTTTCTGTCTTCCAGGGTATTAGCTATCCCACCCAATTTGGTGTCATCTGCAAATTTGATCAGTGTTCCCTGCACCTCCTCATCCAAATCATTAATAAAAATGTTGAAGAGCACTGGGCCCAGGACTGAGCCCTGCAGTACCCCACTCGTTGCCTCTCCCCAATTTGAAAAGGTTACATTAATAAGTACTCTTTGAGTCCGATTCTGTAGCCAACTGTGAATCCATCTAATAGTTGTTCCATCTAGCCCACTTTTAGCTACTTTGTTAATCAGAGTATCATGGGGCACCAGACTGACTGGTCTGTAGTTCCCAGGTTCCTCCTTTTTGCCCTTTTTGAAGATAGGGACAACGTTAGCCCGCCTCCAGTCGTTCGGCACCTCACCCGTCTTCCATGATTTTGCAAAGATAATAGACAAAGGTTCTGAGAGTTCTTCCGCTAGCTCCTTCACTACTCTAGGATGCAGCTCATCGGGCCCTGGAGATTTGAACTCATTCAAGGAAATTAGGTGTTCTTTGACCATTTGTTTGTCAATCTCAAACTGCAATCCTGCCCCCTCAACTTCTGCTTCACATTTTCCAGGGGGGTCATAGACCCGCTTTTGGGAGAAGACTGAGGCAAAGTAGGAATTGAGCACTTCAGCCTTTTGTTTGTCATCTGTAATCAATTTGCCATCCTCATTAAGCAGTTGAACCACCATTTCTTTCCTCTGTCTTTTACTACTCACTTTTCTGAAGATACCCATCACTACTACATCACACTTACTTGAAACACTCATAATTTGTTTCTCAAAAGTTTCATCCTCGTCCTCTCCTTCATTGGGTGGTCGGTAGTAGACTCCGATTATCATGTTCTTTTTATTCCTTGCCCCATTTATTTTAATCCAGATGCTCTCGATGGGGCTCCCAGTCTGATCCGCCTGTATTTCTGTGCAGGGATAGGTATTTTTTAACACATAGTGCAACGCCACCGCCCTTTCTATTTCTTCTGTTCTTTTTGAACAAGTTATATCCTTCAATTGCTATAGTCCAGTCATGGGAGACATCCCACCAAGTTTCAGTTATACCTATCAAGTCGTAACATGACGTTTCGCCACATGACGTTCAGTTTGAGACATTTTATAGTTGTCTGTTCGCTGGTTTTTATTTTGAACTTCTCTGAAATAAGTCGTTCTATTTGGTACAATGTGGCCGATTTCATTGTATTAAATGGATTTCCTGTAGTTCTTAATTAGCCAATCGCATTCCTGGGGGGCATGTTTATGTAATTTCCGTGCACAAATTTGGGGCGTTTGGATTTTTTCAAGCCTCTTTTTTGCAGACATTTTTTAGTTTCAGTTTTGAGAGGCTGCTTCCTGGTTTGTTTGCTGGTGGAGAGAAGAGGAAGTGGGAGGGGAAATTGGCAGATTAGGGTGGAGAGAGAACAAATGGATTTGTTTTCTTATTGTGGCCAAAAGGAATGTATTCCCATGGAAAGAGAAAAGTAAGTAAACGTTTTAAAAACTGCTACATTTTGAATCGTTCAAAAGCAAAATGTTCAATGACTGTAAAAGCGTTTCATGTACTAGTGTAGGTCCCCTCTAAGTGGCACTGTGAATAGTACAATTCTGTAATTTCACAGTATATATAGCACCATTTGTGGGGCGGATACTGCATTTTCCCCCAAATAATAAAAAAACTTTGGAAAGGTTGTAAAGCATGGCAGAGGCCGGGTGGATGATGGCAACATGTAAAGGACTCACAGTTCTGCCTCTATTGGGATGGAGGGGGCCGAGAACAGCTGAGATGGAGAGTGTTTGGGGAGGGGCCCAGCACATGGGCAAGCAGAAGATATTGGCAGCTTGACCCACCTTGCCTCATTCATGAAACAGCCTCAGCCTGAAAGACAAGCCCCAAGCTCTGTTCAGGTGCTGCAAGCAATGGATGTTTATGCTGATCCAGAGCAGTAAACGTTCCTTCCAGCTCCTGGACCCAGCTTAGATTATTCTTTAACCCAAAATGACTCTGACTATTCTTCAGCAAGTCCCTATATCTGGTTTTATTTTCCTTTGCCTCAAACGGATATCTTTGGCTTATTGACCTTGGACTATTTAATAGGACTGTGCAGAGCGACTTTGCTCCACTTTAAAATTGGAAGCAGAGCTGAGACAAGATGCTGCTCTACTCTGATTTTTGAAGCAGATCTGTCTCTGTGCTTCGTTGAAGCTTCACCGGAGCGTCCATTGCAGTATATGGAAAATAATTAAAATGCTTACATCTCTGTCATTTTTAAAGATAAAATGATGTAACCTAGCACTATGATAGTTCATAAGTCGAGCTTTAGCCATGCCAAGTTTGAAGCAGATCCATTCATCCCTTGAGTTTTACGGAAATGTTGAATTTGGAATAATTGCCCTATTGTAGTCTATGGAAATTAACAAAATTGCTTACATCTCTGTCATTTCTACAGATAAAGAGATGAAACCTTGCACCATAATAGTTCCTAAGAAGGGTTTGCCAAGTTTGAAGCAAATCCATTTATACCTTGATTTTTCGGATTTTTTAAAAAAAATCCCCTCAAACCATTTCCCTCTGACATACACACAGACACACCATCCTGTCTCCAAAGCTTCCTAAAACAAAGAAAAGTCAGAAGTGAAAACAAAATGAGAGAGAGAGTGAGAGAGAGGAAATAGACGTCAGTAGCAACTTTGGGGGCTTAAAAAATGAAAAGGGGAGCATTTAAAAAAGAATCTGGTTTGAAAGCAATAGAGGCGATTAGCAGTGCAACCCTACATATGTCTACTCAGAAATAAGTCCTAGTGACTTCAAGTGATCTTACTCTCAGGTTAGTGTGGACAAAATTGCAGTCTCGAGGCAGCAACATTTACTAACAGGGAGAGAGCCGCTTACTTCCGAGTAGACGTGCACTGGAGAGAACAGCTTTAGCTGGGTTTCCTTTTATTCTTTACCTCACCCTAGGATTGTTTTCTGGGGTTTTCTGTCACTTTAGCATCAACATTAAAGCCTCTCACTTAAAGACGAAAGACAGTTTTGAAAACAAAACAAAAACCAGAAGGTTCAAACATATAAGAACAACTCTGGGCTGCTGGCATTGGCTGCCTGTGGGTTTCCAAGCCCCATTCAAGGTGCTGGTTTTAACCTTACATGGCTTGCGACCACAATACCTGTTGGACCGCCTCCCCCAACATGAGCCTACCCATACGCTACGCTCAACACCTACGGTCCACCTCTGGGTGCCTCCTCCGAGGGAAGCTCAGAGGACAGCAACAAGGGAGAGGGCCTTCTATGTGCTGACCCCGTAATTATGGAACCATCTCCCCAATGCAGCCCACCTGGCACTGACATCGTTATCTTTTCAGCACCAGGCCAAGACTTTTAGTTTCCCCCATTCCCCCATTTTCTTCGGAGAAAAAGAGCCCTGGCCAAAAAAGAGTTTCCAAACATCCCAGAAGCATAAACCAGCTTTTCTTTCTTTACCTAGGAAAACCTTTTCTTGCTACAATTCTACAGACTACAGCCCGTCCTCAGTCTCATCTCCCACAGAGGGAAGCTCTGCCCGTGCCCTCAACTCCACCTGCAACAAGAGACAGGAACTGTATGGGGATAGAGAGCACCATCACACCAGCGTTTTATCGCACTTTCATCCTGCCTTGTTTACCATTTTGCCCCGCGACGCTCACATTATTTATTATTATTGATGATTCATTGCATTTGTATACCGCCCTATAGCCAAAGCTCTCTGGGGTGTTTACATAGGATAAGAACACTTAAAAACAATATACCAAATGCTAAAACCACAAAAACATACAAAAACATGACATTGTCCCTTTCCTGCAGTCATCTCACCTCCTTCCCTCCATTTTCCATGTCTTTCTAGGTTGGGGAAAGTCTGGTATTTGAATATATTGACTCTGATTACATCATTTTGTTACCGATATCATTGGTCAGTGATATTGGGCTGTTCTTAACCTTTCACCTGGAATACAGACTTATTCTACTGGAAGAAATTCCCTTCCACTCACATCAAAGTTACTCACCTCCAGAGCCTCTTCCTTCTGAGCGTCCCTCTAAGCTGCAGCCTCTAGGGTTTGGTGTCTCCATGGCGGATCTCAGAACGTTTCGCCACAGAATAAACCAGAATGACTTAGATAAATATGTTGGGCCTTGAAAGAGAAATAGGAATGAGGGAGACATGGTAATAACAGAAAGAGATCAAACTTCAAAATGGAAGATAGTTCTTGATGGTTTGAAAAGTAATACCATTATAAACCCGACCAATGGTCCATCTAGTCCAGCATTCTGTTCACATGGGCCAACCAGCTGTCGACTGGGAATCTACAAGCAGGACATAAGTGCTACATCACCCTCCTACCCATGTTCCCCCACACACCTCGTGTGCATCGGCGTTAGGCATGTGCTCTGCTCCGATTAGAACCGTAGAATCAGAAGCGAATTGGCCTGCTCCGCCTTGCCCAGAGGTGGAGTAGAAGCAGACTGTGGACCCCTAGAAACAAGGTGAAGAGAAGCGCCCATTTTCGGAGCGATCCTCTTTCTGCGGACAGATCCGATCACCATTTTGAAACATTTCGCCCATAGGATTGCATTGCGGAAAAGAAAAGGGGATAACTGTGTTGTTTTTGAAGCTATCTTTCTGAAAATTCTTGTGCTTAGAGAGTCATGGCTGGGGGTCATTTTGAGCCTACTCTCAGCTCTCTGCGTGCTGCGGTTCGATTGCTAGAATTTTTTTTAAAGTAGGGTAAAACCGGGGAAAAGATTACCTTTTCGATTGCTGAGGGGCAGAGTCAACTCCCGGTCATGATCACATGATCCCAAAGTTGGAGGAGGGGATAGGCAAAGCGGGTAACTTGGGTTTCTGGGAAACTTTTCTTTCTACTCTGAACGGAGTTTTCCCAGTGTTTTTTTAAAACAGTAGCTCCACCAAATGCACAAACACAACCTGAAATCATATACTACAGATAGGAAACACACAGCAGTGCTACCCACCCTAACTTTGGGGAACAACTGAATACATGTGGTGCAAGGGGATGAGCTCCCCTAGGGCATGTGGACGTGCCCTCACTCTCCTGTACTTGGAGGGCCATCAGAGCCCTCCAAAGAGTAACTCACTGGAGATATGCCTATCATGAGTTGAAGTGAGTGTTTGCTTCTTAAAAGACTGGTACCTAGACAGGACCAGTCAAATGGCTGACGCTTCCCCCTTTGGGCACGTCCACCACCACCCATTACTGGTAAAAGACAGATATAGCCTTTTAAAAAAAGTTCTTGTTGTTTATTCAGCAACACTGCTGCTTTTAATTCCACCCCTCCTTTGTTTATTTATTTATTCCATTTTATATGCATTACTGGCTTATCCTTGGCTCACTTCCTTATGCCCCCAGAAATGTCTGCTGCTTGCCTGCCTTCCCTCCCTCCTCCCCTGCCCGCCTCGCAGGGATGGTTTGTGTCTGGCTTTGACTCAGGGAAGAAGTCCATCCTGCGCTCAATTAGACTTTTGGAAGTTCCAAATCCATTTTTCAAGTGTGGAAGAAGATTCATATTTAGGTTGATCTCTCTACTCCCCAATTCATGGCATCTTGGGATTTCCTTTGAAATGGCCCCATTGAGCTGTCTGCAGGTTTAAGCTCCGCCAAAAATCAGGGGATGATGAGATTGCCTTGTACCTTGGCATGATTGTGGGACTAGATGGCATCAGTGAGTGTGCCCACTTCCCTTTTTTTATCTGTCCAAATGTCAGTCCATGTCTGCAAATGGGGTGCCCGATTTTCATAAATTCTCCAAAAATCAGGGGATGATGGGACTGCCCTGAGACTTGGCGTGTGTCTGTACCACTGGATAAGCTATCATGGCGGTGAGTTTGAGGTTTCTAAAGTGCAAATTGACGGAGCTATCGAAAGGGGTGTGAATGGGGTGCCCGATTTTCATAAATTCCCCAAAAATCAGGGGATGATGGGACTGCCTTGAGTCTTGGCGTGCTTGTGTATCCCTGGATAAGCTATCATGGTGGCAAGTTTGAGGTTTCTAACGTGCAAATTGACAGAGCTATCGAAAGGGGTGTGAATGGGGTGCCCGATTTTCATAAATTCCCCAAAAACCAGGGGATAATGGGACTGGCTTGAGTCTTGGCGTGCGTGTGTATACATCCATGAGGTGTCATGGTGCCAATCTTGAGGTTTCTAACTTTAAGAGAAAAAAAGTTGTATACTTTTTTAGCTTAATGCAAGCCTATGGGGGGGGGAACGGAGCACCGATCCGGATCCAGAGCTCCGCAGCGGAGCAGAGCGGACTTAGGCGGCGCGGGGGCAGAGCGAAGCGGGCCAATCCGCAAATTGCAGATCTGGAAGAGAAGCGGAGCGGGGGGGTCCGTGCACACCCCAATCGGCGTACTAAAGGTCCCATATAGCCATCAGCACTAGTAGCCATTGATAGGTGAGGTAGAGGAACGCCTGGGACTCTGCCCGCCTGACGCTTCTCGTGAGGAATTTCTGGAATTCATCATCTACTCTCTGATATGGCTTTGAATTGTTATTAGTACAAAATCAATTTCCTCTACAGTTTTCCATAAGAAAGCCTGCCACCTTTTTCCTCCCGCTTTCAGGGATCACCGGGCATCTCTACCATCAAAGAGGCAAAGTGAACCCCTATGACTTTGCACACAGAGAGCAAGGAGCACCCATCACTTCTTCCCATGCCAGGGAAAAGAGGCCTCGCTCTGTATGTACTAGCCTTCTGGGCCAAATCTTTCCCACCACTCTTCTAGCCACAGAGGATCTTGGCAGGATCTACACCACTGCTTAAAAACGAGGGAATCTACACATCATACTGAAGGCGCTTGCGTGCACCTCCAGTGCACCGTCAAAACAATGGTGTAGACGGAGAAAGAAGAGGAGGAGGAGGAGGCTGGGGAACCGGCCGCATCTTTGCCGCCACCACCACCGCCTCCCCGCCAGCTCTCCGACCTGGGTGGCTCTTACCCCAGCAGCAGGAGGCCGGCGGGGAGGAGGAGGCGGCAAGGACGCGGCCAGTTCCCCATCCGCCGCCTCCTCCGCCTCTAACTCCATCTCTTCTTTCTCCGTCTACACCATCGTTTTGACTGCGCATTGGAGGCGCACGCAAGCGCCTTCAGTACAACGTGTCGATTCCCTCAGCATTTAAAAGCACTTTATAACAGTTTTGACAACAGTTGGGGCCCAGGACACACTCGATATACAGTTGTCAAAACTGTTATAAAGTGCTTTAAAGCAGTATTGAAGATCCGGTCTCTGCTTGTCTGCTCTTTGGAGTTGCAAGGTCTTACTCGAATTCTTCTCAAAATGCTACAATTCTAAATATGTGAATAGATGTGAATTATAAGACATCTATGGCTCCTGGTGGTGCCACATAGACCCATCCTCCAACTGGAGTCCACCAGGGGAAGAGCCTTCAGCATGGTGGGCCCCCTCCTATGGAATTCCCTGCTTCTGGAGGTCAGACAGGAGTCAACTCCGTATTTCTTTCAGCACCTCCTGAAAATGTCGTTGTTCCAGAAAACCTTCCCTTAATGACCAGCCACAGTTCACTTTGCATTTTGCTTTTTTAAAATTATTTTAAGGTGTTTTATTCTGTTTTTTACTTTATTTTATCTTGTACACAGCTCCGAAATGTTGAATGAGGAGTGGTATATAAATACACTAAATAAATATATAAATAAATATATAAATAAATAAATAATAGCCTAGTAATGGTAAGTTAAAGCCCCTGGTCTCTGCATGCTGATATCTGCTGAAGTAATTCCCCTACCCTCTGCTAAGGCTTTTAATGAGGGCTACTGGAAAACTGTGCCAGATCTACACCAAGTGGGATGCAACACTTTGAAAGCTTTTGGAAAACTGACATTGGCAAAACCATTATCAACCATTTGAAAACAGCAGCATAGATCCTGCCAAGATCTCCACTACCATTTTCCATACAAAAGCCTGCTAAAGAGTTCCTTTCTCTTTGGGGGTTCATGGGGACAATTCCTCCATCGAAGAGGGTGCTGCAGAGACACATTGACATCCCCAATGACATTGCATGCAGAACGCCACAAGTGGTCATCACTTCTCACCATGCCAGGGAAACAAGCCTTGCTCTCTAGTCCAGGTCCGGGCCCAATTAAAAGTGCTGGTATTAACATTTAAAGCCCTAAATGGCTTGGGGCCAGGCTATCTGAAGGAACGCCTCCTCCCATAAGTACCTGCCCACAACCTAAGGTCATCCTCAGGGGTCCTTCTCCGCCAGGCCCTGCCAAAGGAAGTGAGGCTACCAGGAGGAGGCCTTCTCTGATGTGACACCCCAGCTGTGGAATGAGCTCCCGAAGGAGGTTCGCTTGGCACCTACATTATATGCTTTTAGACATCAGGTGAAGACCTTTTTATTTTCCCAGCATTTTAACAGTCTATAAATGAATTTTCACTTGGTGTTTCAAATTTGTAATTTTGCATTGCTGCTGTTTTTATCTGGTTGAGCTTCTATATTGTATTTTATATTATGGTTTTATACTGTTGTTTTACCCTTTGAATGGTTTTAATTTTTGTGAACTGCCCAGAGAGCTCCAGCTATTGGGCGGTACAGAAATGTAATAAATAAATAAATAAATAAATAAAATCCTCTAGCCTTCCTGGCAAAATTCCTCCCCCTCTTCTAGGCACAGAGCACCGTGTCTCTGCTTCTCTTTTCTTGAGCTCACCTGAAAGCTAAGGAGGCAACAAAGGCCAGAAGCAAACCAGGAGCCCTTCCAGGTGAGGAAAATACAGGCACAACAGCAGCCAGTGAGTTCACTTCCAAGAGCAACAGAGGAGTAAATAGTTGGCCTGCTCTCCTGCAGGTAATCAGGCTCTGCTATTTCTTCAGCTCTTCCTGGCTGCAGCTTTAGGATTTATCACTTTCCTTCTGCCTCCCAATCCAACTCTCTCTCCTACCAGCAGTGGCTCACATCAAAGGGGCCAGCTGTTGGCCATTTCTCTTGGTTTTGCAAAGGCTGCTGGAAATTGTAGTTCACAGCAAGAAGAAAGCTTGGATAGGGAGGCCACCTGATCTAGAACACCTGGGAAAGAAAGGAAAGCACACTCCTTGATTTTGCTTGAGGTGGGGATTGAAAGTTTAGGAAGAGACTGTGAGATGAGGGGTTCATTGCCATATTGGGCTGCCCCTGATGCCTAGTGGGGAAGTCCCCACCTTACAATGTGGGTGTGCCTTCAATAAAGGGTGTAATAAGGGCAGGCTTGCAGATGAGCATAACCAACCTCTATGAGGTCCAAGCAACACATTCTGTCTGCAAATGCGCAAGATTGGATTTCCATTAGAAACATAGATGTTCACAAGGGGTGTCCCAGGTGTGCCCAGGCACATCCTAATGTCTCAAGCCGAATTGAAGGGGGCATTGAGTAGGGATCCAGAGAGGCATCCAGACACAGCAGGAACGGTCCTCCGGCTGCCTGCCATAATGCCAAAGAATCATTGCCTCGGGGGGGGGGGGGAGAGGGAGAGAGAGAGATTGATTCCCTGGGCGCCCACCCTGATGAAAAGTGCTCCACACCCCTATGACTAGAAAGCAGAGAATGAAGAAATCAATGAAACCAAAAAGGAGGACAACATGCTCACCATGTTAAAATTATTTTTTTAAAAAAAATTTAAAACCTCAAACTTTAAAAAAAAAATATCAGAAAACTCAATGGATGGACAGATCTGTTTCAAACTTGGCATAGCTAAAGTCCTTGTTAAGAGCAATCACGGTGCCAAGTTTCATCTCTTTATCTTTAAAAGTAACATTATTATTTTTTAAAATCTTCACATTTTAAAACATTCCTAAAAATCAATGGATGAACAGATCTGTTTCAAATTTGGAATCGCTGAAACTCTACCTAAAAAATATCATGGTGCCAACTTTCATCTCTTCATCTTTAAAAATGACAATTTTAAGAATGATAATTTTAAACCCTCAATTTTTAAAAAATCCCTAAAAAAAGAATGGGTTAAAGGAACTGTTTCAAATTTGGTAAGACTAAAGCCCTTCCTAAGAGCTACCATCGTACCAAGTTTCATATCTTTATCTTTAAAAATGATGTAGTTATAAGCATTTTTGTCAATTCCCATTAGAGCTGCTCTTTGAGGAAAAAAATGGATTTCCCCTCCCCATCCCAGATATGTCATCAAAAACCTGGACAAACCCGGTCATATGGTCACCCTAAAAGAGGGGTAGAGTAAACACTTCCTCCCCATGGCTGCCTCTTAGCTCCGAATTGTCCACTTCCCAAGTGCAGTTTTGAGGGGGAAAGTCCATCATGTCTGCATATAATGTGTAGTTCAGCCTTGAAAATCAGATGTAAGGAGCTACACTTCAGTCATGCCACACCCAGCTGGCACTAGAGGAAAGATTTCCAAGTTACGGCCATCTACTTACATGCAATTATTCGTGCAGAAGGCTGTGAACACTGGGAGGTTTTAGTAGAGACTGAGGCCTGCTTTTATTGTGAAGTACTCCCATGCATCCTACTTTAATTGTGCTATAAAGGCAAATGACTCATCATATTTAGCCACTAGTTTTTGAGCGTATCATTTCCAAGCAGCTATTGCATCGCAAGAGCAGGATTTGAAGAAAAATTAAACAAATGCTTACATCTGTTTGAGCTTTAAAGATAAAGACATCAAAATTGGCACAGTAATAGGTATTAAGAAGAGCTTTAAGCATACCAAACTTGTAGTGGATTGGGTCATCCGTTGATTTTTAATTTATTTTTTTTACTTTCCCCCCCTTAAACCCATTTCCTGGTATGCAAAGGATCGCTGCCGCCCAGTAGCAACCACAACAATGCCGAAAGCTTAGCGCTGTAGGGGATAATCAAGGGAAACAGGTACGTGGGGTGAAGGTCACAGTCATCTGCCCTGGGCTGAGGCAACAACCAATTGATCCATCATGGTCTTCTACGATGGGCAGTGGCTCTCCTAGATTTCAGGCAGATCAAGTTGCTTCTTCCGCCTGATCCCCATCTATATGACAGCTGAATGGCTTCTCATTAAATTTTAACCCTTTTTTGCTGATTCGGATTAGTCAGTGAGCATCACAGTGCAGCAGCAGCAGCGATTAATATTGAGTGTGCTTGAGTCTGTACACGTGCTCATCTCCACACAGAGGAGGGACGAGTAATTCAATAAATTCTATACGCGGAGATCCGCATATTTATATGGGTGAAAGGAGAGGCCAGTGTGGCGTTGCCCAGCAGGGTCATGCTCCAGGTTGCAGCCCAGCACCCGAACTACGCCCCCCCGAAGGCATCGTCGCTGCTTCCCAGAGCACAGGGCAGCAGTGGGGAAAGGAACGAGTGCACTTGAACGAGGCAGCAGATGAGGGTGAACGGGGATGTCTCTGTCGCTCACTGCCCGTTCAACAACTTCAACTTCAGCAAGTTGAAAACGGCGGAAGGAACGAGGCAGCTGATAGGCGGAAAGGAGGGAAATCGGCCAATCACATCGAAGCTACACCCACATGTCACAAGGCAATTTACCTCCCCCAAGGGCGCACAACCATAATGCCATGCAAAGTCGGACGTTAGCCTAAAAGTCGCTGTAAAACGGAAATCCAAATTGGTGCATTAGCGTGGATAAAAGCCGCTCCTGCGTTGCATGGAAGGCTGCGTCATGTGTCCAAAAATGAGAATCTGTACATTTACCCCAGTGTAAAGAGCCCGTTTAGATGTGCCCCGTATCCTTTTAACTGGAGGTGCCATGAATGGAACCTGGGACCTTTTGAATGGGTGTTCAGTCATGCGTGGGCAGGCTGCTGAAATTGGATAAGGGATGTCTCCTAACTATCCATGATCAAAGTGGCAAAGATTTTTTTTAAAGAATCACTGAGGAAAAAAGTACATCCAACTTTATTAGTAAACAGAATAATCCATTGCCAAACATCGCATACACCCCAAAAAACATCGACAGCTCCTGTCACAGTTGACATCTTTGGAAAGTTCTCCTCCTCTAGGTTTAATTCAGTTCCTTTGATACATAATTGGGCTAGATTAGGATACAAGATAGTGCTGTTATTTCAGCATACAGCTTTTCTGCTATAAGAATGCCCAGACCTCAAAACAAGATGGGAGCAGCATTTATTCTGGCCTTGGGGGGAAATAATTTGTTATCTGGATTCTCTTCAGGGTTTCATAAAAAGGAGAACATTTAATACCTCCACCAATTAAAAACCTTAAAAACATTCAATTGATACAATTAAAACCAGAAATAAACAAGGAAAATCTCAAACAAGGCCCTCCAGCTGGGGCAACTGCTAAAAAGACCCTGCTTCATTCAATAACATTCTGAGGCTCGCACCCATTGAAGAAGGGGTGCAGATGAGTGGGTTTTTTAACTGTTTTGGTGGGGTTCTTTTATGTGAATGATCTGTGTGCTCTTCTGAAGTCTTTAACATGATCAAAACAGCTAAATCATGGTGTCTTCCTAGTGTGAAATGTCTCATGAACATAAAGGCTTGCTATATCTTCAAATCTATTGTCACAAATCAAAGCAGTTGTGCCATTTCTCCCTTTTCCATGTTCATTGATGGCTTTGAAAGTTTCCTCTGCAAGTGAAGCACTTCCAAGACATGGAACATTCATGTCATGAGTCATTCGATGACTATTAAGTTGGGGCTTCTGACAATCTCTTTCCACACTCTGAGCATTCATAATTTTTCTCCCATAGTGTGGAAAGAGATTGTCAGAATGTAGAAAACATCATAGGACAATTTTAGAATTTATATGGTTCCTCCCCTGTATGAAATCTTTCATATATTTCATGTTGTTCACTTGTAACAAAGCTCTTCCCACATTATGCTCTTGTATAGGGTTTCTCCCCTTTGTGAATTCTTTGATGTACTTTAAGGATTCCATTTGTAACATTCTGCACATATAAAGGGTTTCTACACTGTGTGACTTCTTTGATGTGTTTTCAGGACATCATTCCTCATGAAGCTCTTCCCACATTCTGCACATGTATAGGGTTTCTCCCCTGTGTGAATTCTTTGATGTACTTTAAGGGCCTCATTCCTCATGAAGCTCTTCCCACATTCTGCACATATAAAGGGTTCCTCCCCTGTGTGATTTCTTCGATGTGTTTTAAGGACATCACTCCTCATGAAGCTCTTCCCACATTCTGCACATATATAGGGTTTCTCCCCTGTGTGAATTCTTTGGTGTACTTTATGGTCATTACTCCTCATGAAGCTCTTCCCACATTCTGCACATGTATAGGATTTCTCCCCTGTATGACGTCTTTGATGTTGTTTACGTTCTGATTTCGTAACAAAGCTCTTCCCACAGTCTGCACATGTATAGGGTTTCTCCCCTGTGTGACGTCTTTGATGTATTTCAAGTGCTGAATTGGAACTGAACCTCTTTCCACACGCTGAGCATTTACAGGCTTTCTCTTCTCCCTGGATTTCCAACCATGGAAGAAGAGCCTCACTGGCTCGGTCTCCTGTTCGTTGTTCTTGTTCAAGACAGCTGCTACTCAGGCAGAAAACAGATATATCCCTCTCCTGCCCCTCAGAGACAGGGTCTCTGATCATACACGAATATTGAAATTCTTCATTGGTAGAGTGATCACTCGCATGCACCTCTGTGCCCGGAGAATGGGGCAGCTCCTCTCCCTGTGCAGGGGAAGAAAATGGCATGATCTGGCCATGGGTTTGTGTAAGACTCGGGGGTATAAATGGAGGGTTTGTAAGAATTAATGGAGGGTTTGAATGCTCTGGGAAGGTGAAGGAATTGAATGAAGGAATGGGGTCTGTTTGACAAAGAGAGTAAGATTCAGAAGGAAGAGGGGTAGTCAGCTGGAGACCGACTTCCTGGGTGCCAATGTTGTCCGGGGAACAGAAAAGGCTCCCCACTTCAGATGCAGAGGGTTCGACTCCTGTAAGGGACCTTTGATGCATTCTCGGGTTTCGTATGGAACTAAAGCTCTTTCCACATTCTTCACAAATATATGAGGTCACATGTTCATTGATTATCTGTTGTGGCTCAAGGCCTGCATTTTGGCTGAAGGTCTTTCCACAGCCTGAGCATATATACAGTTTCTCCTCGGTATGGATTTGTTCTCGCCTTCTGAATTCATCTGGATTCTCAAAAGTGGCTCTTCCTTGACCTTGCACTGCTCTTTCCAACAGTAATCCATGTGCTCCTTCCTTGTTCTCACTGCTTTCCACATCACCTGTTGGAAGAATGAGAAAATTCAATAAACAAAACATCTTTGGGTGTAGCAGATTGCATTTAGGGCTTCCCATATTCACCCAAGTTCCATAAGGGCAGGCAATTGGGGCTGAAAAGATCACGCCTTTGTGAGACGCATTATTTAGGCAGTAGGGTTTGGAATCCCGTGCTGTGCGTTGTTCCAGCTTCTTCCCTGCCTTTGAGCTGGTGGCTGTCAGTGGGCTTTTATCCCACACCTTCACCAAGTTCTCCTGCTTTCAGTTTCTTTATGGGATAAAGATCACCTTTACATATGCTTTTTTCTGGGTGCTTGTCTCTTTGTCTTTCTAAATGTTATTATTTATTTATTTATTTATTTATTTATTTATTACCTTTATATACCACCCCATAGCCGAAGCTCTCTGGGTGGTTTACAGATGTTAAAAACAGGTTTGGTATGGAACTATAGCTCTTTCCACATTCTTCACAAATATATGAGGTCACATGTTCATTGATTATCTGTTGTGGCTCAAGGCCTGCATTTTGGCTGAAGGTCTTTCCACAGCCTGAGCATATATACAGTTTCTCCTCGGTATGGATTCCTTCTCGCCTTCTGGATTCATCTGGATTCTCAAAAGTGGCTTTTCCTTGACCTTGCACTGCTCTTTCCAACGGTAATCCATTTGCTCCTTCCTTGTTCTCACTCCTTTCCACATCACCTGTTGGAAGAATGAGAAAATTCAATAAACAAAACGTCTTTGGGTGTAGCAGATTGCCTTTAGGGCTTCCCATATTCACCCAAGTTCCATAAGGGCAGGCAATTGGGGCTGAAAAGATCATGCCTTTGCGAGATGCATTATTTAGGCAGTAGGGTTTGGAATCCCGTGCTGTGCGTTGTTCCAGCTTCTTCCCTGCCTTTGTGCTGGTGGCTGTCAGTGGGCTTTTATCCCACACCTTCACCAAGTTCTCCTGCTTTCAGTTTTTTTATGCGATTAAGATCACCTTTACATATGCTTTTTTCTGGGTGATTGTCTCTTTGTCTTTCTACATGTTATTATTTATTTATTTATTTATTTATTACCTTTATATACCGCCCCATAGCCGAAGCTCTCTGGGTGGTTTACAGATGTTAAAAACAGTGAATATTATTTAAAAACATGAATTCATTATACAACACTCTGAAGGGATCTACACTAATCAAGTTAGAACGTGTCTTACCGTTTTTAAGTGTGCATTTGGTAGTATTTCATAGAATCAAAGAATAGCAGAGTTGGAAGGGGCCTAGAAGGCCATCGAGTCCAACCTCCTGCTCAATGCAGGAATCCACCCTAAAGAATCCCTGACAGATGGCTGTCCAGCTGCCTCTTGAAGGCCTCTAGTGTGGGAGAGCCCACAATCTCCCTAGGTAACTCCATTGTTGTACTGCTCTAACAGTCAGGAAGTTTTTCCTGATGTCCAGCTGGAATCTGGCTTCCTTTAACTTGAGCCCATTATTCCGTGTCCTGCACTCTGGGAGGATCAAGAAGAGATCCTGACCCTCCTCTGTGTGACAACCTTTTAAGTATTTGAAGAGTGCTATCATGTCTCCTCTTAATCTTCTCTTCTCCAGGCTAAACATGCCCAGTTCTTTTAGTCTCTCTTCATAGGGCTTTGTTTCCAGACGCCTGATCATCCTGGTTGCCCTCCTCTGAACACGCTCCAGCTTGTCTGCGTCCTTCTTGAATTTTGGAGCCCAGAACTGAACGCAATACTCTAGACGAGGCTCAAACAGGGCCGAATAGAGAGGAACCAGTACCTCACGTGATTTGGAAGCTATATTTCTATTAATGCAGCCCAAAATAGCATTTGCCTTTCTTGCAGCCATATCGCACTGTTGGCTCATATTCAGCTTGCGATCTACAACAATTCCAAGATCCTTCTCGTTTGTAGTATTGCTGAGCCAAGTATCCCCCATTTTGTAACTGTGCATTTGGTTTCTATTTCCTAAATGTAGAACTTGGCATTTATCCCTATTAAATTTCATTCTGTTGTTTTCAGCCCAGCAGTCCAGCCTATCAAGATCACTTTGAAGTTTGTTTCTGTCTTCCAGGGTATTAGCTATCCCACCCAATTTTGTGTCATTGCAAATTTGATCAGCATTCTCTGCACCTCCTCATCCAAATCATTAATAAAAATGTTGAAGAGCACTGGGCCCAGGACTGAGCCCTGTGGTACCCCACTCGTTGCCTCTCCCCAGTTTGAAAAGGTTCCATTGATAAGTATTCTTTGAGTCCGATTCTGTAGCCAACTGTGAATCCACCTAATAGTTGTTCCATCTAGCCCACTTTTAGCTAGTTTTTTAATCAGAATATCATGGGGCACTTTGACAAAAGCATTGTTGAATTCAAGATATATGACGTCCACAGCATTCCCACAATCCACAAGGGAAGTTATCCTATCAAAAAATCAAATTAGTCTGTCAGGATTTGTTCCTGACAAATCCATGTTGGCTTCTAGGAATCACTGCATTGATTTCAAGGTGTTTACAGATTGACTTCTTCATAATCTGCTCCAGAATTTTCCCAGGGATGGATGTCAGACTGACTGGTCTGTAGTTCCCAGGTTCCTCCTTTTTGCCCTTTTTGAAGATAGGGACAACGTTAGCCCGCCTCCAGTCGTTCGGCACCTCACCCGTCTTCCATGATTTTGCAAAGATAATAGACAAAGATTCTGAGACTTCTTCCGCTAGCTCCTTCATTACGCTAGGATGCAGTTCATCGGGCCCTGGAGATTTGAACTCATTCAAGGAAATTAGGTGTTCTTTGACCATTTGTTTATCAATCTCAAACTGCAATCCTGCCGCCTCAACTTCTGCTTCACTTTTTCCAGGGGGATCATAGAGCCGCTTTTGGGAGAAGACTGAGGCAAAGTAGGAATTGAGCACTTCAGCCTTTTCTTTGTCATCTGTTATCAATTTGCCATCCTCATTAAGCAGTTGAACCACCATTTCTTTCCTCTGTCTTTTACTACTCACTTTTCTGAAGAAAGACGTTTTATTGCTTTTAGCATCCCTCGCTAATCTCAGCTCATTCACAGCTTTAGCCTTCCTGACGCCATTTCGGCACTTCTGTGCCACCTGTCTGTACTCTTCTTTTGTAGCCTGGCCTTCCTTCCACTTCCTATATGTATCCTTTTTTGTTTTCAGGTCATCTCTAAGCTATTTGTGGAGCCAGATTGGTTTCCTTTGTTGTCTTCTGTCTTTTCTCCTTGTTAGAATTCTTTGTAACTGTGTCTTTAAAATTTCCTTTTTTAAATACTCCCAACCGTCCTGCACTCCTTTTATCATTAGGCTCACTTGCCACGGGACCTTACTTATCATAGTTCTGAGTTTATTAAAATCCACTTTCCTAAAATCCAGAGAACATGTATGGCTACACTCTTGTCTCCTTCATAATCAAGAATGCAAGAATGACGTGGTCACTTTCCCCCAGAGTTCCCGTAACTGCCACTTTATCCACTAAGTCATCCCTATTGGTCAATATCAAGTCAAGGATTGCTGATTCTCTAGTTCCTTCCTCCACTTTCTATAGGAGAAATTTATCACCCACACATGTCAGGAATTTCTTGGAAGGGCCGCTTTTGGCAGTATTTGTCTCCCAACAAATATCAGGGTAATTGAAATCCCCCATCACTACTACATCACACTTCCTCGAAACACTCGTAATTTGTTTCTCAAAAGTTTCGTCCTCGTCCTCTCCTTGATTGGGTGGTCGGTAGTAAACTCCGATTATCATGTTCTTTTTATTCCTTGCCCCATTTATTTTAATCCAGATGCTCTCGATGGGGCCCCCAGTCTGATCCGCCTGTATTTCTGTGCAGGGATAGGTATTTTTAACATATAGTGCAACGCCACCTCCCTTTCTATTTCTTCTGTTCTTTTTGAACAAGTTATATCCTTCAATTGCTATAGTCCAGTCATGGGAGTCATCCCACCGAGTTTCAGTTATACCTATCAAGTCGTAACATGATGTTTCGCCACATGACATTCAGTTTGAGACATTTTATTGTTGTCTGTTCTCTGGTTTTTATTTTGAACTTCTCTATTTGGTACGATGTGGCCGATTTCATCATATTAAATGGATTTCCTGAAGTTCTTAATTAGCCAATCGCATTCCTGGGGGGCGTGTTTATGTAATTTCCGTGCCCAAAGTTGGAGCCGGGTTTTTTTTCAAGCCTCTTTTTTGCAGACATTTTTTAGTTTCAGTTTTGAGAGGCTGCTTCCTGGTTTGTTTGCCAGTGAAGAGAAGAGAAAGTGGGAGGGGAAATTGGCAGATTGGGGGGGGGGGGGAGAGAACAAATGCATTTGTTTTCTTATTGTGGCCAAAAGGAATGTATTCCCATGGAAAGAGAAAAGTAAGTAAACATTTTAAAAACTACTACGTTTTGAATCCTTCAAAAGCAAAACGTTCAATGACTGTAAAAACAACATTTCATGTACTAGTGTAGGTCCCCTCTAAGTGGGAACACAGACTTATTCTACAGAATGAAATTCCCTTCCACCCACATCAAAGTTACTCACCTCCAGAGCCTCTTCCTTCTGAGCGTCCCTCTAAGCTGCAGCCTCTAGGGTTTGGGGTGTCCATGGCGGATCTCAGAACGTTTCGCCACAGAATAAACCAGAATGACTTAGATAAATATGTCAGGCCTTGAAAGGGAAATAGGAATTAGGGAGACACGGTAATAACAGAAAGAGATCAAACTTCAAAATGGAAGATAGTACTTGATGGTTAGAAAAGTAATACCATTATAAACTAGGGGTGTGCACGGACCCCCCGCTCCACTTCACTTTCAGATTTGCGATTTTCGGAGCGGAGCACATCCCTATTATAAACCCAATCGTGTCTCTGAAAATGCTATATGTTCCCAAACATAAGCTATGGCCAGAAACAGAACAATTGTAAGCTAAGGCTCCTGGACTCTGCATGCTGATCTCAGTGAATTGGCTGAAGTCATTGAATCATCTACCATAAGAAAGTAAAATCATAAGAAGTGCCCTGCTGGATCAGACCAAGGGTCCATCTAGTCCAGCATTCTGTTCACACAGGGGCCAACCAGCTGTCAACTGGGTATCTAGAAGCAGGACGTGAGTGTCAGGTTTTCGTATTAACCTTAACAGTAATTATTGGCAGAGACTTGCAAGCTCAGAACACCTGTTGGTGATTGGGTGGAGTAAGTAAAAGGCTTGCTCTTTCACAGCAGTGTTTGGGGTGTGGCGTAGGCTGCTGCCAGAGAAAGGAGTATGTTGCTTTGATGTGAAGGGAACATTTGTCAAGGGAAACCGTAAAGCTGTTATGCTTACTGTGCTTTCGGGTAAGACAATTACTTTGTTATTAGTTGATGCTACCAGCCTGGTCGTTTTTGTTTTGGAAGACTTCTCTGAATAAAAGCTTTGAGGATTCAAAGCTCACGCTTTCATTTATTTGCTAACTGCAAGGAGGAATGTTGTACAACACTACTAATTCCCCCAACAGTAATTGCCACATCACCCTCCTGTCCGTGTTCCCCACACCTCGGGCACATAGTCATACGAAAGGTCCTGTATAGCCATCAGGACTAGGAGACATTGAAAGCTTTCTTCTCTAGGAAGGTGCTCAGATGTACCAGGTGAGGTAGAGGAACGCCTGGAACTCTGGCTGCCTGATGCTTCTTGGTGAGGAATTTCTGGCATTCATCTTCCACCCTCTGATAAGGTTTTGAATCGTTATTAGTACAAAATCAATTTCCGCTACTGTCTCCCATGAGAAAGCCTGCAAACCTTTTTCTTTTGCTTTTGGGGATCCTGGCAGCAACTCTGTCAAGCAATTGATTAATTTGCAGAGTGCGTAGCATACGCAATAGCTGGAAGAACTAAGTTTCTGACTTGAGAGGCTTACTAAGGAAAAAAGTCAATACTCACAGGATTTTGCCAGTAAGAATAACTTTACTGAAACAAACTTTCCTTTACATGTGGTTATTGATATATACAGCACACTTCACCAACAACATGACAACAACAAGATGCCTTTAAACAGGGACATCTTAAATACTTTCCCCCTTTGGTTCAATTAACCAACTGTCTCTACGCCAGGTCTTGCACATAGGTCAAAACTGCCAGGCTCCAGTTTGAACACCTGCTGCAGTCCAGAGACAAATCTGCCAAGCACTTTAACTCTATAAAGTCCTTTCTTTCCTCTGTGGAGAAAATTCACCCCAACAAACTCGACCATCGAAGAGGCTGCTGCAAGGACACCCCCATGGCTTTGCACACAGAAAACAATGAGTGCCCATCACTTCCTACCATAGCAAAGAAATGACGCCTCGTTCCTTTATCTACTAGCCTTCTGGGCCAAATCTTTCCCACCACTCTTCTAGCCACAGAGGATCTTGGCAGGATCTGTACTACTGCTTGGAATCTTTTCAACGTGCTTTATAACAGTTTTGACAACAGTTGGGGCCCAAGACACACTCGATATACAGTTGTCAAAATGGTTATAAAACGCTTTAAAGCAGTAGTGGCCCCTTTGGCGTTACGCCCTACAAGTCAGTTCCCAAATGTATGTCTGCAGTTTGTAAGTCTGTGGTGAGTTTAGAATGTTGGCCTGAGTGGGCGGAGTTAGAATGTCTTGGGATGGGGAGGAGTGATATATAAGGGAAGGACTGAGGGGATTGTGAGGGACTTTTTAGGTACTCTTAGAGTCTTTAGTGCTCTCTGTGTTTAGAGTACTTAAGTTCTGAGAAATTTGAGGTTCAGTGTAGAGAGTGGTGTCTTTGGAGTGTGGTGCGCACATAGTTGATGTATATTAATCAATACAGATAATAAAGAAAGCTCAAGAGTGATTGTGTGAGAGAAAGGAAAGTGCGTATGTGAATGAGTGAAAGGATTGGATGAAAAGTTTCGAAAAGGGTTTTAAATGTTTTATTTGAAACAAAGCTTGTGAACTTTTAAAAATAAATTTTAATCATTTTGTTTTTAACTACCACAAAAATCCCACGTGTCTGTTTGGCATTTATCATCTGAAGTTTACACATTTAGCACCCACTCTGACAAGAATTCACCTCAGCACATATAACTCACAGTGTTTTATTTTATATATTGAAACCCTTCTCCATTTAACCCCTTTCTCCACATAGTTTGGAGGAAGGTGGTTTTCATCCCTTGCCTCAGGCGTATCAAGCGGTGGTGCTTGGCTTGAGCAGGGAGTAGCCGCGGCCAGGCTTGGTGTTCAGAGCCTGTGTCTTGGCAGCCCCCCTCCTATGGAACTCCCTGCCTCTGGAGGTCAGGCAGGCGCCAACTTTGTGTTCCTTTCGGCACCTCCCGAAAACGTTGTTGTTTCAGGAAACCTTCCCTTGATGACCAGCCACAATACACTTTGCATTTTGCTTTTTTAAACAAATCACTTTTAAGGTGTTTTATTCTGTTCTTTACTTTATTTTATCTTGTACATCACTCCGAAATTTTGAATAGGTTGTGGTATATAAACATTGTAATTAAATAGTAAATTGGTAGTGAAACTCCTGGTCTCTGCATGCTGATCCTTGCTGAAGTAATTGCTTCATCTATCCTCTGCTAAGGTTTTTAACTAGGGTGCCTGGAAACCCCTGCCAGGTCTACACCAAGCAGGATACAGTACTGTGAAAGCTTTTTGAAAATTGTCATGGGCCCAATATTGGCAAAACCATTATAAACCATTTAAAAACAGCAGCATAGATCCTGCCACGATCTCCACTACCATTTCCCCTACAAAAGCCTGCTAAAGTGTTCCCTTCTCTTTGGGGGTTCATGGGGACAATTCTGCCTTCAAAGAGGCTGCTGCAAGGACCCCCCTTCCCAATAAGTTTGCTTCTCACCATGCCAGGGAAATGAGCCTTGCTCTCTATCCTCTAGACCTCCCGGCCAAATTCCTCCCCCTCTTCTAGGCACAGAGCACCGCGTCTCTGCTTCTCTTTTCTTGAGCTCACCTGAAAGCTAAGGAGGCAACAAAGACCAGAAGCAAACCAGGAGCCCTTCCAGGTGAGGAAAACACAGGCACAAGAGCAGCCAGTGAGTTCACTTCCAAGAGCAACAGAGGAATAAAAAGTTGGCCGGCTCTCCTGCAGGTAATCAGGCTCTGCTATTCCTTGAGCTCTTGCTGGGTGCAGCTTTAGAATGTATCACTTTCCTTCTGCCTCCCAAACCATCTCTCTCTCCTACCTGCATTGGCTCACATCAAAGGGGCCAGCTGTTGGCCATTTCTCTTGGGTTTGCAAGGGCTGCTGGGAATTGTAGTTCACAGCAAGAAGAAAGCTTGGATAGGGAGGCCACCTGATCTGGAACACCTGGGGAAGAAAGGAAAGCACACTTCTTGATTTTGCTTGAGGCGGGGGATGAAAGTTTAGGAAGAGACTGGGAGATGAGGGGTTCACTGCCATATTGGGCTCCCCCTGATGCCTAGTGGGGAAGCCCCCATCTTACAATGTGGGTGTGCCTTTAATAAAGGCTGTAATAAGGGCAGGCTTGCAGATGAGCATAAACACCCTCTATGAGGTCCAAGTAACACCTTCTGTCTGCAAATGCTTAACATTGAATTTATTTAAATAAACTGACTAGTGAGATTACATGAGATAAAGATAGATGGGCACTGTTAAAGTCGAGCTTGTGGGGTAAAATCAACACACTTAAGATGAATCTTATACCTTGAATTCTTTATGCTATGCGTGGGGTTCCTTTACTTATAACTGGCAAATATTTTCAACAATTTAATGCTTTGTTTTGTAAAAAATATATATTGGGGAGTGTGTGTTTGTGGTTCGTCTCCACCTCGTATATCTCTGAAACGGATGCAGCTTCCAGTTAAAGAAGGTGGGTCTGCTTTTCTAGACCTAGCTTTGTACCATCGGGCCTACTTAGCATCTTGTATTAAGGTCTGGTTCTCTTCTATTCCACCAGAAATGCCACCATGGTCCGTTCTGGAAGCCGTATGGTTAGAACCTCTTTCCAAATGGACAGCACTCGGTTCTCGCTATATTAGATTAAGTAACCCTCCTCCTACAATTTTGGCTGCTAGAGAGACATGGCGTATACTATCATGTCAATTACACTTTGATCCATTCGCGCATGCTACATTGACTAAATCCAGATTGAAAAATTGGAAAGAAAACATTTCTGTGGAGAACATGGACAGATCATTTTTACTTTGGATCAATAAATAGGCCCAGAGGATGAGTTTTTGTCCTTTTCAGATTTGTGTCTTAAATATCATCTCCCTGCTATGGCTCACTAGCAATACTTGCAATTGCAGCAATTGCTGAAATCTAGATTTGGCCCAGATGCTTTTACAGCTTTAGAGCCTCCAGCATAGTTAGAAACACTTTCAGCAGCTGAACTGACACATAGATCCACAACTTACATATACAAATATCTAATAGCAGCAAGTAAATATGGTACCCATAGTTTAGGACTAGATTGGAATAGGGAATTGGAGTGTCCTATTTTGCCTAACCAACGGGCAGTTGCTCTACCATCTGTTTCTGAAGCTTCTATGGATCTTAGGTTACGTCTTATTCAGCAAAAAGATTTTCTTCGGGTTTATTGGACTCCACAACGCCTTTTCAATAAGGGTTTGTCTAACTTGCATAATTGCTGGAGATGTAATGCATCTAATGCTTCTTTAAGTCATATGCTTTGGCAATGCCCAGTAGTTTGCCCCTTTGGAGAGGAGGTTATAATAATGATGAACCTTGTACTGAAACAATCTATAGTATGGAAGAATGTGCATGTCCTTCTAAATTACCTCCCGGTTTCCTGGAAGTTGACGCATGGTCAGCACAGATGGATCTTCAGAGCCCTTATGACAGCCAAAAGACTTATATTATCACAATAGAAGGACAAATTCACACCTCCTATAATGCAATGGATGAAGGACCTAATAACATTATCAACTTTTAAACGAGAGTTATATAGATGCAACTTGCAAGAGGATAAATATACGGATCTTTGGTCTGCTTTTCTTGAAACCTTTGCATAACTGTCTCCCTTTTTTCAATTTATAAGATGGAAATGATAATAATTCTATATACACAATCTATGGGTTTCCCCCACTTTCACAATGTATTTTCTGTTTTGTTGGTTAATATTCACAATTTTAAAAAAAATTAAAAGACATACTTTTTGACATACAAGGGGTGTCCCAGGTGTGCCCAGGCACATCCTAAAGTCTCATGCAATAAGCACCGAACTGAAGGGGCCATTGAGTAGGGATCCAGAGGGGCATCCAGACACAGCAGGAATGGTACTCTGGCTGCCTGCCATAATGCCAAAGAATCGTTGCCTCCAAGATAGATAGATAGATAGATAGATTCCCTGGGTGCACAACCTAATAAAATGTGTTACACACGCCTATGACTAGAAAGCAGAGAACGAAGAAATAAATGAGGGGAAGAGTAAACCCTTCCTCCCCATGGCTCCATTTCCGCTCCAAATTGTCCACTTCCCAAGTGGCAGTTTTGAGGGGGTAAGTCCATCATGTCTGCATGTAATGTGTAGTTAGTTCAGCCTTGAAAATCAGATGTAAGGAGCTCCACTTTAATCATGCCACACCCAGCTGACACTAGGGGAACTATTTTAAAGTTTTGGCCATCTACTTACATGCAAAAATTCATACAGAAGGCTGTGAACACTGGGAGGCTTTAGGAGAGACTGAGGCCTAGGAGATGGAAGAGCAAAAGAGGTCAATTGATTTGGAGAATGCTTAATATTACATAAAGTTTGTAGAGTTAAATGCAAGCACTTTTTGGTGATTCCCGGTTTAGCTAAAATAAATGCTGATATAAGCTACATTGAGCACGGGGTTGGACTTGATGGCCTTATAGGCCCCTTCCAACTCTAATATGCTCTGATTCAATCATCTGCCCTGGACTGAGGCAACAACCGATTGATCCATCATGTTCTTCTACAATGGGCAGTGGCTCTCCAAGATTTCGGGCAGATCAAGTTGCTTCTTCCGCCTGATCCTTTTAACTGGAGGTGCCATGGATGGAACCTGGGACCTTTTGAATAGGTGTTCAGTCATGCATGGGCAGGCTGCTGAAATTGGATAAGGGATGTCTCCTAAATATGTATGATTAAAGTGGCAAAGAATTTTTAAAAAAAAAATCACTGAGGAAAAAAGTAAATCCAACTTTATTAGTATACAGAACAATCCATTGTCAAACATCCCATACACCCCCAAAACATCAACACCTCCTATCATGGTTCACATCTTTGGAAAGTTCTTCTCAAGCTCTGGATTTAATTCAGTTTCCTAGATAGATAATTGGGCTAGATTAGGATACAAGCCAGTGCTGTCATTTCAGCATATAGCTTTTCTGCTATAAGAATGCCCTGACCTCAAAACAAGATGGGAGAAGCATCTAGTCTGGCCTTGGGGGGAAACAATTTGTTATCTGGATTCCCTTCAGGGTTTCATAAAAAGGAGAACATTTAATACCTCCACCAATTAAAAACCTTAAAAACATTCAATTGATACAATTAAAACCAGCAATAAACAAGCAATATCCCAAACAGGGAGCTCCAGCTGGGGCAATTGCTAAAAAGGCCCTGCTTCATTCAGTAACATTCCAAGGCTCACAGAGAAGGAGCCATTGCTCTCCTAACTGTAGGGTGCTGGTGCAGGTGGGATGTTGTTGTTGTTTACCTTTTTTGGTGGGGTTGTTTTATGTGAAAGATTTGTGTGCTCTTCTGAGGTCTTTACCATGTTCAAAGCTGCTATATCATGGTGTCTTCCTAGTGTGAAATGTCTCATGAACAGAAAGGCTTGATATGTCTTCAAATCCATTGTCAAAAATCAAATCAAATCATTGACAACTTACGAAGTTTCCTCTACAAGTGAAGCACTTCCAAGACTTGGAGCATTTATGTCATGAGTCATTCGATGTCTATTAAGATGGGACTTCCAACAGAACCTCTTTCCACAATCTGGGCATTCATATGGTTTCTCTTTTGTGTGAACTCTTTCATGTACTTTAAGTTGATCACTTGTAACAAAGCTCTTCACACATTCTGCACATTTATAGGGTTTCTCCCCTGTGTGAATTCTTTGATGTACTTTAACTTTTTCATTCTTCACGAAGCTCTTCCCACATTCTCCACATGTATAAGGTTTCTCCCCTGTGTGAATTCTTTGATGTACTTTAAGATCTGATTTCGTAATAAAGCTCTTCCCACAGTCTGCACATGTATAGGGTTTCTCCCCTGTGTGACTTCGTTGATGTATTTTTAGTTTTACATTTGTCACAAAGCTCTTCCTACATTCTCCACATGGATAGGGTTTCTCCCCTGTGTGAATTCTTTGATGTACTTTAAGATGTGATTTCGTAATAAAGCTCTTCCCACAGTCTGCACATTTATAGGGTTTCTTCCCTGTGTGACTTCTTTGATGTATTTCAAGTGCTGAATTCCAACTGAAGCCCTTTCCACACACTGAGCATTTAAAGGCTTTCTCCTCTCCCTGGATTTCCAACATTGAAAGAACATCCTCACTGGCTCGGTCTCCTGTTCGTTGTTCTTGTTCAAGACAGCTGCTACTCAGGCAGGGAACAGATATGTCCCTCTCCTGCCCTTCAGAGACAGGGTCTCTGATCATAAACGAATATTGAAATTCATCATCGGTACCATGATCACTCGAATGCACCTCTGTACCTGGAGAATGGGGCAGCCCCTCTCCCTGTGCAGTGGAAGAAAATGGCATGATCTGGCCATGGGTTTTTGTAAGACTCGGGGATATAAATGGAGGGTTTGTAAGAATTAATGGAGGGTTTGAATGCTCTGGGAAGGTGAAGGAATTGAATGAAGGAATGGGGTCTGTTTGACAAAGAGAGTAAGATTCAGAAGGAAGAGGGGTAGTCAGCTGGAGACCGACTTCCTGGGTGCCAATGTTGTCGGGGGAACAGAAAAGGCTCCCCACTGCAGATGCGGAGGGTTCGACTCCTGTAAGGGACCTTTGATGCATTCGACATTCTTCACAAATATATGAGGTCACATATTCATTGACTCTCTGTTGTGAACCAAGGCCTGCATTTTGTCTGAAGTTCTTTCCACAGACTGAGCATATATACAGTTTCTCCTCAGTATGGATTCCTTCTCGCCTTCTGGATTCATCTTGATTCTCAAAAGTGGCTCTTCCTTGTCCTTGCACTGCTTCTTCCAACAGTGATCCATGTGCTCCTTCCTTGTTCTCAGTCCTCTGCACATCACCTGTTGGAAGAATGAGAAAATTCAATAAACAAAACATCTTTGGACGTAGCAGATTGCATTTAGGGCTTTCCATATTCACCCAAGTTCCATAAGGACAGGCAATTGGGGCTGAAAAGATCACGCCTTTGTGAGATGCATTATTTAGACGGTGGGGTTTGGAATCCCGTGCTGTGCGTAGTTCCAGCTTCTTCCCTGCCTTTGAGCTGGTGGCTGTCAGTGGGCTTTTATTCCACACCTTCACCAAGTTCTCCTGCTTTCAGTTTCTTTATGGGATTAAGATAAGCACCTTTACACATGCTTTTTTCGGGTGGGGGGGGGGGGCTTGTCGCTTTGTCTTTCTACAGGTTATTGTTATTTAGATACTTATTTATTTATTACATTCATATACCGCCCCATAGCCGAAGCTCTCTGGGCGGTTTACAGAAGTTAAAAACAGTGAATATTATTTAAAACCATAAATTCATTATACAGCCACTCTGAAGGGATCTACACTAGTCAAGTTAGAACGTGTCTTACCCTTTTTTAAATGTGCATTTGGTAGTATTTTGCAACATGACGTTCAGTTTGAGACGTTTTATTGTTGTCTGTTCTCTTGTTTTCATTTTGAACTTCTCTGAAATAAGTCGTTCTATTTGGAATGATGTGGCCGATTTCATCGCATTAAATGGATTTCCTGTAGTTCTTAATTAGCCTGTTGCATTCCTGGGGGGCGTGTTTATGTAATTTCCGTGCCCAAAGTTGGAGCCATTTTTTTTTCAAGCCTCTTTTTTGCAGACTTTTTTTAGTTTCAGTTTTGAGAGGCTGCTTCCTGGTTTGTTTGCCGGTGGAGAGAAGAGGAAGAGGGAGGGGAAATTGGCAGATTAGGGGGAGGAGAGAACAAATGGATTTGTTTTCTTAGTGTGTCCAAAAGGAATGTATTCCCACGGAAAGAGAAAAGTAAGTAAACATTTTAAAAACTGCTATGTTTTAAATTGTTCAAAAACAAAATGTTCAAGGGCTGTAAAAACAACTTTTCATGTACTAGTGTAGGTCCCCTCTAAGCGGCACTGTGAATAGCACAATTGTGTAATTTCACAGTATATATAGCACCATTTTGGGGGGGGGAATACTGCACTTTCCCCAAACTAAAAAACAAAAAACTTTGGAAAAGGTTGCAAAGCATGGCAGAGGCCTGGTGGATGACGGCATCATGTAAAGAACCCACAGTTGTGCCTCTATTGGGATGGAGGGGGCTGAGAACAGCTGAGATGGAGAGTGTTTGGGGAGGGGCCCAGCACAGGGCAATCAGAAGATGTTGGCAGCTTGACCCAACTTGCCGAGCTCATGAAACAGCCTCAGCCTAAAAGACAAGCCCCAACCTCCGTTCAGGTGCTGCAAGCAATGGTTGTTTAGGCTGATCCAGAGCAGTAAACGTTCCTGCCAGCTCCTTGACCCAGCTTAGATTATTCTTGAACGCAGAATGACTCTGACTATTCTTCAGCAAGTCCCTATATCTGGTTTTATTTTCCTTTCCTTCAGATAGATATCTTTGGCTTATTGACCTTGGACTATTTAATAGGACTGTGCAGAGCGACTTTGCTCCACTTTGAAATTGGAAGCAGAGCTGAGACAAGATGCTGCTCTACTCTGATTTTTGAAGCAGATCTGTCTCTGTGCTTCATTGAAGCTTCACCGGAGCTTCAATCCAGTTTTGGATAACCATGCCATTGCAGTATATGGAAAATAATTAAAATGCTGTCATTTTTAAAGATAAAATTATGTAACCTGGCACTATGATAGTTCATAAGTGGAGCTTTAGCCATAACAAATTTGAAGCAGATCCATTGATATTTAGCATTTAAAAAAAAATCCCCCCAAATCATTTCCCTCTGGCAAAGACACACACACACCATCCTATCTCCAAAGTTAAACTCTCTTCCAAGATAAGCAGAGTTAGAAGCGTCTCTCAGCAGGAATGCAGCAAAGACTCAAAAGAAGGCTAAGAATACTTTGTTTAAGTTAAAACAAAGCCTTTACTGGCATAGAAGTTCAGTTGGTTAAATCAGTTACAGCATCACAAGTATATTCACAAAGATCATATCAGTTACACAGCAGCAGCATTACAGGTAGGGTTAAGATGGAAGGGATAAGTAGTCATACACAAAACACAGTCATATATAGGGCAAAAACTGTACAGTCATCCCAGACACTAATTGACTAATTGAAAAATCATGTTATGCCAATAATTCAATAATTGTCCAGTTGTGGCCTTGACATTTAGAAAGCATTTCTTCATATTTCTTCATGCCATTAGGCACTTCTAAAACAATGGAATAAAGTAAAACCAGATCCATTCCAGGATCCAACACCTAAAACAAAGAAAAGTCAGAAGTGAAAACAGAGAGAGAGAGAGAGAGAGAGAGAGAGAGAGAGAGAGAGAGAGAGAGAGAGAACAGACATCAGTGGCATCTTTGGGAGGTAAAATGAAAAGGGGAGCATTTAAAAAAGAATCTGGTTTGAAAGCAATAGAGGTGATTCAAAGTGCAACCCTATATATGTCTACTCAGAAGTAAGTCCTAGTGACTTCAACAGGTCTTACTCCCAGGTAAGTGAGGACAAAACTGCAGTCTCAAGGCTGCAACATTTACTAACAGGGAGGGAGCCACTTACTTCTGAGTAGACGTGTACTGGAGAGAGCAACTTTAGCTGGGTTTCCTTTTTCTCTTTACCTCACCCTAGGATTGTCTTCTTGGTGTTTTCTGTCACTTTAGCATCAACATTAAAGCCTCTCACTTAAAGACCAAAGACAGTTTTGAAAACGAAACAAAAACCAGAAGGTACAAACATATAAGAACGACTCTGGGCTGCTGGCATTGGCTGCCTGTATGTTTCTGAACCCAATGCAAGGTGCTGGTTTTAACCTATAAAGCCTTACATGGCTTGGGGCCACAATACCTGACGGAACGCCTCTCCTAACATAAGCCAACCCATACGCTATGCTTAACACCTACCGTCCACCTCTGGGTGCCTACTCCGAGGGAAGCTCGGAGGATGGCAACAAGGGAGAGGGCCTTCTCTGTGCTGACCCTGTAATTATGGAACCATCTGTTAGGGTAAGGCACAGGTTAACTGGGACCTGGGGAAAAGGTTGTTTTAATTGCGTTTTATGGTTTCATGGGAAAACAAGGATGGCAAAGGGGAGGTGGCCATCTGTCTGGGGGAGAAGAGACCGGAGCCAGACCGGCCATATCTGTCAACTGGCCTTGAGTGATTAAGCATCCCGGCCGAGAGGTGTGAAGACACTGCAAGAACAAAGCCGGAGGGAGAGGGGAAGGAGTGAAATGAAAAAGTCTTAGAAAGCCCCCTGTCAGAGCAACAGGGCGGTTGTGGGCTGGAAGCAGAGCGTGGAGTGACATAAGAATTATTAGAGTGTAGATTATTACTGCCTGTACTGGGTTCTTATATTATTGAGTCTTTTCCCTTGTATCCCTACCCTTAGCCTGAATAAAAGGTCTTAAACCTCACGTTGTGAGCTTGTAAGTGTCTGTGCCTGGGATCTGTGCTAAATCCAGTAGGGGACCGGCTGGAGCGCTGGGGTCTCTTCCTTTACACCATCTCCCCAATGCAACCCACCTGGCACCAACATTGTTATCTTCGGAGAAAGAGAGCCCCGGCCAGAAAAGTGTTTCCAAACATCCCAGAAGCATAAAAAAGCTTTTCCTTCCATACCTAGGAAAACCTCTTCCTGGTACAACCCCACAGACTCCAGCCAATCCTCAATCTCTTCAAACAAAGAGGGAGGCTCTGCCCGTGTCCCCAACTCCACCTGCAACAAAAGAAAGGAACTGTATGGGGATAGAGAGCGCCATCACACCAGCATTTTATCACACTTTCATCCTGCCTTGTTTACCATGTTGCCCCGCGACCCTCACATTATTTATTATTATTGATGATTCATTGCATTTGTATACCGCCCTATAGCCAAAGGTCTCTGGGGCGTTTACATAGGATAAGAACACTTAAAAACAATATACCAAATGTTAAAACTCAAAAACATACAAAAACATGACATTGTCCCTTTCCTGCAGTCATCTCACCTCGTTCCCTCCATTTTCCATGTTTTTCTAGGGTGGGGAAAGTCTGGTATTTTTTCTCCATGTGGGATAAAGCCGTCCTTCCATCCCCATGTATTGCCGTCTCCCCGCTATGTCACAGAACATCCCTTCTTGGGGGCGTTTGCATTGAAGGGCGGTCTTGCTGACGAAAGAGGTGGGCAGGGGCGGTTCTCTTCCAGTCTGCAGAACCACTCAACTGCTCAACCAGGAAGGGGGAAGGGAGGGTGCATGAAGACCCTGCACAGAAGGGAGCATCATCTCACCCCTAAAGGCAGAAATGGCGACCAGCCGATGCAACGCTAAATCGCTAAAATGCTAGACAACAAGGCAAAATAGCGCAGCAACACATGTGGAAGTGATCAGCGTCTGACACGCTAATGAAACGGAAATGGAAATCACAGGTGCATATCAGGGAGGCAGGAAGTAGGTGTGATGGAGCCCAGAGTGATAATCCAGCAGTGCTAATCCTTTCCTCCACCACATTTAGCAGCCCCATCAACTCTTATGATGGAGGACTCATCATGGTTAGATTTCTTGAAGAAGTGCTGAAATCGCTGCAGAACTTCATTTGGAGGCTGATTTCTTTAAAAAATAAATTGAACCAGCCCAGCTATTCAGCAGGAGTTTCTGTTGGTGAGCGGAAGATTTGGGAGGCCAGATCCATAATGACATCCTCAGGGGAACGTAGGGGAGATACAGCTCAGCAAGCTGAAGGCCAGATGCCCCCAGGTAAGAGCATTCAGAATATGTCACCTTTACATTGCTGGGCAGCCCTTGAATGGCACCATATGCCATGAAGGATGGAGACCTTCCAACCCTATTAACAACTATGAGGAGAAAAATAACAACCAAATATCCACAGGAGTCTTTCCCTCACAAATAGATACCCCAAGGTTTGTAGAGGGACAAATACACCTGGGAGGAGAGGGCCCAGAAGCCAGAATTTCCCAGCCCTGATCTCCAGATGCAATCGGAGAAGCCTAGAATCATAACTTTTGAGGAACCATCTTACAAAATCCATGAAGTCATGCACGTCTCCTTCTTAGTCATGAAAGGAGCACAACTCAAATGGCCTGTCTCAACCCAATACCTGCTCACCATAGACACCGCAGGATAGCAAAGGGACTCACCTCCAGAGCCTGAGGGACTTCCCCTCTTCCTTCTGAGCAACCCTCAAAGCTACAGCCTGTAGGGTTTGGGGTCTCCATGGCGGATCTCAGAATGTTTCGCCACAGAATAAACCAGAATGACCTCGATAAATATGTTGGGCCTTGAAAGGGAAATAGGAATAAGGGAGACTTGGTATTAACAGAAAGAGATCAAACTTCAAAATGGAAGACAGTACTTGATGGTTTTTAAAAATACTACCATTATAAACCCGACCAATGGTCCATCTAGTCCAGCATTCTGTTCACATGGGCCAACCAGCTGTCGACTGGGAATCTACAAGCAGGGCATAAGTACCACATCACCCTCCTACCCATGTTCCCCCCACACCTCGTGTGCATCGGCGTACGAAAGGTCCCATATAGCCATCAGGACTAGTAGCCATTGATAGGTGAGGTAGAGGAACACCTGGGACTCTGCCCGCCTGACGCTTCTGGGTGAGGAATTTCTGGCATTCATCATTTACTCTTTGATAAGGCTTTGAAGCATTATTAGTACAAAATCAATTTCCACTACAGTTTTCCATAAAAAGCCTGCCACCTTTTTCCTTCCGCTTTCGGGGATCACTGGGCATCTCTACCATCAAAGAGGCAAAGTCAACCCCCATGACTTTGCACACAGAGAGCAAGGAGCACCCATCACTTCTTCCCATGCCAGGGAAAAGAGGCCTCGCTCTGTATCTACTAGCCTTCTGGGCCAAATCTTTCCCACCACTCTTCTAGCCACAGAGGATCTTGGCAGGATCTACACCACTGCTTGAAAGCGTTTAAAAATGGTTTATAACAGTTTTGACAACAGTTGGAGCCCAGGACACACTCGATATACAGTTGTCAAAACTGTTATAAAGCGCTTTAAAGCAGTATTGAAGATCCGGTCTCTGCTTGTCTGCTCTTTGGAGTTGCAAGGTCTTACTCGAATTCTTCTCGAAATGCTACAAATTCTAAATATACAAATAAATGTGAATTATAAGACATCTATGGCTCCTGGTGGTGCCACATAGACCCATCCTCCGACTGGAGTCCACCAGGGGAAGAGCCTTCAGCGTGGTGGCCCCCCTCCTGTGGAATTCCCTGCCTCTGGAGGTCAGACAGGCGTCAACTCCGTATTCCTTTCGGCACCTCCTGAAAACGTCGTTGTTCCAGGAAATCTTCCCTTAATGACCAGCCACGGTTCACTTTGCATTTTGCTTTTTTAAAAATCTATTTTAAGGTGTTTTATTCTGTTTTTTACTTCATTTTATCTTGTACACAGCTCCAAAATGTTGAATAAGGAGTGGTATATAAATATGGTAAATAAATAAATAAATAAATAAATAAATAAATAAATAATAGCCTAGCAATGGTAAGTAAAAGCCCCTGTTCTCTGCATGCTGATATTTGCTGAAGAAATTGCTTCCTCTACCCTCTGCTAAGGCTTTTAACGAGGGCTACTGGAAAAGCCTGCCAGGTCTACACCAAGCAGGATGCAACACTTTGAAAGCTTTTGGAAAACTGATATTGGCAAAACCATGATCAACCATTTGAAAACAGCAGCATAGATCCTGCCAAGATCTCCACTACCATTTTCCATACAAAAGCCTGCTAAAGAGTTCCTTTCTCTTTTGGGGTTCATGGGGACAATTCTGTCATCGAAGAGGCTGCTGCAAATACCCCCTTTCCCTCCCAATGACGCTGCATGCAGAACGCAACAAGTGGTCATCACTTCTCACCATGCCAGGGAAACAAGCCTTGCTCTCTAGTCCAGGTCCGGGCCCAATTCAAAGTGCTGGTATTAACATTTAAAGCCCTAAACGCCTCCTCCCATAAGTACCTGCCCAGACCCTAAGGTCATCCTCAGGGGTCCTTCTCCATGAGCCCCTGCCAAAGGAAGTGAGGCAGGCGGATACCAGGAGCACAGCCTTCTCTGCTGTGGCACCCCAGCTGGAGGTTCACTTGCCACCTACATTATATGCCTTTAGACGCCAGGTGAAGACCTTTTTATTTTCCCAGCATTTTAACAGTCTATAAATGAATTTTCACTTGGTGTTTCAAATTTGTAATTTTGCATTACTGCTGTTTTTATATGGTTGAGCTCCTATATTGTATTTTATATTATGGTTTTATACTGTTGTTTTACACTTTGGTTTTAATTTTTGTGAACCGCCCAGAGACCTCCGGCTATTGGGCAGTACAGAAATGTAATAAATAAATAAATAAATAAATAAGTAAAATCCTCTAGCCTTCCTGGCCAAATTCCTCCCTCTCTTCTAGGCACAGAGCACCGCATCTCTGCTTCTCTTTTCTTGAGCTCACCTGAAAGCTAAGGAGGCAACAAAGGCCAGAAGCAAACCAGGAGCCCTTCCAGGTGAGGAAAACACAGGCACAACAGCAGCCAGTGAGTTCACTTCCAAGAGCAACAGAGGAGGAAAAAGTTTGCCTGCTCTCCTGCAGGTAATCAGGCTCTGCTATTCCTTGAGCTCTTGCTGGCTGTAGCTTTAGGATTTATCACTTTCCTTCTGCCTCCCAAACCATCTCTCTCTCCTACCTGCATTGGCTCACATCAAAGGAGCCAGCTGTTGGCCATTTCTCTTGCGTTTGCAAGGGTTGCTGGGAATTGTAGTTCACAGCAAGAAGAAAGCTTGGTTGGATAGGGAGGTCACTTGATCTAGAACACCTGGCGAAGAAATGGAGAAAGGAAAGCACACTTCCCGATTTTGCTTGACGTGGGGGATAAAAGTTTAGAAAGAGACTGGGAGATGAGGGGTTCACTGCCATATTGGGCTGCCCCTGATGCCTAGTGGGGAAGGCCCCACCTTACAATGTGGGTGTGCCTTAAATAAAGGGTATAATAAGGGCAGGCTTGCAGATGAGCATAACCAACCTCTATGAGGTCCAAGCAACACATTCTGTCTGCAAATGCGTAACATTGGATTTCCATTAGAAACATAGGTGTGCACAAGGGGTGTCCCAGGTGTGCCCAGGCACATCCTAATGTCTCAAGCCAAATTGATGGGGGCTTTGAGTAGGGATCCAGAGGGGAATCCAGACACAGCCGGAACGGTCCTCCGGCTGCCTGCCATAATGCCAAAGAATCATTGCCTCGGGGAGAGAGAGAGAGAGAGAGAGAGAGAGAGATTCTCTGGGTGCCCACCCTGATGAAAAGTGCTCCACACGCCTATGACTAGAAAGCAGAGAATGAAGAAATAAATGAAACCAAAAAGGAGGACAACATGATCGCCATGTTAAAATTATTTTTAAAAAATAATTTTAAAACCTCAAACTTTAAAAAAAATCCTAAAACTCAATGGATGGACAGATCTGTTTCAAACTTGGCATAGCTAAAGTCCTTGTTAAGAGCAATCATGGTGCCAAGATTCATCTCTCTATCTTTAAAAGTATCATTAATTTTTTAAAAAAAATCTTCACATTTTAAAAAATTCCTAAAAATCAATAGATGAACAGATCTGTTTCAAATTTGGTATGGCTAAAGCTCTACCTAAAAACTATCATGGTGCCAACTTTCATCTCTTTATCTTTAAAAATGACAATTGTAAAAATGATAATTTTACACCCACAATTTTTAAAAAAATCCCTAAAAAATCAATGGATCAACAGAACTGTTTCTAATTTGGTATGACTAAAGCCCCTCCTAGGAGCTACCATCATACCAAGTTTCTAGTCTTTATCTTTAAAAATGACAGTGTTATAAGCATTTTTGTTAATTCCCATTGGAGCTGCTCTTTGGGAAAAAAATCCGGATTTCCCCTCCCCCTCCCGGATTTGTCATCAAAAACCCGGGCAAATCCAGTCATATGGTCACCCTAAATGAGGTGTAGAGTAAACACTTCCTCCCCATGGCTGCCTCTTAGCTGCGAATTGTCCACTTCCCAAGTGGCAGTTTTGAGGGGGAAGTCCATCATGTCTGCATGTAATGTGTAGTTCAACCTTGAAAATCAGATGTAAGGAGCTACACTTTAGTCATGCCACACCCAGCTGGCACTAGAGGAACGATTTTCAAGCAAAGGCCGGCTACTTACATGCAATAATTTGTTCACAATAAGGCTGTGAACACTGGAAGGTTTTAGGAGAGACGGAGGCCTAGTAGATGGAGGAGCAAAAGAGGTCAATTTATTCAGAGAACGCTTAAGCGGGAATAAAGTATGTAGAGTTAAACACTAGCATTTTTTGGTGATTCCCAGTTTACCGAAAATTGATGTCGATATTAGCCACATTGAGCAGGGGGTTGGACTCAATGGCCTCATAGGCCCCTTCCAACTCTACTACTCCATGATTCTTTGCTTTATCACACCAGGGTTATACTGTGCAGTCACTGCAAATTGCGTGCAAAGGACTACGAAGTTTTCCATCTTATAATCTCCTTTTATTGTGAAGTACTCCCATGCATCCTACTTTAATTGTGGTATAAAGGCAAAAGACTCATCATATTTAGCCACTAGTTTTTGAGCGTATCATTTCCAAGCAGCCACTGGGGCGCAGGAGCAGGATTTGAAGAAAAATTAAACAAATGCTTACAACTGTGTGAGCTTTAAAGATAAAGACATCAAAATTGGCACAGTAATAGATATTAAGGCGAGCTTTAAGCATTCCAAATGTGAAGTGGATTGGGTCATCCGTTGATTTTTATTTTTATTTTTTTACATTTCCCCCCTTTAACCCATTTCCTGGTTGCCCTGCACGGTTATGCTCCAGGTTGTAGCCCAGCACGCAAACTACCCCCCAAGGGTCTCTTCCCCCCACCCACTCAGGGCCGGTGCCAGACTATTCTGCGCCCTAGGACAGGCAAGCTACCTGAACACACACACACCCAAAAAATTGCCAACTTTGATTCAGCTGTTCCAAATGAGTTTCTGAACTATTATATTTAACTTTTATTATGTTTTTTCTTAAAACAGCTAATGTGTATAAAACTGTGACCCTTAAATGTCAGTACTGCCCCCCTCTGAGGTCTGCACCATAGGCGGCTGCCTAGTGGGCCTAATAGTAGCGCCAGCCCTCTGCCCCCTCCTCCCACCGGCTGCAGGTCACCAGCGTTTGCTGTCAAAACTGCAAGCAGTCCGTGGAGGAGGAGGCTGCCCGGCTCGGGATCCCCCAGCCTGCCACCCTCGTCCTTTTGCCTTTCAGCCGCACACACGTACACAAAACCACATATTTATATGGGTGAAAGGAGAGGCCAGTGTGGCATTGCCCTGCAGGGTCATGCTCTGGGTTGCAGCCCAGCACCCGAACTACGCCCCCCAAAGGCATCGTCACTGCTTCCCGGAGCACAGGGGCAGCAGTGGGGAAAGGAACGAGTGCACTTGAACGAGGCAGCAGACAAGTGCTAACGGGGACGTCTCGCTCGCCCACTGCCCGTTCAACAATTTTGTTGTCAAATTCAAGTTGAAAATGGTGGAAGGAATGAGGCAGCTTATAGGCGGAAAGGAGGGAAATTGGCCAATCACATCGAAGCTACACCCACATGTCACAAGGCAATTTACCTCCCCCAAGAACGCACAATCATAATGCAATGCAAAGTCGGATGTTAGCCAAAAAGTCACGCTAAAAAGGAAATCAAAATAGGTGCATTAGTGTGGATAAAAGCTGCCACTGTGGTGAATGGAAGGCTGCGTCACGTGTCCAAAAATGAGAATCTGCACATTTACCCCAGTGTAAAGAGCCCGTTTAGATGTGCCCTGGATCCTTTTAACTGCAGGTGCCATGAATGGCACCAGGGACCTTTGGAATGGGCATTCAGTCATGCGTGGGCAGGCTGCTGAAATTGGATAAGCGATGTCTCCTAACTATCCATGATCAACGGGGCAATGGATTTTTTTAAAAAATCACTGAGGAAAAAAGTACATCCAACTTTATTATTAAACAGAATAATTCATTGCCAAACATCCCATACACTCCCAAAACATCAACTCCTGTCATAGTTGACACCTTTGGAAAGTTCTCCTCCAGCTCTAGGTTTAATTCAGTTTCTTTGATAAATAATTGGGCTAGATTAGAATACAAGCCAGTGCTGTCATTTCAGCATATAGCTTTTCTGCAATAAGAATGCCCTGACCTCAAAACAAGATGGGAGCAGCATTTATTCTGGCCTTCAGAAAAAACAATTTCTTATCTGCACTCTCTTCAGGGTTTCATAAAAAGGAGAACATTTAATACCTCCACCCATTAAAAACCTTAAAAACAGTCAATTGATACAATTAAAACCAGCAATAAACAAGCAAAATCTCAAACAAGGCCCTCCAGCTGGGGCAACTGCTAAAAAGACCCTGCTTCATTCAATAACATTCTGAGGCTCGCACCCATTGAAGGAGGGATGCAGGTGAGTGGGGGTTTTACCAGTTGTGGTGGGGTTGTTTTATGTGAATGATCTGTGTGCTCTTCTGAGGGCTTTACCATGTTCAAAGCAGCTAAATCATGGTGTCTTCCTAGTGTGAAATGTCTCATGAACATAAAGGCTTGATATATCTTCAAATCTATTGTCACAAATCAAAGCAGTTGTGCCGTTTCTCCCTTTTCCATATTCATGGATGGCTTTCAAAGTTCCGTCTGCAAGTTAAGCACTTCCAAGACATGGAACATTTATGTCATGAGTCATTCGATGTCTATTAAGTTGGGACTTCTGACAATCTCTTTCCACACTCTGGGCATTCATCATTTTTCTCCCAAAGTGTGAAAAGAGATTGTCAGAATGTAGAAAACATCATAGGACAATTTTAGCATTTATATGGTTTATCCCGTGTGAAATCTTGCATGTATTTCACGTCATTCACTTGTAACAAAGCTCTTCCCACATTATGCACTTTTATAGGGTTTCTCCCCTTTGTGAATTCTTTGATGTACTTTAAGTTTTGAACATGTAATGAAGCTCTTCCCACATTTTACACATGTATAGGGTTTCTCCCCTCTGTGAATTCTTTGATGTACTTTAAGTTTTGAACACGTAATGAAGCTCTTCCCACATTCAGCACATGTATAGGGTTTCTCCCCCGTGTGAATTCTTCGATGTACTTTAAGTTGACCATGTGTAACAAAGCTCTTCCCACATTCTGCACATTTATAGGGTTTCTCCCCTGTGTGAATTTTTTGATGTGCTTTAAGTGTTGAATTCATCACAAAGCTTTTCCCACATTCAGCACATTTATACGGTTTCTCCCCTGTATGACTCCTTTGATGTCTTTTTAGTTTTACATTTGTCACAAAGTTCTTCCTACATTCTCCACACGTATAAGGTTTCTCCCCTGTGTGAATTCTTTCATGTACTTTAAGATCAGATTTCGTATTAAAGCTCTTCCCACAGTCTGCACATGTATAGGGTTTCTCCCCGGTGTGAATTCTTTGATGCACTTTAATATCTGATATCGTATTAAAGCTCTTCCCACAGTCTGCACATGTGTAGGGTTTCTCCCCTGTGTGAATTCTTCGATGTATTTTAAGTTGACCACGTGTAACAAAGCTCTTCCCACATTCTGCACATGTATAGGGTTTCTCTCCTGTGTGAATTCTTTGATGCACTTTAAGATCACATTTCGTATTAAAGCTCTTCCCACAGTCTGCACATATATATGGTTTCTTCCCTGTGTGAATTCTTTGATGCACTTTAAGATCTGATTTCATAATAAAGCTCTTCCCACAGTCTGCACATGTATAGGGTTTCTCACTTGTGTGACGTCTTTGATGTATTTCAAGTGCTGAATTGCAACTGAAGCCCTTTCCACACACTGAGCATTTACAGGCTTTCTCCTCTCCCTGGATTTCCAACCTTGAAAGAACATCCTCACTGGCTCGGTCTCCTGTTCGTTGTTCTTGTTCAAGACAGCTGCTACTCAGGCAGGGAACAGATATGTCCCTCTCCTGCCCCTCAGAGACAAGGTCTCTGATCATGCATGAATATTGAAATTCTTCATTGGTAGCGTGATGACTCGCATGCATCTCTGTGCCTGGAGAATGGGGCAGCCCCTCTCCCTGTGCAGGAGAAGAAAATGGCATGATCTGGCCATGGGTTTGTGTAAAACTTGGGGGTATAAATGGAGGGTTTATAAGAATTAATGGAGGGTTTGAATGCTCTGGGAAGGTGAAGGAATTGAATGAAGGAATGGGGTCTGTTGGACAAAGAGAGTAAGATTCAGAAGGAAGAGGGGTAGTCAGCTGGAGACCGACTTCCTGGGTGCCAATGTTGTCAGGGGAACAGAAAAGGCTCCCCACTGCAGATGCAGAGGGTTCAACTCCTGTAAGGGACCTTTGATGCATTCTCGGGTTTGGTATGAAACTAAAGCTCTTTCCACATTCTTCACAAATATACAAGGTCAAATCTTCATTGATTCTCTGTTGTGAACCAAGGCCTGCATTTTGGCTGAAGTTCTTTCCACAGACTGAGCATATATAAAGTTTCTCCTCAGTATGGATTCCTTCTCGCCTTATGGATTCATCTGGATTCTCAAAAGTGGCTCTTCCTTGTCCTTGCACTGCTCCTTCCAAAGGTAATCCATGTGCTCCTTCCTCGTTCTCACTCCCCTGCACATCACCTGCTGGAAGAATGAGAAAATTCAATAAACAAAATATCTTTGGACGTAGCAGATTGCATTTAGGGCTTTCCATATTAGGGTGACCATATTTTGGAAAACAAAAAGGAGGACAACATGGTCACCCCCAAGGGGGCGTGTCCAGCACCAAGGGGGCGTGCCCACCCGAACATAGCCTTGGTCACATGTCTGATTTTACAGCACACATTTAAGACAAATCTCTTCTTCATAACATCTTAATGTTAAAATCACTGAAATAAAGAACAAGTGAGAGATTCAATGTACCTGAAATTAACTTCACTCACTCCTACTTTTGTAGGTTTTGCTGTACTTTGAAGCTTTTGCTATACTCTTTGTGTTATTTTATTTATTTATTTATTTATTTATTTATTTATTTATTTATTTTATTACATTTATATACCGCCCCACAGCCGAAGCTCTCTGGGCGGTTTACAACAATTAAAAATAGTAAACATTAAAAGTATACAAAAATTTAAAAAACATAAAAACAGTATAAAAACAACAGTATAAAAAGTGTTACATTCTCACCTTCCCTCACATATTTTTTCTGACTGTATCTTCACTCATTGCAAGCTGCTGTTGTTGTTAACAGGGTTTGCTACTAGCCCCAGATCTGTTTCAAATTTGGTATGGCTAAAGCTCTACCTAAAAGCTATCATGGTGCCAACTTTCAGCTCTTTATCTTTAAAAATGACAGTTTAAAAAATAATAATTTTTAAACCTCATTTTTAAAAAAAATCCTAAAAAATCAATGGATGAAAGGATCTCTTTCAAATTTGGTGTGGCTAAAGCTCTACCTAAATCCTATCATGGTACAAAGTTTCATCACTTTATCTTTAAAAATGACTATTTTAAAAATAATAATTTTAAAACCTCAATTTTTAAAAAATTCCTAAAAAATCAATGGATGAACGGATCTGTTTCAAATTTGGTGTGGCTAAAGCTCTACCTAAGTCCTTTCATGGTGCAAAGTTTCATCTCTTTATCTTTAAAAATGATGATTTAAAAAATAATAATTTTAAAACCTTAATTTTTAAAAAATTCCTAAAAAATCAGTGGATGAACAGATCCGTTTCAAATTTGGTATGACTAAAGCCCTTCCTAAGAGCTACCATTGTGCCAAGTTTCATGTCTTTATCTTAAAAAATGACGGAGTTATAAGCATTTTTGTTAATTCCCATTAGAGCTGCTCTTTGCAAAAAATCCGGATTTCCCCTCCCCCTCCCGGATTTGCCGGTTTGCACCAGAAATCCGGCCATATGGTCACCCTATTCCATATTCACCCAAGTTCCATAAGGACAGGCAATTGGGGCTGAAAAGATCACGCCTTTGTGAGATGCATTATTTAGACAGTGGGGTTTGGAATCCCGTGCTGTCCGTAGTTCCAGCTTCTTCCCTGCCTTTGAGCTGCTGGCTGTCAGTGGGCTTTTATCCCACACCTTCACCAAGTTCTCCTGCTTTCAGTTTCTTTATGGGATTAAGATCAGCACCTTTACACATGCTTTTTTCGGGTGGGGGGGGGCTTGTCGCTTTGTCTTTTTACAGGTTATTGTTATTTAGATACTTATTTATTTATTACATTCATATACCGCCCCATAGCCGAAGCTCTCAAGGCAGTTTACAGAAGTTAGAAACAGTGAATATTATTTAAAACCACAAATTCATTATACAGCCACTCTGAAGGGATCCACACTAGTCAAGTTAGAACGTGTCTTACCCTTTTTTAAATGTGCATTTGGTAGTATTTCGTGACATGACGTTCAGTTTGAGACGTTTTATTGTTGTCTGTTCTCTTGTTTTTATTTTGAACTTCTCTGAAATAAGTCGCTCTATTTGGAATGATGTGGCCGATTTCATTGTATTAAATGGATTTCCTGTAGTTCTTAATTAGCCAATCGCAATCCTGGGGGCATGTTTATGTAATTTCCATGCCCAAAGTTGGAGCCTTTTTTTTTTTTAAAGCCTCTTTTTTGCAGACTTTTTTTAGTTTCAGTTTTGAGAGGCTGTTTCCTGGTTTTCTTTGCCGGTGGAGAGAATAGGAAGTGGGAGGGGAAATTGGCAGATTTTTTTGGGGGGGGGGGAGAACAAATGGATTTGTTTTCTTAGTGTGGCCAAAAGGAATGTATTCCCACGGAAAGAGAAAAGTAAGTAAACGTTTTAAAAACTGCTATGTTTTAAATTGTTCAAAAACAAAATGTTCAAGGGCTGTAAAAACAACTTTTCATGTACTAGTGTAGGTCCCCTCTAAGTGGCACTGTGAATAGCACAATTGTGTAATTTCACAGTATATATAGCACCATTTGGGGGGGGGGATACTGCACGTTCCCCCAAATAAAAAAACAAAAAACTTTGGAAAAGGTTGCAAAGCATGGCAGAGGCCTGGTGGATGACGACATCATGTCAAGAACCCACTGTTGTGCCTCTATTGGGATGGAGGGCTGAGAACATCTGAGATGGAGAGTGTTTGGGGAGGGGCCCAGCACAAGGGCAAGCAGAAGATATTGGCAGCTTGACCCAGCTTGCCTCGCTCATGAAACAGCCTCAGCCTAAAAGACAAGCCCCAACCTCCATTCAGGTGCTGCAAGCAATGGTTGTTTATGCTGATCCAGAGCAGTAAACGTTCCGTCGAGCCAGCTCCTAGACCCAGCTTAGATTATTCTTGAACGCAGAATGACTGACTATTCTTCAGCAAGTCCCTATATCTGGTTTTATTTTCCTTTCCTTCAGATAGATATCTTTCACTTATTGACCTTGGACTATTTAATAGGACTGTGCGGAGCGACTTTGCTCCACTTTGAAATTGGAAGCATTGCTGAGACAAGATGCTGCTCTACTCTGATTTTTGAAGCAGATCTGTCTCTGTGCTTCGTTGAAGCTTCACCAGAGCTTCAATCCAGCTTTGAGGGTCCTTCAAAAACTTCAATCCAGTTTTGGATAACCATACCATTGCAGTATATGGAAAATAATTAAAATGCTGTCATTTTTAAAGATAAAATGATGTAACCTGGCACTATGATAGTTCATAAGTGGAGCTTTAGCCATAACAAATTTGAAGCAGATCCATTCATCCCTTGAGTTTTACGGAAATGTTGAATTTGGAATAATTGCCCTATTGTAGTCTATGGAAATTAACAAAATTGCTTACATCTCTGTCATTTATACAGATAAAGAGATGAAACCTTGCACCATAATAGCTCCTAAGTAGGGTTTGCCAAGTTTGAAGCAAATCCATTTACGCCTTGATATTTAGCATTTTTAAAAATCCCCCCAAATCATTTCCCTCTGGCAAAGACACACACACACCATCCTATCTCCAAAGTTAAACTCTCTTCCGAGATAAGCAGAGTTAGAAGCGTCTCTCAGCAGGAATGCAGCAAAGACTCAAAAGAAGGCTAAGAATACTTTTTTAAAGTTTGTTCAGTTACAGCATCACAATTATATTCACAACGATCATGTCAGTTACACAGCAGCAGCATTACAGATAGGGTAAAGATGGAGGGGATAAGTAGTCATACACAAAACACAGATATATATAGATAGATAGATAGATAGATAGATAGATAGATAGATAGATAGATATAGATATAGATATAGATATAGATATATATGGCAAAAACTGTACAGTCATCCCAGCCACTAATTGACTAATTGAAAAAGCATCTTATGCCAATAATTCAATAATTGTCCAGTTGTGGCCTTGACATTTAGAAAGCATTTCTTCATATTTCTTCATGCCATTAGGCACTTCTAAAACAATGGAATAAAGTAAAACCAGATCCATTCCAGGATCCAACACCTAAAACAAAGAAAAGTCAGAAGTGAAAAGAGAGAGAGAGAGAGAGAGAGAGAGAGAGAGAGAGAGAGAGAGAGAGAGAGAGAGAGCAGACATCAGTGGCATCTTTGGGAGGTAAAATGAAAAGGGGAGCATTTAAAAAAGAATCTGGTTTGAAAGCAATAGAGGTGATTCAAAGTGCAACCCTATATATGTCTACTCAGAAGTAAGTCCTAGTGACTTCAACAGGTCTTACTCCCAGGTAAGTGAGGACAAAACTGCAGTCTCGGGGCAGCAACATTTACTAACAGGGAGGGAGCCACTTACTTCTGAGTAGACGTGTACTGGAGAGAGCAACTTTAGCTGGGTTTCCTTTTTCTCTTTACCTCACCTTAGGATTGTCTTCTTGGGGTTTTCTGTCACTTTAGCATCAACATTAAAGCCTCTCACTTAAAGACCAAAGACAGTTTTGAAAACGAAACAAAAACCAGAAAGTTCAAACATATAAGAACGACTCTGGGCTGCTGGCATTGGCTGCCTGTGGGTTTCCAAGCCCCATTCAAGGTGCTGGTTTTAACCTATAAAGCCTTACATGGCTTGGGGCCACAATACCTGACGGAACGCCTCTCCCAACATAAGCCAACCCATACGCTATGCTTAACACCTACCGTCCACCTCCGGGTGCCTACTCTGAGGGAAGCTCGGAGGATGGCAACAAGGGAGAGGGCCTTCTCTGTGCTGACCCCGTAATTATGGAACCATCTGTTAGGGTAAGGCACAGGTTAACTGGGACCTGGGGAAAAGGTTGTTTTAATTGCGTTTTATGGTTTCATGGGAAGATAAGGATGGCAAAGGGGAGGCGGCCATCTGTCTGGGGAAGAAGAGACCGGAGCCAGACCGGCCATATCTGTCAACTGGCCTTGAGTGATTAAGCATCCCGGCCGAGAGGTGTGAAGACACTACAAGAACAAAGCCGGAGGGAGAGGGGAAGGAGTGAAATGAAAAAGTCTAAGAAAACCCCGTCAGAGCAACAGGGCAGTTGTCGGCTGGAAGCAGAGCGTGGAGTGACATAAGAATTATTAGAGTGTAGATTATTACTTCCTGTACTGGGTTCTTATATTACTGAGTCTTTTCCCTTGTATCCCTACCCTTAGCCTGAATAAAAGGTCTTAAACCTCACATTGTGAGCTTGTAAGTGTCTGTGCCTGGGATCCGTGCTAAATCCAGTAGGGGACCGGCTGGAACGCTGGGGTCTCTTCCTTTACACCATCTCCCCAATGCAACCCACCTGGCACCAACATTGTTATCTTCGGAGAAAGAGAGCCCCGGCCAGAAAAGTGTTTCCAAACATCCCAGAAGCATAAAAAAGCTTTTCCTTCCTTACCTAGGAAAACCTCTTCCTGGTACAACCCCACAGACTCCAGCCAGTCCTCAATCTCTTCAAACAAAGAGGGAGGCTCTGCCCGTGTCCCCAACTCTACCTGCAACAAAAGAAAGGAACTGTATGGGGATAGAGAGCGCCATCACACCAGCATTTTATCACACTTTCATCCTGCCTTGTTTACCATGTTGCCCCGCGACCCTCACATTATTTATTATTATTGATGATTCATTGCATTTGTATACCGCCCTATAGCCAAAGGTCTCTGGGGCGTTTACATAGGATAAGAACACTTAAAAACAATATACCAAATGTTAAAACTCAAAAACATACAAAAACATGACATTGTCCCTTTCCTGCAGTCATCTCACCTCCTTCCCTCCATTTTCCATGTTTTTCTAGGGTGGGGAAAGTATGGTATTTTTTCTCCATGTGGGATAAAGCCGTCCTTCCATCCCCATGTATTGCCGTCTACCCGCTATGTCACAGAACATCCCTTCTTGGGGGCGTTTGCATTGAAGGGCGGTCTTGCTGACGAAAGAGGTGGGCAGGGGCTGTTCTCCTCCAGTCTGCAGAACCACTCAACTGCTCAATCAGGAAGGGGTAGGGAGGGCGCATGAAGACCACGCACAGAAGGGAGCATCATCTCACCCCTAAAGGCAGAAATGGCGACCAGCCGATGCAACGCTAAATCACTAAAATGCTAGACAACAAGGCAAAATAGCGCAGCAACACATGTGGAAGTGACCAGCGTCTGATACGCTAATGAAACGGAAATGGAAATCACAGGTGCATATCAGGGAGGCAGGAAGTAGGTGTGATGGAGCCCAGAGTGATAATCTAGCAGTGCTAATCCTTTCCTCCACCACATTTAGCAGCCCCATCAACTCTTATGATGGAGGACTCATCATGGTTAGATTTCTTGAAGAAGTGCTGAAATCGCTGCAGAACTTCATTTGGAGGCTGATTTCTTTAAAAAATAAATTGAACCAGCCCAGCTATTCAGCAGGAGTTTCTGTTGGTGAGCGGAAGATTTGGGAGGCCAGATCCATAATGACATCCTCAGGGGAACGTAGGGGAGATACAGCTCAGCAAGCTGAAGGCCAGATGCCCCCAGGTAAGAGCATTCAGAAGATGTCACCTTTACATTGCTGGGCAGCCCTTGAATGGCACCATATGCCATGAAGGATGGAGACCTTCCAACCCTATTAACAACTATGAGGAGAAAAATAACAACCAAATATCCACAGGAGTCTTTCCCTCACAAATAGATACCCCAAGGTTTGTAGAGGGACAAATACACCTGGGAGGAGAGGGCCCAGAAGCCAGAATTTCCCAGCCCTGATCTCCAGATGCAATCGGAGAAGCCTAGAATCACAACTTTTGAGGAACCATCTTACAAAATCCATGAAGTCATGCACGTCTCCTTCTTAGTCATGAAAGGAGCACAACTCAAATGGCCTGTCTCAACCCAATACCTGCTCACCATAGACACCGCAGGATAGCAAAGGGACTCACCTCCAGAGCCTGAGGGACTTCCCCTCTTCCTTCTGAGCAACCCTCAAAGCTACAGCCTGTAGGGTTTGGGGTCTCCATGGCGGATCTCAGAATGTTTCGCCACAGAATAAACCAGAATGACCTCGATAAATATGTTGGGCCTTGAAAGGGAAATAGGAATGAGGGAGACATGGTAATAACAGAAAGAGATTAAACTTCAAAATGGAAGACAGTATTTTATGTTTTTTAAAAATAATACCATTATGAACCCGACCAATGGTCCATCTAGTCCAGCATTCTGTTCACATGGGCCAACCAGCTTTTGACTGGGAATCTACAAGCAGGGCATAAGTGCCACATCACCCTCCTACCCATGTTCCCCCCACACCTCGTGTGCATTGGCGTATGAAAGGTCCCATATAGCCATCAGGACTAGTAGCCATTGATAGGTGAGGTAGAGGAACGCCTGGGACTCTGCCCGCTTGACGCTTCTGGGTGAGGAATTTCTGGCATTCGTCACCTACTCTCTGATAAGGCTTTGAAGCATTATTAGTACAAAATCAGTCTCCACTACAGTTTTCCATAAGAAAGCCTGCCACCTTTTTCCTTCCGCTTTCGGGGATCACCAGGCATCTCTACCATCAAAGAGGCAAAGTCAACCCTCATTGCTCTTTGCACACAGAGAGCAAGGAGCACCCATCACTTCTTACTATGCCAGGGAAAAGAGGCCTCGCTCTGTATCTACTAGCCTTCTGGGCCAAATCTTTCCCACCACTCCTCTAGCCACAGAGGATCTTGGCAGGATCTACACCACTGCTTGAAAGCATTTAAAAGGGCTTTATAACAGTTTTGACAACAGTTGGAGCCCAGGACACACTCGATATACAGTTGTCAAAACTGTTATAAAGCGCTTTAAAGCAGTATTGAAGACCCGGTCTCTGCTTGTCTGCTCTTTGGAGCTGCAAGGTCTTACTCAAATTCTTCTCAAAATGCTACAAATTCTAAATATACAAATAGATGTGAATTATAAGACATCTATGGCTCCTGGTGGTGCCACATAGACCCATCCTCCGACTGGAGTCCACCAGGGGAAGAGCCTTCAGCGTGGTGGCCCCCCTCCTATGGAATTCACTGCCTCCGGAGGTCAGACAGGCGGAAACTCCGTGTTCCTTTCGGCACCTCCTGAAAACGTCATTCTTCCAGGAAACCTTCCCTTAATGACCAGCCACAGTTCACTTTGCATTTTGCTTTTTTTTTAATTATTTTAAGGTGTTTTATTCTGTTTTTTACTTCATTTTATCTTGTACACTGCTCCAAAATGTTGAATAAGGAGTGGTATATAAATATGGTAAGTAAATAAATAAATAAATAAATAGCCTAGTAATGGCAAGTAAAAGCCCCTGGTCTCTGCATGCTGATATTTGCTGAAGAAATTGCTTCCTCTACCCTCTGCTAAGGCTTTTAACGAGGGCTACTGGAAAAGCCTGCCAGGTCTACACCAAGCAGGATGCAACACTTTGAAAGCTTTTGGAAAACTGACATTGGCAAAACCATTATCAACCATTTGAACACAGCAGCATAGATCCTGCCAAGATCGCCACTACCAGTTTCCATACAAAAGCCCGCTAAAGAGTTCCTTTCTCTTTTGGGGTTCATGGGGACAATTCTGTCATTGGAGAGGCCGCTGCAAAGAAAAAAACCCCCCAATGACGCTGCATGCAGAACGCAACAAGTCGTCATCACTTCTCACCATGCCAGGGAAACGAGCCTTGCTCTCTAGTCCAGGTCCGGGCCCGATTCAAAGTGCTGGTATTAACATTTAAAGCCCTAAACGGCTTGGCGCCAGGCTATCTGAGGGAACGCCTCCTCCCATAAGTACCTGCCCAGACCCTAAGGTCATCCTCAGGGGTCCTTCTCCGCGAGCCCCTGCCAAAGGAAGTGAGGCAGGCGGATACCAAGAGCAGGGCCTTCTCTGCTGTAGCACCCCGGCTGGAGGTTCGCTTGCCACCTACATTATATGCTTTTAGACACCAGGTGAAGACCTTTTTATTTTCCCAGCATTTTACCAGTCAATAAATGAATTTTCACTTGGTGTTTCAAATTTATAATTTTGCATTACTGCTGTTTTATATGGTTGAGCTATATTGTATTTTATATTATGGTTTTATACTGTTGTTTTACACTTTGGTTTTAATTTTTGTGAACCGCACAGAGAGCTCCAGATATTGGGTGGTACAGAAATGTAATAAATAAATGAATAAATAAATAAATAAAATCCTCTAGCCTTCCTGGCCAAATTCCTCCCCCTCTTCTAGGCACAGAGCACCGCGTCTCTGCTTCTCTTTTCTTGAGCTCACCTGAAAGCTAAGGAGGCAACAAAGGCCAGAAGAGGAAAACACAGGCACAACAGCAGCCAGTGAGTTCATTTCCAAGAGCAACAGAGGAGTAAAAAGTTTGCCTGCTCTCCTGCAGGTAATCAGGCTCTGCTATTCCTTGAGCTCTTGCTGGGTGCAGCTTTAGGATTTATCACTTTCCTTCTGCCTCCCAATCCAACTCTCTCTCCTACCTGCATTGGCTCTCATCAAAGGGGCCAGCTGTTGGCCATTTCTCTTGCGTTTGCAAGGGTTGCTGGGAATTGTAGTTCACAGCAAGAAGAAAGCTTGGATAGGGAGGTCACTTGATCTAGAACACCTGGGGAAGAAAGGGAGAAAGGAAAGCACACTTCCTGATTTTGCTTGACGTGGGGGATAAAAGTTTAGAAAGAGACTGGGAGATGAGGGGTTCACTGCCATATTGGGCTGCCCCTGATGCCTAGTGGGGAAGCCCCCACCTTACAATGTGGGTGTGCCTTCAATAAAGGGCGTAATGAGGGCAGGCTTGCAGATGAGCATAACCAACCTCTATGAGGTCCAAGCAACACATTCTGTCTGCAAATGCGTAACATTGGATTTCCATTAGAAACATAGGTGTGCACAAGGGGTGTCCCAGGTGTGCCCAGGCACATCCTAATGTCTCAAGCCGAATTGATGGGGGCTTTGAGTAGGGATCCAGAGGGGAATCCAGACACAGCCGGAACGGTCCTCCGGCTGCCTGCCATAATGCCAAAGAATCATTGCCTCGGGGAGAGAGAGAGAGAGAGAGAGATTCCCTGGGTGTCCACCCTGATGAAAAGTGCTCCACACGCCTATGACTAGAAAGCAGAGAATGAAGAAATAAATAAAACCAAAAAGGAGGACAACATGATCGCCATGTTAAAATTATTTTTTAAAAATAATTTTAAAACCTCAAACTTTAAAAAAAAATCCTAAAACTCAATGGATGGACAGATCTGTTTCAAACTTGGCATAGCTAAAGTCCTTGTTAAAAGCAATCATGGTGCCAAGATTCATCTCTCTATCTTTAAAAGTATCATTAATTTTTTTAAAAAAATCTTCACATTTTAAAAAATTCCTAAAAATCAATAGATGAACAGATCTGTTTCAAATTTGGTATGGCTAAAGCGCTACCTAAAAACTATCATGGTGCCAACTTTCATCTCTTTATCTTTAAAAATGACAATTGTAAAAATGATAATTTTACACCCTCAATTTTTAAAAAAATCCCTAAAAAATCAATGGATCAACAGAACTGTTTCTAATTTGGTATGACTAAAGCCCCTCCTAGGAGCTACCATCATACCAAGTTTCTAGTCTTTATCTTTAAAAATGACAGCGTTATAAGCATTTTTGTTAATTCCCATTGGAGCTGCTCTTTCGGAAAAAATCCGGATTTCCCCTCCCCCTCCCGGATTTGTCATCAAAAACCCGGGCAAATCCAGTCATATGGTCACCCTAAATGAGGTGTAGAGTAAACACTTCCTCCCCATGGCTGCCTCTTAGCTGCGAATTGTCCACTTCCCAAGTGGCAGTTTTGAGGGGGAAGTCCATCATGTCTGCATGTAATGTGTAGTTCAACCTTGAAAATCAGATGTAAGGAGCTACACTTTAGTCATGCCACACCCAGCTGGCACTAGAGGAACGATTTTCAAGCAAAGGCCGGCTACTTACATGCAATAATTCGTTCACAATAAGGCTGTGAACACTGGAAGGTTTTAGGAGAGACCGAGGCCTAGTAGATGGAGGAGCAAAAGAGGTCAATTTATTCAGAGAACGCTTAAGCGGGAATAAAGTATGTAGAGTTAAACACTAGCATTTTTTGGTGATTCCCAGTTTACCGAAAATTGATGTCGATATTAGCCACATTGAGCAGGGGGTTGGACTCAATGGCCTCATAGGCCCCTTCCAACTCTACTACTCCATGATTCTTTGCTTTATCACACCAGGGTTATACTGTGCAGTCACTGCAAATTGCGTGCAAAGGACTGCAATGTTTTCCAGCTTATAATCTCCTTTTATTGTGAAATACTCCCATGCATCCTACTTTAGTTGTGGTATAAAGGCAAAAGACTCATCATATTTAGCCACTAGTTTTTGAGTGTATCATTTCCAAGCAGCCACTGGAGTGCAGGAGCAGTATTTGAAGAAAAATTAAACAAATGCTTACATCTGTGTGAGCTTTAAAGATAAAGACATCAAAATTGGCACAGTAATAGATATTAAGGCGAGCTTTAAGCATTCCAAATGTGAAGTGGATTGGGTCATCCGTTGATTTTTATTTATTTTTTTTACATTTCCCCCCTTTAACCCATTTCCTGGTTGCCCTGCACGGTTATGCTCCAGGTTGTAGCCCAGCACGCAAACTACCCCCCAAGGGTCTCTTCCCCCCACCCACTCAGGGCCGGTGCCAGACTATTCTGCGCCCTAGGACAGGCAAGCTACCTGAACACACACACACCCAAAAAATTGCCAACTTTGATTCAGCTGTTCAAGACGAGTTTCTGAACTATTATATTTTCCTTTTATTATGTTTTTTCTTAAAACAGCTAATGTGTATAAAACTGTGACCCTTAAATGTCAGTACTTCGCCCCTCTGAGGTCTGTGCCATAGGCGGCTGCCTAGTGGGCCTAATAGTAGCGCCAGCCCTCTGCCCCCTCCTCCCACCGGCTGTAGGTCACCAGCGTTTGCTGTCAAAACTGCAAGCAGTCCATGGAGCAGAGGCTGCCCGGCTCGGATCCCCCAGCCTGCCACCCTCGTCCTTTTGCCTTTCAGCCACACACACGCACACAAAACCGCATATTTATATGGGTGAAAGGAGAGGCCAGTGTGGCGTTGCCCTGCAGGGTCCTGCTCTGGGTTGCAGCCCAGCACCCGAACTACGCCCCCCAAAGGCATCGTCGCTGCTTCCCGGAGCACAGGGGCAGCAGTGGGGAAAGGAACGAGTGCACTTGAACGAGGCAGCAGACAAGTGCTAACGGGGACGTCTCGCTCGCCCACTGCCCGTTCAACAATTTTGTTGTCAAATTCAAGTTGAAAATGGTGGAAGGAATGAGGCAGCTTATAGGCGGAAAGGAGGGAAATTGGCCAATCACATCGAAGCTACACCCACATGTCACAAGGCAATTTACCTCCCCCAAGGACGCACAACCATAATGCAATGCAAAGTTGGATGTTAGCCAAAAAGTCACAGTAAAAAGGAAATCCAAATAGGTGCATTAGTGTAGATAAAAGCCGCCACTGTGGTGAATGGAAGGCTGCGTCACGTGTCCAAAAATGAGAATCTGCACATTTACCCCAGTGTAAAGAGCCCGTTTAGATGTGCCCCGGATCCTTTTAACTGCAGGTGCCATGAATGGCACCAGGGACCTTTTGAATGGGCATTCAGTCATGCGTGGGCAGGCAGCTGAAATTGGATAAGCGATGTCTCCTAACTATCCATGATCAACGTGGCAATGGATTTTTAAAAAAACTCACTGAGGAAAAAAGTACATCCAACTTTATTATTAAACAGAAGAATCCATTGCCAAACATCCCATACACCCCCAAAACATCAACTCCTGTCATAGTTGACACCTTTGGAAAGTTCTCCTACAGCTCTAGGTTTAATTCAGTTTCTTTGATAGTTAATTGGGCTAGATTAGGATACAAGCCAGTGCTGTCATTTCAGCATATAGCTTTTTTGCAAAAAGAATGCCCTGACCTCAAAACAAGATTTGAGCAGCCTTGGGGGAAAACAATTTCTTTTCTGGATCCTATTCAGGGTTTCATAAAAAGGAGAACATTTAATACCTCCACCCATTAAAAACCTTAAAAACAGTCAATTGATACAATTAAAACCAGCAATAAACAAGCAAAATCTCAAACAAGGCCCTCCAGCTGGGGCAACTGCTAAAAAGACCCTGCTTCATTCAATAACATTCTGAGGCTCGCACTCATTGAAGGAGGGATGCAGATGAGTGGGGTTTTTACCTGTTTTGGTGGGGTTGTTTTATGTGAATGATCTGTGTGCTCTTCTGAAGTCTTTACCATGTTCAAAGCAGCTAAATCATGGTGTCTTCCTAGTTTGAAATGTCTCATGAACATAAAGCCTTGATATATCTTCAAATCTATTGTCACAAATCAAAGCAGTTATGCTGTTTCTCCCTTTTGCATGTTCATTGATGGCTTCAAAAGTTTCTTCTGCAAGTGAAGCACACTTCCAAGACATGGAACATTTATGTCATGAGTCATTCAATGACTATGAAGTTGGGACTTCTGACAATCTCTTTCCACACTCTGGGCATTCATAATTTTTCTCCCATAGTGTGGAAAGAGATTGTCAGAATGTAGAAAACATCATAGGACAATTTTAGCATTTATATGGTTTCTCCCCTGTGTGAAATCTTTCATGTATTTCATGTTGTTCACTTGTAACAAATCTCTTCCCACATTCTGCACAAGTATAGGGTTTCTCCCCTGTGTGAATTCTTTCATGCACTTTAAGAACAGATTTCGTATTACAGCTCTTCCCACAGTCTGCACAAGTATAGGGTTTCTCCCCTGTATGACGTCTTTGATGTAGTTTACATTCTGTTTTTGTAACAAAGCTCTTCCCACAGTCTGAACATGTATAGGGTTTCTCCCCTGTGTGACGTCTGTGATGTATTTGACGATCTGATTTCGTAATAAAGGTCTTCCCACAGTCTGCACATGTATAGGGTTTCTCCCCTGTATGACATCTTTGATGTCGTTTACATTCTGTTTTCGTAACAAAGCTCTTCCCACAGTCTGAACATGTATAGGGTTTCTCCCCTGTGTGACGTCTGTGATGTATTTGACGATCTGATTTCGTAATAAAGGTCTTCCCACAGTCTGCACATGCATAAGGTTTCTCCCCTGTGTGAATTCTTTGATGTAGTTGAAGTGCTGAATTGTAACTGAAGCCCTTCCCACACACTGAGCATTTAAAGGCTTTCTCCTCTCCCTGGATTTCCAACCTTGAAAGAACATCCTCACTGCCTCGGTCTCCTGTTCGTTGTTCTTGTTCAAGACAGCTGTTCCTCAGGCAGGGAACAGATATATCCCTCTCCTGCCCCTCAGAGACAGGGTCTCTGATCATACATGAATATTGAAATTCTTCATTGGTAGCGTGATCACTCACATGCACCTCTGTGCCTGGAGAAAGGGGCAGCCCCTCTCCCTGTGCAGGGGAAGAAAATGGCATGATCTGGCCATGGGTTTGTGTAAGACTCGGGGGTATAAATGGAGGGTTTGTGAGAATTAATGGAGGGTTTGAATGCTCTGGGAAGGTGAAGGAATTGAATGAAGGAATGGGGTCTGTTTGACAAAGAGAGTAAGATTCAGAAGGAAGAGGGGTAGTCAGCTGGAGACCGACTTCCTGGGTGCCAATGTTGTCGGGGGAACAGAAAAGGCTCCCCACTGCAGAGGGTTCAACTCCTGTAAGGGACCATTGCTGCATTCGACATTCTTCACAAATAAATGAGGTTAAAGCTTCATTGATTCTCTGTTGTGGCCCAAGGCCTGCATTTTGACTGAAGTTCTTTCCACAGACTGAGCATATATGCAGTTTCTCCTCAGTATGGATTTGTTCTCGCCTTCTGGATTCATCTGGATTCTCAAAAGTGCCTCTTCCTTGACCTTGCACTGCTCTTTCCAAAGGTAATCCATGAGCTCCTTCCTCGTTCTCAGTCCTCTGCACATCACCTGCTGGAAGAATGAGAAAATTCAATAAACAAAACATCTTTGGGTGTAACACATTGCGTTTAGGTCTTCCCATATTCACCCAAGTTCCATAAGGGCAGGCAATTGGAGCTGAAAAGATCATGCCTTTACGAGATGCATTATTTAGGCAGTAGGGTTTGGAATCCCATGCTGTGCCTTGTTCCAGCTTCTTCCCTGCCTTTGAGCTGGTGGCTGTCAGTGGGCTTTTATCCCACACCTTCACCAAGTTCTCCTGCTTTCAGTTTCTTTATGGGATTAAGATCAGCACCTTTACACATGCTTTTTTTCTGGAGGAGGGGTCTTGTCTCTTTGTCTTTCTACATGTTATTATTTATTTATTTATTTATTTCCTACATTTATATACCGCCCCATAGCCGAAGCTCTCTGGGCGGTTTACAGAAGTTTAAAACAGTGAATATTATTTAAAACCATAAATTCATTATACAGCCACTCTGAAGGGATCTACACCAGTCAAGTTAGAACGTGTCTTACCGTTTTTAAGTGGGCATTTGGAAGTATTTAGCCACATGACGTTCAGTTTGAGACGTTTTATTGTTGTCTGTTCTCTGGTTTTTATTTTGAACTTCTCTGAAATAAGTCATTCTATTTGGTATGATGTGGCCAATTTCATCGTATTAAATGGATTTCCTGTAGTTCTTCATTAGCCAATCGCTAATTGGTTGAGACATGTAGTAGAAAGCATGATAGGATTAGGAGATTTAAACTGGTTGGAGGACAGAAAGGGAGGGGATACAGAATGGAAATTAGAAAATATCTTTTTCAGAGATTATGCAAAGAAATGGGAGGAAGAAATAGAGAGGCCCCTTTTAAAAAATCACTGGGAATATGGCGGTCCTATATAAAGGACTTACTTCCGAGTATTTCCCCAATATCACCAGTGATAATGATGAGGAACTTTCCGGGAAATTTAAAAGACAAGTTGGGAAAAAGTTTAATAGAGAGAAAGGTAAGATTGGCTAGAAAAGATGACAACTAGGGAAGAAATAAAGGAGAGACTAAAAGAGGGAAATATAACGTGGTTAAATTATCTTCAACTAGAACAGTGGACGAAGAAATGGTTAAAGGATACTGGAGAGTGTAGAGCCAATACAAAATTTAAGGAGCTGATCTTAAAAAAAGAAAATGAGAAAAGAGAAAATAAACTTATAAAAGGTTTAGCGAGTGAAATATATAGAATATTAGTGGAAAAGGGGGAGACGGAAAGTGTAGGCAAGATGGTATGGGAAACTGACTTGAAGGAACAAATAGGGCAACAGAGTTTGGAAGGGATATGGAAACACGTCTGTGAGGATAAAAGAAAACTATTATAAGATTTTTTGGAGGTGGTATCTAACCCCGGTAAAATTAAATAAAATAAATAAGTTGAATTCAGCAACATGCTGGAGAGGTTGTCAAGAGAAAGGAACATATTTACATATGTGGTGGGAATGTGAATTTGTACAAAAATTATGGAAAATGGTGTTTAAAGAGATAAAAGCAATTGTACGAATGGAGATTGAAGAGACACCTATAGTGGCATTTTTTTCATTATATGGAGAATTGAATTGTAATAAAGAGACAAAACAATTGATAACAAATTTGTTAACAGCAGCAAGATTAATGATATCTAGGAACTGGAAGGTTCAAGGGGATTATCATATAGAAGATAGGTATAAAGAAATATGGGATATCGCTATTAATGATAAATTAACATGTAATATAAAAGTTAGAAGAGGAATGATAAAAACAAATGATTTTGAGGGAATATGGAAACAGTTTCTAAAATTTGTTTTATTAAAGGGGAGAGGGAAAACACCTCCAGAGGAAGCAATGAGATTTTGGAAACATAAATAAGATCCCGTGGTTGGGGGGAGCACTTTTATGTTAAGTATGATTATGTTAAAGAGAATTAAGTTAGAATATATGTTTATCAAATGTTTACTTTATATAATTGTGTATTATGTAGTATTGTTTTATATCGTATTGATGTATTGTTTCAATGTATTAAACAAACAAACATTTAAAAAAAAAATTAGCCAATCGCATTCCTGGGGGGCATGTTTATGTAATTTCCATGCCCAAAGTTGGAGCCATTTTTTTTTCAAGCCTCTTTTTTGCAGACATTTTTTAGTTTCAGTTTTGAGAGGCAGCTTCCTGGTTTGTTTGCCAGTGGAGAGAACAGGAAGTGGGAGGGGAAATTGGCAGATTGGGGAGGGGGGAGAACAAACTGATTTGTTTTCTTAGTGTGGCCAAAAGGAATGTATTCCCACGGAAAGAGAAAAGTAAGTAAACGTTTTAAAAACTGCTGTTTTAAATCGTTCAAAAGCAAAACATTAAATTACTGTAAAAACAACTTTTCATGTACTAGTGTAGGTCCCCTCTAAGTGGCACTGTGAATAGCACAATTGTGTAATTTCACAGTATATATAGCACCATTTGGGGGGGGGGGAATACTGCACTTTCCCCAAACTAAAAAAACAAAAAACTTTGGAAAAGGTTGCAAAGTTTTAAATCGTTCAAAAGCAAAACATTAAATTACTGTAAAAACAACTTTTCATGTACTAGTGTAGGTCCCCTCTAAGTGGCACTGTGAATAGCACAATTGTGTAATTTCACAGTATATATAGCACCATTTGGGGGGGGGGGAATACTGCACTTTCCCCAAACTAAAAAAACAAAAAACTTTGGAAAAGGTTGCAAAGCATGGCAGAGGCCGGGTGGATGATGGCATCATGTAAAGGACCCACAGTTGTGCCTCTTTTGGGGATGGAGGGGGCTGAGAACAGCTGAGACGGAGAGTGTTTGGGGAGGGGCCCAGCACATGGGCAAGCAGAAGATGTTGACAGCTTGACCCAGCTTGCCTCGCTCATGAAACAGCCTCAGCCGAAAAGACAAGCCCCAGGCTCCGTTCAGGTGCTGCAATCAATGGTTGTTTAGGCTGATCCAGAGCAGTAAACGTTCCTGCCAGCTCCTGGACCCAGCTTAGATTATTCTTGAACCCAGAATGACTCTGGCTATTCTTCATCAAGTCCCTATATCTGGTTTTATTTTCCTTTCCTTCAGACGGATATCTTTGGCTTATTGACCTTGGACTATTTAATAGGACTGTGCAGAGCGACTTTGCTCCACTTTAAAATTGGAAGCAGAGCTGAGACAAGATGCTGCTCTACTCTGATTTTTGAAGCAGGTCTGTCTCTGTGCTTCGTTGAAGCTTCACCGGAGCTTCAATCCAGTTTTGGATAACCGTAGCACCCACACATTCCCTTGGACACTGCCTGGATCTTGTCCTCACTCGGAACTGCTCTGTCCTGGACTTTTCTATCGCTGACTTTCCTCTGTCAGATCATCATCTAGTCTCTTTCAATATTACTCACAATCCCCCTCCTTCACGTCCCGCTTCTCGCCCTTGTCGTGACCTGCATTCTATCAACTACGAGGCTTTTTCTCAGTCCTTAGCCTCCTCTCTTCCTTCTGTCTACACAGCCGTCTCCTTGGACTCAGCCGTCTCCTCCTTTAACTCCTCCTTATCTTCAACTCTTGATAATCTTGCTCCATCTACAATTCGGATAGTTCGCCCCTCTCAACCCCAACCGTGGCTCACCTCTTTCCTCCGCTACCTTCGCTCTTGTTCCCGGGCAGCCGAACGCCTGTGGCGTAAGACCAAGGACTGGGCGGACTTTGTCCACTACAAATTTGTTCTCTCCTCTTTCTCTTCTGCCATTTCACTGGCCAAACAGCAGCACTACTCAACGTTGATCCAGTCAAATGCTAGGCACCCTCAGCGGCTCTTCGCGTCCTTCAATTCTCTTCTGAAGCCTAATCCGCCATCTCTCCCCGCCTCCCTGTCTGCCAACGACTTTGCCTCTTTCTTCAATGCTAAAATCCAAACTATACGCTCCGATCTAGCCAACTCTGCTCCGCTTCCAGCTCCTGTCCCTCACCTGTCAGCTCCTCCTTCAACTCTCTCGGCATTCCCTTCGGTCTCAGCTGATGAACTGTCTAAAATACTGCGCTCATCGAAGCCTTCCACTTGTTCCCGTGATCCGATTCCCTCTCGCGTCTTTATTAATCTTATCCCCGCTATCCTCCCGTCCTTGCTTCACATCATTAATTCTTCTCTGTCCTCTGGTTCATTTCCTTCTGCTTTTAAACATGCTACAGTCTCTCCCATTCTCAAAAAACCCACTCTTGATCGACTATCCCTGTCTAACTACCGACCTGTCTCCCTCTTGCCCTTTGTCTCAAAGATCCTGGAACGTCTGGTCTACTCTCGTTGTCTTGACTTTCTCTCTAATAACTCTGCTCTGGATCCCTTTCAATCTGGCTTCCGTCCTTTGCATTCCACTGAAACAGCCCTTACCAAGATCACCAATGATCTTCTTACTGCCAAGTCTAAAGGCCATTATTCTGTTCTTATTCTCCTTGATCTAACCGCAGCCTTTGACACGGTTGATCACGATCTTCTCTTAGATTCCCTCCACGACCTTGGACTCTGTGGCTCTGTCTATAACTGGTTCGCCTCCTATCTAGAGGGTCGCTCTTTCAGCGTGTCGGCTAACGGCAGCTCGTCCTCCTCTTTTCCCCTTTCAGTTGGGGTTCCGCAAGGCTCGGTGCTTGGCCCGTTGTTGTTCTCTCTATACATGCTGCCCTTGGGCAAGCTCATTCAATCTCACGGCCTCCAATATCACCTGTATGCCGATGATACACAATTATATCTTTCATCTCCGGAACTTTCTCCAGATGTTCACGATCGTATCTCGGCATGTCTTTCAGATATCTCAGCCTGGCTGCTTCATCGTCGTTTGAAACTTAACATGGCAAAGACTGAACTGCTAGTTTTTCCTCCTAAACCTTCTCCTCACCTCTCATTCTCCCTTACTGTCAACGATGTCACGCTTACTCCGGTCAAGGAAGCTCGTAGTCTTGGCTTTATATTTGACTCCTCGCTCTCCTTTACTCCTCACATCGAGGCAGTAGCTAAATCCTGTCGTTTCTTCCTGTATAATATTGCCAGGATTCGACCATTTTTGTCTGTCTCTTCTGCCAAGACTCTCGTTCACGCACTGGTTATCTCTCGGTTGGACTACTGCAACCTTCTTCTCTCTGGCCTTCCTTCGTCTCACATCAGTCCGCTGGTCTCTGTCCACCACTCTGCCGCTAAGATCATCTTCTTGGCCCGCCGCTCTGACCATGTCACTCCACTTCTGAAATCTCTTCATTGGCTTCCAATTCACTTCAGAATCCAATATAAACTTCTCCTACTGACCTTCAAAGCTCTTCACGGCCTAGCTCCTGCCTATCTCTCCTCTCTCATCTCACACTATCGCCCCGCTCGGGCTCTCCGCTCCTCTGATGCCATGCTTCTCGCCTGCCCAAGGACCTCCACTTCCCTTACTCGGCTTCGTCCTTTTTCTTCTGCTGCCCCTTACGCCTGGAACGCTCTTCCAGAACACTTGAGAACTACAAACTCAATCACTGCTTTTAAGACTCAGCTCAAAACTTTTCTTTTCCCTATAGCCTTCAAATATTGAGTTTGTTCTGACTTTACACTGTTGGTTTTGCCCTACCCTGTGCCTGTTTACACTTCCCTGTGCCTGTTTGCATTCTCCTTCCCTCTTTATTGTTTACTACAACTTATTAGATTGTAAGCCTATGCGGCAGGGTCTTGTTATTTACTGTGTTATCTGTACAGCACCATGTACATTGATGGTGCTATATAAATAAATAATAATAATAATAATAATAATGGATAACCGTACCATTGCAGTATATGGAAAATAATTAAAATGCTTACATCTCTGTCATTTTTAAAGACAAAATGATGTAACCCAGCACTATGATAGCTCATAAGTGGAGCTTTAGCCATGCCAAGTTTGAAGCAGATCCATTTATCCCTTGAGTTTTACAGAAATTTTGAATTTTGAATAATTGCCCTAGTGTAGTCTATGGAAATTAACAATATTGCTTGCATCTCTGTCATTTATAGAGATAAAGAGATGAAACCTTGCACCATAATAGCTCCTAAGTAGGGTTTGCCAAGTTTGAAGCAAATGCATTTATGCCTTGGTATTTAGCATTTTTAAAAAAATCCCCCAAATCATTTCCCCCTCGCAAAGACACAAACAAACCATCCTATCTCCAAACTTCCTAAAACAAAGAAAAGTCAGAAGTGAAAACACACAGAGAGAGAGAGAGAGAGAGAGAGAGAGAGAGAGAGAGAGAGAGAGAGAACAGACATCAGTGGCATCTTTGGGAGGTTAAATGAAGAGGGGAGCATTTAAAAAAGAATCTGGTTTGAAAGCAATAGAGGTGATTCTCAGTGCATCTCTATATATGTCTACACAGAAGTAAGTCTTAGTGACTTCAACAGGTCTTACTCCCAGGTAAGTGAGGACAAAACTGCAGTCTCAAGGCTGCAACGTTTACTAACAGGGAGGGAGCCACTTACTTCCAAGTAGACGTGCACTGGAGAGAACAGCTTTAGCTGGGTTTCCTTTTTCTCTTTACCTCACCCTAGGATTGTCTCCTTGGGGTTTTCTATCACTTTAACATCAACATTAAAGCCTCTCACTTAAAGACCAAAGACAGTTTTGAAAACAAAACAAAAACCAGAAGGTTCAAACATATAAGAACGACTCTGGGCTGCTGGCATTGGCTGCCTGTGGGTTTCCAAGCCCCATTCAAGGTGCTGGTGGGATTCTACACGTCATACTGAGGGTGCCTGAATGCGCCCCCAGTGCACCCCCAAAGCGATCGTGTAGCTTGCCTGTTCGAAGAGACGAGGAAGAGGCGTCCTTGCCGCCACCGCCGCCGCCCACCTACCTTCTCGCCGGCCGGGTCAGAGAACTCGTCGGAGGAAGGCGGAAGAAGGCGGAGCGGAGAGCGGAAGAAGCTCTCCGACCCTGCTGGCCCTTTCACCGGCAGCAGGAGGCCAGCGGGGAGGTGGGCAGTGGCGGCGGCAAGGACGCCTCTTCTTCGTCTCTGCGAACAGGCAAGCTACACGATCGCTTTGGGGGCACACAGGGGGCGCATGCAGGCGCCCTCAGTACGACGTGTAGAATCCCCCCTGGTTTTAACCAATAAAGCTTGGGGCCACAATACCTGACGGAACGCCTCTCCCAACATAAGCCAACCCATACACTATGCTTAACACCTACCGTCCACCTCCGGGTGCCTACTCCGAGGGAAACTCGGAGGACGCCAACAAGGGAGAGGGCCTTCTCTGTGCTGACCCCGTAATTATGGAACCATCTCCCCAATGCCACCCACCTGGCACCAACATCATTATCTTCGGAGAAAGAGAGCCCTGGCCAGAAAAGAGTTTTCAAACATACCGGAAGCATAAGCTTTTCCTTCCTTACCTGGCAAACCCTCTTCCTGGTACAACCCCACAGACTCCAGCCAGTCCTCAATCTCCTCTAACACAGAGCGAGGCTCCGCCCGGGCCCCCAACTCCACCTGCAACAAGAGACAGAAACTGTTTGGGGATAGAGAGCGACATCACACCAGCGTTTTATTGCACTTTTGTCCTGCCTTGTTTACCATTTTGCCCCACGACCCTCACATTATTTATTATTATTAATGAATTATTGCATTTGTATAACACCCTATAGCCAAAGCTCTCTGGGGTGTTTACATAGGATAAGAACACTTAAAAACAATGTACCAAATGTTAAAAACACAAAAACATACAAAAGCATGGCATTATCCCTTTCCTGCAGTCATCTCACCTCCTTCCCTCCATTTCCCATGTTTTTCTAGGGTGGGGAAAGTCTGGTATTTCTCCTCCATGTGGAATAAAGCCATCCTTCCATCCCCATGTATTGCCGTCTCCCCGCTATGTCACAGAACATTCCTTCTTGGGGGCGTGCTCATTGAAGTGCGGTCTTGCTGCCGAAAGAGGTGGGCAGGGGCTGTTCTCCTCCAGTCTGCAGAACCACTCAACTGCTCAACCGGGAAGGGGGAGGGAGGGCGCGTGAAGACCCCGCACAGAAGGGAGCATCACCTAACCTCTCAAGGCAGAAATGGCACCCAGCCGATGCAACGCTAAATCGCTAAAATGCTAGACAACAACGCGAAATAGCACAACAACACATGTGGAAGTGACTAGCACATGACACGCTAATGAAAAGGAAATGGAAATCACAGGTGCATAACAGGAAGGGGGGAAGTAGGTGTGATGGATCCCAGAGGGACAAATACACCTGGGAGGAGAGGGCCCAGAAGTCAGAATTTCCCAGCCATGATCTCCAGATGCAATCGGAGAAGCCTAGAATCACAAGTTTTGAGGAACCGTCTTACAAAATCCATGAAGTCATGCACGTCTCCATCTTAGTCATAAAAGGAGCACAACTCAAATGGCCTGTCTCAACCCAATACCTGCTCACCGTAGACACCGCAGGATAGCAAAGGGACTCACCTCCACAGCCTGAGGGACTTCCCCTCTTCCTTCTGAGTGTCCCTCTAAGCTGCAGCCTGTAGGGTTTGGGGTCTCCATGGCGGATCTCAGAACGTTTCGCCACAGAATAAACAAGAATGACGTAGGTAAATATGTTGGGCCTTGAAAGGGAAATAGGAATGAGGGAGACATGGTAATAACAGAAAGAAATCAAACTTCAAAATGGAAGACAGTACTTGATGGTTTTTAAAAATAATACCATTATAAACCCGACCAATGGTCCATCTTCACATGGGCCAACCAGCTGTCAACTGGGAATCTACAAGCAGGACTTAAGTGCCACATCACCCTCCTACCCATGTTCCCTACAGTTTTCCATAAGGAAGCCTGCCACCTTTTTCCTTCTGCTTTCGGGGATCACCGGGCATCTCTGCCATCAAAGAGGCAAAGTCAACCCCCATGACTTTGCACACAGAGAGCAAGGAGCACCCATCACTTCTTACCATGCCAGGGAAAAGAGGCCTCACTCTGTATCTACTAGCCTTCTGGGCCAAAGTTTTCCCACCGCTCTTCTAGCCACAGAGGATCTTGGCAAGATCTACACCACTGCTTGAAAGCGTTTAAAAGTGCTTTTTAAAAGTTTTGACAACAGTTGGGGCCCAGGACACACTCGATATACAATTGTCAAAACTGTTATAAAGCGCTTTAAAGCAGTATTGAAGATCCGGTCTCTGCTTGTCTGCTCTTTGGAGTTGCAAGGTCTTACTCGAATTCTTCTCAAAATGCTACAAATTCTAAATATGCGAATAGGTGCGAATTATAAGACATCTAAGGCTCCTGGTGGTGCCACATAGACCCATCTTCCAACTGGAGTCCACCAGGGGAAGAGCCTTCAGCGTGGTGGCCCCCCTCCTGTGGAATTCCCTGCCTCTGGAGGTCAGACAGGCGTCAACTCCGTATTCCTTTCGGCACCTCCTGAAAACGTCGTTGTTCCAGGAAATCTTCCCTTAATGACCAGCCACGGTTCACTTTGCATTTTGCTTTTTTAAAAATCTATTTTAAGGTGTTTTATTTATTATTTTACTTTATTTTATCTTGTACACAGCTCCGAAATGTTGAATAGGGAGTGGTATATAAATATTTTAAATAAATATATGAATAAATAAATAAATAAATAAATAAATAAATAAATAAAAGCACAGTAATGGTAAGTAAAAGCTCCTGGTTTCTGCATGCTGATATTTGCTGAAGAAATTGCTTGATCTACGCTCTGCTAAGGTTTTAAAGAGGGCTACTGGAAAACTGTGCCAGGTCTACACCAAGCGGGATGCAACACTTTGAAAGCTTTTGGAAAACTGACATTGGCAAAATCATTATCAACCATTTGAACACAGCAGCATAGATCCTGCCAAGATCGCCACTACCAGTTTCCATAAAAAAGCCTGCTAAAGAGTTCCTTTCTCTTTTGGGGTTCATGGGGACAATTCTGTCATTGGAAAGGCCGCTGCAAAGAACCCCCCCCCCCAATGATGCTGCATGCAGAACGCAACAAGTCGTCATCACTTCTCACCATGCCAGGTTCCGGGCCCAATTCAAAGTGCTGGTATTAACATTTAAAGCCCTAAACGGCTTGGCGCCAGTTTCTGAAGTGTTCTGAAGTGTTCCCTTCTCTTTTCGGGATCATGGGGACAATTCTGTCATCGAAGAGGCTGATGCAGAGACCCCCTTTCCCTCCCAATGACATTGCATGCAGAACGCAACTAGTGGTCACCACTTCTCACCATGCCAGGGAAACAAGCCTTACTCTCTAGTCCAGGTCCGGGCCCGATTCAAAGTGCTGGTATTAACTTTTAAAGCCCTAAATGGCTAGGGCCAGGCTATCGGAAGGAACGCCTCCTCCCATATGTACCTGCCCACAACCTAAGGTCATCCTCAGGGGTCCTTCCTGCGAGCCCCAGCCAAAGGAAGTGAGGCAGGTGGCTACCAGGAGCAGGGCCTTCTCTGCTGTGGCATCCCGGCTGTGGAATGAGCTCCCTAAGGAGGTTCACTTGCCACCTACATTATATGCCTTTAGACACCAGGTGAAGACCTTTTTATTTTCCCAGCATTTTAACAGTCTATAAATAAATTTTAACTTGGTGTTTTAAATTTGTAGTTTTGCATTGCTGCTGTTTTTATCTGGTTGAGCTTCTATATTGTATTTTATATTATGGTTTTATACTGTTGTTTTACACTTTAAATGGTTTTAATTTTTGTGAAACACCCAGAGAGCTCCGGGTATTGGGCGGTACAGAAATGTAATAAATAAATGAATAAATAAATGAATAAATAAAATCCTCTAGCCTTCCTGGCCAAATTCCTCCCTCTCTTCTAGGCACAGAGCACCACGTCTCTGCTTCTCTTTTCTTGAGCTCACCTGAAAGCTAAGGAGGCAACAAAGACCAGAAGCAAACCAGGAGCCCTTCCAGGTGAGGAAAACACAGGCACAACTGCAGCCGGTGAGTTCACTTCCAAGAGCAACAGAGGAGGAAAAAGTTTGCCTGCTCTCCTGCAGGTAATCAGGATCTGCTATTCCTTGAGCTCTTGCTGACTGCAGCTTAAGGATTTATCACTTTCCTTCTGCCTCCCAAACCAACTCTCTCTCCTACCTGCATTGGCTCACATCAAAGGAGCCAGCTGTTGGCCATTTCTCTTGTGTTTGCAAGGGTTGCTGGGAATTGTAGTTCACAGCAAGAAGAAAGCTTGGATGGGGAGGCCACTTGATCTAGAACACCTGGGGAAGAAAGGAAAGCACACTCCTTGATTTTGCTTGAGGTGGGGGATGAAAGTTTAGGAAGAGACTGGGAGATGAGGGGTTCACTGCCATATTGGGATGCCCCTGATGCCTAGTGGGGAAGCCCCCACCTTACAATGTGGGTGTGCCTTAAATAAAGGGTGTAATAAGGACAGGTTTGCAGATGAGCATAACCAGCCTATATGAGGTCCAAGCAACACATTCTGTCTGCAAATGTGTAACATTGGATTTCCATTAGAAACATAGGTGTGCACAAGGGGTGTGCCAGGTGTGTCCAGGCACATCCTAATGTCTCAAGAAATAAGCACCGAATTGAAGGGGGCATTGAGTAGGGATGCTGAGGGGCATCCAGACACAGCAGGAACGGTCCTCCGACTGCCGGTCATCATACCAAAGAACCTTTGCCTTCTAGATAGATACATAGATTCCCTGGGTGCCCACCCTAATGAAATGCCTTGCACACACCCTTGACTAGAAAGCAGAGAATGAAGAAATAGAAGGGGGGAGAGTAAACACTTCCTCCCCACGGCTGCCTCTTAGCTCCAAATTGTCCAATTCCCAAGTGCAGTTTTGAGGGGGAAAGTCCATCATGTCTGCATGGAATGTGTAGTTCAGCCTTAAAAATCAGATGTAAGGAGCTGCACTTTAATCGTGCCACACCCAGCTGGCACTAGAGGAAAGATTTCCAAGTTACTGCCATCTACTTACATGCAATTATTCATGCAGAATGCTGTGAACACTGGGAGGTTTTAGGAGAGACCGAGGCCTAGTAGATGGAGGAGCAAAAGAGGTCAATTTATTCGCAGAATGCTTAAGCGGGAATAAAGTTTGTAGAATTAAACACTAGCACTTTTGGGTGATTCCGCGTTTAGCGAAAATGGATGTTGATATGAGCCACATTAAGCAGGGGGTTGGACTCGATGGCCTCATAGGCCCCTTCCAACTCTACTACTCCATGATTCTTTGCTTTATCACACCAGGGTTATATTGTGCAATCACTGCAAATTGCGTGCAAAGGACTGCAATGTTTTCCAGCTTATAATCTCCTTTTATTGTGAAGTACTCCCATACATCCTGCTTTAATTGAGCTATAAAGGCAAAAGACTCATCATATTTAGCCACTAGTTTTTGAGCGTATCATTTCCAAGCAGCCACTGGGGCGCAGGAGCAGGATTTGAAGAAAAATTAAACAAATGCTTACATCTGTGTGAGCTTTAAAGATAAAGACATCAAAATTGGCACAGTAATAGATACTAAGGCGAGCTTTAAGCATGCCAAGTGTGAAGTGGATTGGGTCATCCGTTGATTTTTTAATGTTTGTGGTTTTTTTACGTTTCCCCCTTAACCCCATTTCCTGGTATGCAAAGGATCGCTGCCACCCGGTAGCAACCACAGCAACAATGCTGAAAGCTTAGCACTGTAGGGGATAATTCGAGGGAAACAGGTACGTGGGGTGAAGCTCACAGTCATCTGCCCGGGGCTGAGGCAACAACCGATTGATCCATCATGGTGTTCTAGAATGGGCAGTGGCTCTCCAAGATTTCAGGCAGATCAAGTTGCTTCTGCCGCCTGATACCCATCTATATGACAGCTGAATGGCATCTCATTAAATGTTAACCCTTTTTTGCTGATTGGGATTAGTCAGCGAGTGTCACAGTGCAGCAGCAACAGCGATTAATACTGAGTGCGCTAGAGGCTGCGCACATGCTCACCTCCACACGGCAGGGACGAGCAACGCAATAAATTATATATGCGGAGATCCGCATATTTATATGGCTGAAAGGAGAGGCCAGTGCATTGTTGCCCTGCAGGGTCAAGCTGCAGGTTGTAGCCCAGCACCCAAACTACCCCCCAAGGGTCTCTTCCCCCCACCCTCTCAGGGCCAGTGCCAGGCTATTTTGCGCCCTAGGAAAGGCAAGCTACTTGCACCCCCCCCCCCAAAAAATTGCCAACTTTAATTCAGCTGTTCGAGACAAGTTTCTGAACTATTATATTTTCCTTTTATGTTTTTTCTTAAAACAGCTAATTTGTATAAAACTGTTACCCTTAAATGTCAGTACTGCCCCCCTCTGAGGTCTGCGCCATAGGCGGCTGCCTAGTGGGCCTAATAGTAGCGCCTGCCCTCTGCCCCCTCCTCCCACCGGCTGCAGGTCACCAGCGTTTGCTGTCAAAACTGCAAGCAGTCCATGGAGGAGGAGGCTGCCCGGCTCGGAATCCCCCAGCCTGCCATCCTCATCCTTTTGCCTCTCAGCCACACGCACGCACACAAAACCACATATTTATATGGGTGAAAGGAGAGGCCAGTGTGGCGTTGCCCTGCAGGGTCATGCTCCAGGTTGCAGCCCAGCACCCGAACTACGCCCCCCCAAAGGCATCGTCGCTGCTTCCCGGAGCACAGGGGCAGCAGTGGGGAAAGGAACGAGTGTACTGAACGAGGCAGCAGACGAGGGCGAGTGGGGACGGCTCGCTCACTCACTGCCCGTTCAACAACTTTGTTGTCAAATTCAAGTTGAAAATGGCGAAAGGAATGAGGCAGCTGATAGGCGGAAAGGAGGGAAATTGGCCAATCACATCGAAGCTACACCCACTTGTCACATGCATTTTACCTCCCCCAAGGACGCACAACCATAATGCGATGCAAAGTCGGACATTGGCCTAAAAGTTGCGGTAAAACGGAAATCCAAATAGGTGTATTAGCGTGGATGAAAGCCGCTCCTACGGAGAATGGAAGGCTGCGTCATGTGTCCAAAAATGAAAATCCGTACATTTACCCCAGTGTAAAGAGCCTGTTTAGATGTGCCCTGGACCCTTTTAACTGGAGGTGCCATGAATGGAACCTGGGACCTTTTGAATGGGCATTAAGTCATGCGTGGGCAGGCTGCTGAAACTGGATAAGGGATGTCTCCTAACTATCCATGATCAAGGTGGCAAAGGTTTTTTTTTAAAAAAAAATCACTGAGGAAAAAAGTACGTCCAACTTTATTAGTAAACAGAATAATACATTGGCAAACATCCCATACACCCCCAAAAACATTAACAGCTCCTGTCACAGTTGACATCTTTGGAAACTTCTCCTCCAGCTCTGGGTTTAATTCAGTTTCTTTGATATTTAATTGGGCTAGATTAGGAGACAAGAGAGTGCTGTCATTTCAGCATATAGCTTTTCTGCTATAACAATGACCTGACATCAAAACAAGATGGGAGCAGCATTTATTCTGGCCTTTGGAAAAAACAATTTGTTATCTGCATTCTCTTCAAGGTTTCATAAAAAGGAGAACATTTAATACCTCCACCCATTAAAAACCTTAAAAACATTCAATTGATACAATTAAAACTAGCAATAAACAGGCAAAATCTCAAACAAGGCCCCCCGGCTGGGGCAACTGCTAAAAAGACCCTGCTTCATTCAATAACATTCTGAGGTTTGCACCCATTGAAGGAGGGGTGCAAATGGGTGGGTTTTTTACCTGTTTTGGTGGGGTTGTCCTATGTGAATGATCTGTGTGCTCTTCTGAAGTTTTAACCATGTTCAAAGCAGCTAAATCACAGTGTCTTCCTAGTGTGAAATGTCTCATGAACATAAAGGCTCAATATATCTTCAAATCTATTGTCAGAAATCAAAGGAGTTGTGCCGTTTCTCCCTTTCCCATGTTCATTGATGGCTTCGAAAGTTTCCTCTGCAAATGAAGCACTTCCAAGACATGGAACATTTATGTCATGAGTCATTCGATTTCAATGAAGTTGGGACTTCTGACAATCTCTTTCCACAAACTGGCCATTCATAATTTTTCTCCCATAGTGTGAAAAGAGATTGTCAGAATGTAGAAAACATCATAGGACAATTTTAGAATTTATATGGTTCCTCCCCTGTATGAAATCTTTCATATATTTCATGTTGTTCACTTGTAACAAAGTTCTTCCCACATTATGCACTTGTATAGGGTTTCTCCCGTGTGAATTCTTTGATGTACTTTAAGGATTCCATTTGTAATGAAGCTCTTCCCGCATTCTGCACATATATAGGGTTTCTACACTGTGTGACTTTTTGATGTTTTTTGAGGACATAACTCCTCATGAAGCTCTTCCCACATTTTCCACATGTATAGGGTTTCTCCCTTATGTGAATTCTTTGGTGTATTTTAAGGGCATCATTCCTCATGAAGCTCTTCCAACATTCTCCACATGTATAGGGTTTCTCCCCTGTGTGAATTCTTTGATGTACTTTAAGATTTGTTTTCATAATAAAGCTCTTCCCACAGTCTGCACATGTATAGGGTTTCTCCCCTGTGTGACATCTGTGATGTACTTTACGTTCTTTTTTTGTAACAAAGCTCTTCCCACAGTCTGAACATGTATAGGGTTTCTCCCCTGTGTGACGTCTGTGATGTATTTTAAGATCTGATTTCGTAATAAAGCTCTTCCCACAGTCTGTACATGCATAAGGTTTCTCCCCTGTGTGAATTCTTTGATGTATTTTAAGCGCTGAATTGTAACTGAAGCCCTTCCCACACACTGAGCATTTAAAGGCTTTCTCCTCTCCCTGGATTTCCAACCTTGAAAGAACATCCTCACTGGCTCGGTCTCCTGTTCGTTGTTCTTGTTCAAGACAGCTGCTACTCAGGCAGGGAACAGATATATCCCTCTCCTGCCCCTCAGAGACAGCGTCTCTGATCATACACGAATATTGAAATTCTTCATTGGTAGCGTGATCACTCGCATGCACCTCTGTGCCTGGAGAACGGGGCAGCCCCTCTCCCTGTGTAGGGGAAGAAAATGGCATGATCTGGCCATGGGTTTGTGTGAAACCCGGGGGTATAAATGGAGGGTTTGTGAGAATTAATGGAGGGTTTGAATGCTCTGGGAAGGTGAAGGAATTGAATGAAGGAATGGGGTCTGTTTGGCAAAGAGAGTAAGATTCAGAAGGAAGAGGGGTAGTCAGCTGGAGACCGACTTCCTGGGTGCCAATGTTGTCCGGGGAACAGAAAAGGCTCCCCACTGTAGATGCAGAGGGTTCGACTCCTGTAAGGGACCTTTGATGCATTCTTGGGTTTGGTATGAAACTAAAGCTCTTCCTACATTCTTCACAAATAAATGAGGTCAAATCTTCATTGATTCTCTGTTGTGGCCCAAGGCCTGCATTTTGGCTGAAGTTCTTTCCACAGCCTGAGCATATATACAGTTTCTCCTCGGTATGGATTCCTTCTCGCCTTATGGATTCATCTGGATTCTCAAAAGTGGCTCTTCCTTGTCCTTGCACTGCTCCTTCCAATGGTAATCCATGAGCTCCTTCCTCGTTCTCACTCCTTTGCACAGCACCTGTGGAAGAATGAGAAAATTCAATAAACAAAACATCTTTGGGTGTAACACATTGCGTTTAGGTCTTCCCATATTCACCCAAGTTCCATAAGGGCAGGCAATTGGGGCTGAAAAGATCACACCTTTGCGAGATGCATTATTTAGGCAGTAGGGTTTGGAATCCCGTGCTGTGCCTAGTTCCAGCTTCTTCCCCGCCTTTGAGCTGGTGGCTGTCAGTAGGCTTTTATCCCACACCTTCACCAAGTTCTCCTGCTTCCAGTTTCTTTATGGGATTAAGATCAGCACCTTTACACATGCTTTTTTGGAGGGTGTGGGGTTGTCATTTTGTCTTTCTACATGTTATTATTTATTTATTTATTTATTTATTTATTTATTTATTTCCTACATTTATATACCACCCCATAGCCGAAGCTCTCTGGGCGGTTTACAGAAGTTTAAAACAGTGAATATTATTTAAAACCATAAATTCATTATACAGCCACTCTGAAGGGATCTACACTAGTCAAGTTAGAACGTGTCTTACCCTTTTTTAAGTGTGCATTTGGTAGTATTTCGCCACATGACGTTCAGTTTGAGGCATTTTATTGTTGTCTATTCTCTGGTTTTTATTTTGAACTTCTCTAAAATAAGTCATTCTATTTGGTACGATGTGGCCGATTTCTTTCATTGTATTAAATGGATTTCCTGTAGTTCTTCATTAGCCAATCGCTAATAGGTTGAGACATATAGTAGAAAGCAAGATAGGATCAGGAGATTTAAATTGGTTGGTGGACAGAAAGGGAGGGGATACAGAATGGAAATTAGAAAATATCTTTTTCAGAGATTATGCAAAGAAATGGGGGGAAGAAATAGAGAGGCCCCTTTTAAAAAATCACTGGGAATATGGCGATCCTATATAAAGGACTTACTTCCGAGTATTTCCCCAATATCACTAGTGATAATGATGAGGAACTTTCCTGGAAATTTAAAAGACAAGTTGGGAAAAAGTTTAATAGAGAGAAAGGTAAGATTGGCTAGAAAAGATGACAACTAGAGAAGAAATAAAGGAGAGACTAAAAGAGGGAAATATAACGTGGTTAAATTATCTTCAACTAGAACAGTGGATGAAGAAATGGTTAAAGGATACTGGAGAGTGTAGAGCCATTACAAAATTTGAGGACCTGATCTTAAAAAAAGAAAATGAGAAAAGAGAAAATAAACTTATAAATGGTTTAGCGAGTGAAATATATAGAATATTAGTGGAAAAGGGGGAGACGGAAAGTGTAGGCAAGATGGTATGGGAAACTGACTTGAAGGAACAAATAGGGCAACAGAGTTTGGAAGGGATATGGAAACACGTCTGTGAGGATAAAAGAAAACTATTATAAGATTGTTTGGAGGTGGTACCTAACCCCGGTAAAATTAAATAAAATAAGTAAGATGAATTCAGCAACATGCTGGAGAGGTTGTCAAGAGAAAGGAACATATTTACATATGTGGTGGGAATGTGAATTTGTATAAAAATTATGGAAAAGGGTGTTTAAAGAGATAAAAGCAATTGTAGGAATGGAGATTGAAGAGACACCTATAGTGGCATTGTTATCATTATATGGAGAATTGAATTGTAATCAAGAGACAAAGGAATTGATAACTAATTTGTTAACAGCAGCAAGATTAATGATATCTAGGAACTGGAAGGTTCAAGGGGATTATCATATAGAAGATTGGTATAAAGAAATATGGGATATCGCTATTAATGATAAATTAACATGTAATATAAAAGTTAGAAGCGGAATGATAAAAACAAATGATTTTGAGGGAATATGGAAACAGTTTCTAAAATTTCTTTTATTAAAGGTGAGAGGGAAAACACCTCCAGAGGTAGCAATGAGATTTTGGAAACATGAATAAGATCCCGTGGTTGGGGGGAGCACTTTTATGTTAAGTATGATTATGTTAAAGAGAATCAAGTTAGAAAATATGTTTATCAAATGTTTACTTTATATGATTGTGTATTATGTAGTATTGTTTTATATCGTATTGATGTATTGTTTGGATGTATTAAACAAAAAAATACTTTAAAAAAATAATAATAAGCCAATCACATTCCTGAGGAGGTTGATGAAATTTCCATGCCCAAAGTTGAAGCTGGTTTTTGTTTGATTTTTTCAAGCCTCTTTTTTGCAGACATTTTTTAGTTTCAGTTTTGAGAGGCTGCTTCCTGGTTTGTTTGCCGGTGGAGAGGAGGAAGTGGGTGGGAAATTGGCAGATTGAGGTGGGGTGGAAAACAAATGGATTTGTTTTCTTAGTGTGGCCAAAAAGAATGTATTCCCTCGGAAAGAGAAAAGTAAGTAATCATTTTAAAAACTGCTATGTTTTAAATCGTTCAAAAGCAAAATGTTCAATGACTGTAAAAACAATGTTTCATGTACTAGTGTAGGTCCCCTCTAAGTGGCACTATAAATAGCACAATTGTGTAATTTCACAGTATATATAGCACCATTGGGGGGGAGGGAATACTGCACTTTCCCCAAACTAAACAAACAAAAAACTTTGGAAAAGGTTGCAAAGCATGGCAGAGGCCTGGTGGATGACGGCATCATGTAAAGGACCCACAGTTGTGCCTCTATTGGGATGGAGGGGGCCGAGAACAGCTGAGATGGAGAGTGTTTGGGGAGGGGCCCAGCACATGGGCAAGCAGAAGATATTGGCAGCCTGACCCAGCTTGCCTCGCTCATGAAACAGCCTCAGCCAAAAAGACAAGCCCCGAGGCTCCATTCAGGTTCTGCAATCAATGGTTGTTTATGCTGATTATTATTATTATTATTATTATTATTATTATTATTATTATTTATATAGCACCATCAATGTACATGGTGCTGTACAGAGTAAAACAGAAAATAACAAGACCCTGCCGCATAGGCTTACATTCTAATAAAATCATAATTAAACAATAAGGAGGGAAAGAGAATGCACCAAACAGGCACAGGGTAGGGTAAACAGGCACAGGGTAGGGTAAAACTAACAGTATAAAGTCAGAGCAAAATCAAGTTTTAAAAGCTTTAGGAAAAAGAAAAGTTTTTAGCTGAGTTTTAAAAGTTGTGATTGAACTTGTAGTTCTCAAATGTTCTGGAAGAGCGTTCCAGGCATAAGGGGCAGCAGAAGAAAATGGACGAAGCCGAGCAAGGGAAGTAGAGACCCTTGGGCAGGCGAGAAACATGGCATCAGAGGAGCGAAGAGCACGAGTGGGGCAATAGTGTGAGATGAGAGAGGAGAGATAGGAAGGAGCTAGACAGTGAAAAGCTTTGTAGGTCAACAGGAGAAGTTTATATTGGATTCTGAAGTGAATTGGAAGCCAATGAAGAGATTTCAGAAGTGGAGTAACATGGTCAGAGCGGCGAGCCAGGAAGATGATCTTAGCAGCAGAGTGGTGAACAGAAACCAACGGATTGATGTGAGAAGAAGGAAGGCCAGTGAGAAGAAGGTTGCAGTAGTCCAACCGAGAAATAACCAATGCATGAACAAGAGTCTTGGCAAAAGAGACAGACAAAAATGATCGAATCCTGGTAATATTATACAGGAAAAAACGACAGGATTTAGCTACTGTCTCAATATGAAGAATAAAGCAGAGCGAGGACTCAAATATAAAGACAAGACTACGAGCTTCCTTGACTGGAGTAAGAGTAACATTATTGACAGTAAGAGAGAATGAGAGATGAGGAGAAGGTTTAGGAGGAAAAACAAGCAATTCAGTCTTTGCCATATTAAGTTTCAAACGATGATGAAGCAATCAAGCTGAGATATCTGAAAGACATGCCGAGGTACGATCGTGAACATCAGGAGAAAGATCCGGAGATGAAAGATATAATTGTGTATCATCAGCATACAGATGGTATTGGAGGCCATGGGATTGAATGAGATTACCCAAGGGCAACATGTATAAAGAAAACAACAACGGGCCAAGCACCGAGCATGCAGAGACCAGGAGATTTAACTTACCATTACTATGCTTTTATTTATTTATTTATTTATTTATTTATTTATTTACAATGTTTATATACCACTCCCTATTCAACATTTTGGAGCTGTGTACAAGATAAAATAAAGTAAAAAAACAGAATAAAACACCTTAAAATAGATTTTTTAAAAAAGCAAAATGCAAAGTGAACTGTGGCTGGTCATTAAGGGAAGGTTTCCTGGAACAACGACGTTTTCAGGAGGTGCCGAAAGGAATACGGAGTTGACGCCTGTCTCACCTCCAGAGGCAGGGAATTCCATAGGAGGGGGGCCACCACGCTGAAGGCTCTTCCCCTGGTGGACTCCAGTCGGAGGATGGGTCTATGTGGCACCACCAGCACTGCGTCTCTGCTTCTCTTTTCTTGAGCTCACCTGAAAGCTAAGGATGCAACAAAGACCAGAAGCAAACCAGGAACCCTTCCAGGTGAGGAAAAAACATGCACAAGAGCATCAAGTGAGTTAACTTCCAAGAGCAACAGAGGAGTAAAAAGTTTGCCTGCTCTACTGCAGGTAATCAGGCTCTGCTATTCCTTGAGCTCTTGCTTGGTGCAGCTTTAGAATCTATCACTTTCCTTCTGCCTCCCAAACCATCTCTCTCTCCTACCTGCATTGGCTCACATCAAAGGGGCCAGCTGTTGGCCATTTCTCTTGGGTTTGCAAGGGCTGCTGGGAATTGTAGTTCACAGCAAGAAGAAAGCTTGGATAGGGAGGCCACCTGATCTAGAACACCTGGGGAAGAAAGGAAATCACACTTCTTGATTTTGCTTGAGGTGGGAATGAAAGTTTAGGAAGAGACTGGGAGATGAGGGGTTCACTGCCATATTGGGCTGCCCCTGATGCCTAGTGGGGAAGCCCCCACCTTACAATGTGGGTGTGCCTTCAATAAAGGGTGTAATAAGGGCAGGCTTGCAGATGAGTATAAACAGCCTCTATGAAGTCCAAGTAACACCTTCTGTCTGCAAATGCTTAACATTGAATTTATTTAAATAAACTGACTAGTGAGATTACATGAGATATAGATAGATGGGCACTGATAAAGTCGAGCTTGTGGGGTAAAATCAACACGCTTAAGATGAAAATTATACCTCGAATTCTTTATGTTAGACATGGGATTCCTTTACTTATAACTGGCAAATATTTTCAACAATATAATGCTTTGTTTTGTAAAAAAAAAATTGGTGTATGTGTGTGTGGTTTGTCTCCACCTTGTATATCTCTGAAATGGATGCAGCTTGCAGTTAAAGAAGGTGGGTCTGTTTTCTAGATCTAGCTTTGAACCATCGGGCCTACTTATTGTCTTGTATTAAGTTCTGGTTCTCTTCTATTCCCCCAGAAATGCCACCATGGTCAGTTCTGAAAGACGTATGGTTAGAACCTCTTTCCAAATGGACAGCACTCGGTTCTCGCTATGTTAGATTAAGTAACCCTCCTCCTACAATTTTGGCTGCTAGAGAGACATGGTGTATAATATCACGTCAATTACACTTTGATTCATTCGCGCATGCTTCATTGACTATATGGGGAAACCCAGATTGAAAAATTGGAAAGAAAACATTTCTGTGGAGAACATGGACAGATCATTTTTACTTTGGATCAATAAATAGGCCCAGAGGATGAGTTTTTGTCCTTTTCAGATTTGTGTGTTAAATACCATCTGCCTGCTACGGATCACTGGCAATACTTGCAATTGCAGCACGTGCTGAAATCTAGGTTTGGCCCAGCTGCTTTCACAGTTTCATAGCCTCCAACATTGTTAGAAACACTTTCAGCAGCTGAACTGACACATAGATCTTAAGTTACGTCTTATTCAGCAAAAAGATTTTCTTCGGGTTTATTGGACTCCACAACGCCTTTTCAGTAAGGGTTTGTCTAACTTGCATAATTGCTGGAGATGTAATGCATCTAATGCTTCTTTAACTCGGCAATGCCCAGTA